>NW_026294595.1:50014399-50456899 GCF_007827085.1 Peromyscus californicus insignis | reverse complement strand
ACTGTATTTGGCTTGCTAGAATGGTAAGGATCTTTTCACGGGTGTGCTTGAAGGCCTGTCGGTTGTTTGGTTTTCTCGTGATCTTTGTCTGATTTCACACGAGGATAATATTAGCCTTGGGAATTAACGGGTGATTTTCTGATGGATTTGTTGAAAATTGTTGTTCATTTTCTCGTAAAGGATGAAAAGAATTTATCAGTGGAGCCATTTCTAGGCCTAGATTGTTTGTTTGTTTATTACGGTGAAGTTTCTATGTCAAATTCAGCTTACTGAGTTGCTACAAGACAATTTATATATTTTTTTGTTCAGTTTTGGTCATTTGTTAATTTCTAGAATTTGTATTGTTTCAGCTACATTGTTGAATTTATTAGCATAAAGTTATTAATCTATCATTTATGTGCATTATGACTTATAGTAATACCCCTCTTTCATTCCTGATATTGGAGTAAAACACAATTTTTATCTTTTGTCCTTTTTTGATCAATCTACCTAGGACCTAATCAATTTTAATAATCTTTTTTTTTTTTAATTCGGCGCTGAGGACCGAACCCAGGGCCTTGCGCTTGCTAGGCAAGCACTCTACCACTGAGCTAAATCCCCAACCCCTTCAATGATCTTTTTAAGAGACATTGGTTTCATTGATTATTGTTTATTTGTTCACTTTATTTCACCAGTCTCATTTTTATCTGCTGTGTGTGTGTGTAATTTCCTTTTGAGATAAGGTCTCAATTGTTGCCCAGACTACTCTTAAGCTCCTTAATCTCCTAGGCAGAAATGACTCTCCTGCCTCAGCCTCTTAAACAGCTAAGATTTCCAGTTGTGCCACTGCATTCACTGTATATGGCTTTAATTTTTTCTTTTCAATTTCTTATGGAAAAAGGCGGGGGGGGGGGGGGGGGGAAGCTCAGGTCATTGAGTTTTGAACTTTTCTCCTAATTATATTTAAAGTCATAAACTTCCTTCTAAGTACTTTTCCATCTATGCCTCATGTATTTTTATAGTTCAGTTTTATTTATCATTTGCTTTAAAATATTTTTCTTTGACCCTCCCCCCATTTTTGTTTGTTTGTTTACATTTTTGAAACAGGGTTTCCCTGTGTAGCCCTGGTTGTCCTGGAATTCGCTCTGTTCTGTAGACCAGGCTGGCCTCAAACTCAAAGAGATCCGCCTGCCTCTGCCTTCCCAGTGCTGGGATTAAAGACATGTGCCATGCGCCGCCACCACCTGGCCTTTTTTAACCCTTTTAAAAAATAATTTAAAAAAATTTTTTTATATACATTGGTATTTTGCCTGTATGTATGTCTGTGTGAGGGCATCAGGTTCCCTGGAACTGGAGTTACAGGCAGTTGTGAGCTGCCATATGGGTGCTGAGAATTGAACCTGGGCCCTCTGGAAGGACAGCCATTGATTGCTCTTAACTGCTGAGCCATCTCTCCAGCCCCCTGAAACTCTTATTTTTGTTTTATTTTTTATTTTGCTAGGAGTAGAACCCAGGGCCTTGGCAAGCTAAGCAAATGCTCTTCTGCTAAGCTAGCATGTTCAGCCCTTGAACCAGGCATTCAAGGAGATGTGCATGGATGGAGGGTGGGGGGTCAATGGTAGTGCACTGGTATAGCCTGTATAGTCTCAGTATTGCAGGGGGCGAAATCTATCTGTATTTCTAAATATTTGAGAATCTCTTAGTATTCTTAATGCTTTCTAACTTAATTCTTTCATAGTCAGTAATCATTAGCTATATGATTTTGGTCTTTTAAAATTCATTGAGAATTAGTTTTTGTCTCAGTGTGAGTCAAATGTACTGTGCTGTTGAAAGAATGTGTTTTCTTAAAGGAGGCCCGCCATCCAGCTCCCAAATAAATCACACAAGAGGTTTATTCTTTTTTTGGTTTTGGTCTTTCAAGACAGGGTTTCTTTGTGTAGTTTTGGTGCCTGTCCTGAATCTCACTCTGTAGACCAGGCTGGCCTTGAACTCACAGAGATCCGCCTGCCTCTGCCTCCCTACTGCTGGGATTAAAGACATGTGCCACCACCCAGCCCAGAGGTTTATTCTTAAATAGAAATGCCCGGCCTTATCTTGGCTTATTTCTAGCCAGCTTTTCTTAAATTAACCCATCTACCTTTTACCTCTGGGCCTTTTCCTTTTCTTACTTCATAAATCTTACGTTCACTCTTACTCTGTGACTTGCTGGGTGGATGGTCCCTGATGTCCTCCTTCTTCTCTGGATACTTTTTTTCCCTTCCAGATTCTCTTTTTACGTATTCTCTCTGCTTGCCAGCCCCACCTATCCTTTCTCCTGCCTTACCATTAGCTACTAGTTCCAGGTGTTTTACACAGACCCAGTAACACAGCTTCACAGAGTTAAACAATTGCAACATAAACAAAAGTAACACACCTTAAAATAATATTCTTCAAAAGAGGCATGTTGGTGTGTTCCTGTAATTTCATTACCCTGGAGGCTGAGGCAGGAGAATTTAAGAGTGTGGAGCACGGGCAGGAAGGGAGATGTTTCCTTTATAACTGAATAGTCAGTGGCAGTAACAAATGATAATATTGTTGATGTCTTTACTGATTTTTTGTCTAGTTCTATCAATTTAGTTAGTATTTATAGATTATACATGTGTATCTAATAGAAAGTAGAGTGTCCATTTTACCTTTAATTATGCCAGTGTTCTATGGTTGGAAACTATTCTGAGGCACCTGTACATATGTGTGTATTATGCCTTCCCAGTCAGTTTCCATAGTCCCTTTTTATTTAATAAAGCTTTTCGTTTCCAAGTAAACTACTGTCCATTGAACTTGTTTGTACATCTTTGCCAATAGCTGGAACGCCTCCATGCATGTATTTCTGGTGTAAATTATTTGTGCTCTGTTGATGAGTCCTTTCCTGCAGAGCTCCCGAAGGGCTAGCCTGGCCAGGGAGCTGCACATCTTCAGACCCAGAGGCCACTGCAGACGTAGCAAGTGTAGTAAGCTGAGAAGGTGAGAAGGTATAGAGTCTGTCGCGTAGTGCTTTGTGAACTAGGGTAGTTTGTTGAGCTTGTCTTGGATGTTGCTTTGGCCACTTCTCTTTGGCCTTGATCCAGACTTGCTCACTTGGTCTTTGTCTTATTTCTTCTACTGTTTCTGAGCCGTTGATGTGACGAAGCCCAGAGAGCAATGGCAACCGCTCTTACTGACGTCCTGTAGCGTCCCTTATCTACTGGGGATGTTTCCAGACCCCCTCTGAGTGGCTAAAAGTGTGCACACCATCAAACCCTGTATCTGTGCTTATTTTCAGTCAGGAATAGTTACCTTTCCACCTAAAGCACTTGCTTCTTGGGATTACTATTTATTTAAATATGACTAACTTGAACTTAAGCACTGTGGTAATGTGACAGTTGATCTGATAACCTAGGTAGCTCCCTGGCTACCAAGTGACTAATAAGTAGGTAGCATGTTCCACATGGATGTGCTGGACAGAGAGATGATTCCTGGCCTAAGTGGACAGCTATAAATTGTTAACTTTTGGAATTCTCCATGTAATATTTCATGTAATTAATTAATACTTCTTGTAATTAAACCCACAGAAAGCAAAACTATAGACAAGGGAGGATGAATGCACTTTTTCCTCATTGTAAAATATTTCTCATTCCTGGCAGTATTTTTATTTTGAAATCATTTTTATCTGATTGACAGCTATTATGGTAGACTCATGCTTATGTTTGCTATGTTTACCTCTAGTTTATGCATCTCTGTCATGTTTTAGTTGTATCTTGTACACTGTAGATGGTTATATCTAGTATCACTTTTAGCAGTCTTTGCCTCTCCTCCCCCTGTCCCAATTCTCCAGATTAAGCCCAGGGCCTCATGTATCCTGGGTAAATATTAATAACTTCAGCCTTGGCCCATTGTCTAACACAATTATTTATAGGTTTGATTTGATATATGGTGTTTTGCTTTGTTACCATGCTTTATCCTTTTTTTTCCTTTTCTTTCTTTTTTTTTGTACTATTTGGTTATTTAAATATCTTAAGATCTTAATATTAATTTTGCTCATCGACTGGACTTGTACATTCATTTTTAGAGGTTCCACTGGTGATTACAGTCTGTATCCTTAACTTTTGAGTTGTGAGCAAGTGTTCTTTTTTATAGTTCATATCGTATTAACTATAAAATAGAGAAAGCTTGAATGTTTCTTTGAGCCCATTTCCCTGCCCATTCTTTATGTTGTAGTTGTACTAAGTATGTATATTCTAAACCTTCCGATTTAAAGCACTGAAATCAAACTCACATTACATAAGAGCATTTCAAAAGGGGACATTTTTGGTGACATTGAATACATCCCATAAACAACTTTCCTGATATATTTCTGTATTTGCATTACAAATCTGATGCTTACCTATTTTACCACTTCTCTCTTAGCCCTGAAGACCTTTAGCCTAAGGCTGTCAGCAATGAATTCTCAGTTTTCTTTCATCTGGAAATGAATTCATTTCAGATCATTCATAAAAATACTTTAATGAGCCGGGCGGTGGCACACACATTTAATCCCAGCACTGGGGAAGCAGAGGCAGGCGGATCTCTGTGAGTTCGAGGCCAGCCTGGTCTACACAGTGAGTTCCAGGAAAGGCGCAAAGCTACACAGAGAAACCCTGTCTCAAAAAAAAAAAAAAAAAAAAAAAAAAAGGTTCACAGGTTCTTTTTTCCTGTCTTGTAGCCACCTTAGTTTCTGATGAGATGTCAGCCACGAATTGAGCCAATTTTCTGTCTCTACTCTTGATATTTGTGACATTCGTTACTACTCTGTCAGCCTTGAAATTTTCTGAATTTATTTTTCTTGGCAGTCATTGAACTTCATTATATAAATTTCTTTCTTGCAATAAATTGGGCCAGTTTTTATTTATTAATTTAAAATTTTTCTGCCATATACTTTTTCTTCTAGCTCTCCAGTCGCATTAGGCCATTGTTCCTAGGGCTCTGTTCATTTTTGTTAGTCTTATTCATCTGTAGTCAAGCTATATCGTTTCTGGTTTTTTTTTTTTTTTGAGTGCGCATACTCACTCTCTAGTCATCTGTTTGTTTTTAATGTCCATAGTTTCCTTAAAGATATGTAATCTGTTACTCCTTTCCCTCCTGCCCCTCCTCATTACTTCCTCTTTCTCTTACTGTCTAGTAGAGGTGCGTATATTTTTGTTCATAACGTACATCATTTATTGACAGTAGTTTCGAGGGGCACTTCAGTCTCTTAAGCTACTTCAAGCATCCAGGTCACCTCGCAGTTCAATCTCTCTTGTTTTCTTTTCTCCCACTAGCTTGGCCTCCCACAGGCACTTCTGGACTGCACCTGGATATTATGAATAGTATGATCCCCTATTTGCTTTTCTTCAATATGTGGGGCTTTCTTGGATTGGTTAGAAATTGGTCTTTGATTGCTGATTGCACCGCTTAGGAGATGCCTCCAGCCTCACTTCAGACACTTTGCCTCTGATCTGCTTTGAGTCTGCCTTGCCTATCCATGGTTCTAATAGGAGTTGAAGACACACTAACTGTAGGGATTTCCTTTATTTTTTCTGGCTCTTTCCTTTTCCTTTGAGCTTTTTCATTGATATAATTTCTGGCTTTTGTTTTCTTTCTTCCCAGGTCAGGAGTACTGTGTTTACCTGCTTCTTGAACTGTGCTGTCAACATTGGCTCTGAGCATGCACACTCAACAGGCCTAACGTAGCTTCTGATTAGCCTCATCAATTTTAGTTCACCTTGCTCTAGGATGGAAGAATGGCTTTGTCTCAGCCTTCCTAGTAAATTTACTCTGCTATGGATAGCTTAAGTCCCATGCCTGATTCTTGAGTATTCACTGTAGGAAGATAGAATAATCTAATCTGCAACAGTCTGAGTTCCTACGAAGCAGTTGAGTGCCTGGAAGAGGAGATGATGGGGAGAAGAGCAAGTCAGTACACATCATTGTCAAACTTGAATGTTGTGTTAACTTACACAGGAGAACTATGCGTGTAAAATTTAGGAACTAAAGCCAAATGTGGTGTTGCACTCTTTTAATCCCAGCACTCGGGGAGTTGGATCTCTGTGAGTTCAAGACAACCTTGGTCTACATAGCGAGTTCCAGGATAGCCAGGACTATGTAGAGTTACCCTGCCCCCCAAACCATAAATAAATCAATAAATAGATAGATAGATAAATAAATAAATAAGCAAGCAAGCAAGCAAATTAACAAACAAATAATTAATTTAGGGGCGAATGTACTGTGATTCCTGACTGGAAAGTATCTTTCTTATCATAGTAATACCTCATAATACTGATTTAAAAGATATTATGAGAGTTGAAGCCATGAAATTCTGATGAAATTTCATTGTTAGAATTGTAATAAAAATATTTCCTCTTCATTAACTATGTAGTAAAGTTCATTGTTCATGAAAATGGCTGTGAGACATTCTTTTGTGGGATAGCCAACATAAAACAGTGGATTCCAAGCCTCCCTGTTCTGAGGATCAGTTGTACTGGTTCTGAACTGCCTGTACCAGTAATGGATGATGTAGTGTGAATCTAATTATTTTTGTCTTTATTTGATGAAATGAAGTAGTTCTGTACTCCAGGAGAGGGAGAAAAAAACCTTGTGTTATCCTTTTACACAGGCACTCCATGTTTTCATGTAGATATAATACTGATATGTATAGTTTCTATAAGCTGCCACCCAGTTCTGTTGATCTTTTCTGAAAGGTCACTTTCTTTTTTTATTTTATTTCTACCACCACTTAACTGACTTTTGTAATAAAATGTTATTGAGTCCTCTCTTTATGATCAGTGAACCATCTGCCTCATCGACATATTTTCTTAAGATAGAGAACCTCAAGTAGCAGCCTAGCAGTCCTAAAGCAGGATGAGGGCTGAATGCTGGAGGACTCGGAGAACTGCTCTTCTCCTTCCTTCCTCCTCCAGTTTCACCCTGGTGGCGGACCAGCTGCCACTTTTATGTCCCAGGGTACTCTGGAGTAGGGAGAAGTGAGAAATATTAGCTAGAAAGAGATACCTAGACAACTAGAGCAAAGACAGAAACGCAGGATAGCCTCGAGAGGGCCTGGGTCAAACCCACCAGCCCTGAACTTTATTCCAAAGGGCTTTTTATGACAATGCCAAGGGGTGGAGCAAAAGATTTCCCCCTTGCTCAATACAGCCAAGTGTAGACCCTTCCAAGCACCTGATACTCAGGCCCATGGTCCAATCATCCTCTTTATGCAGACCTACTAGGCAAAGCCACCAGGAAACCCAGATGGGCTCCAACACCCTCCCAGAGCAAGGGTCCTCAACTATTCTTTTTAAATTTTAGCTTTTAATTATTATTCTGTTATTTTGTGTGTATAAGTGTTTTACAAGCATACATGTCTGTGCACCATGTGTGTGTAGTGCCCTTGCAGGCCAGAAAAGGGTGTTGGATCTCTTGGGACTAGAGTTACAGATGGTTGTCAGCTGCCTTGAGGGTAGTGGGAATTGAACCTAGGACTTCTGAAAGAGCAGCCAGTGCTCTTAACCTTCAAGGCATCTCTTCAGCTCCAGTTTGCAACAATTCTTATATCACATTATAATTAATTCTGTCCAGGAATTTTGTTCCCATACCCTGGGTAGGGTTGGGGAGTAAGCCTGCTTTTCAGAAAGTAGAAAATTATGTGCATTTGGTTAAGTTTCTAATAATCTTTCGAAGGATGTATTGTTGTCTGCTTTAAAATATACACAAATGAAAAGCTAGCAGTAGCTGACTATTATCATAATGACTATTGAGTTTTATCTGTGCTGACTGTAAGACAAAGATAATGAATACATGAGCATACATTTATTAAATAGAGAGCAGTAATTTCAGACTTGGTATGAGACACAGAAAAGGAAAGACCTCATCTGGGAATATAGTTAATATTCCAGGACCCAGATTTTTGGTGTTAATCACCTTTAATTGTTATAGAACTGTAGAGAAATTAGAGGTGTCACCATTCGAGAGTTAATGCACTTGGTTATGCTATTGCCTCACACCTTTCTGGGGTTCCAGTCGCTCCCTAGTTTTTAAGGCTCTTTATTGTTAAGAATTAGTGTGTTTTCTAGCATACTCTTTCTGTTCTGGATTTCCCTCAGACAGACCCTTTGTGTCTTTATGTACCTTCTGCATTCCGTCCTTGTCTTTGCTTGGCCGTAGCACCGTTTTCTCCTCCAAGGGCCATGTGCTCTGTGAACTCCTTTTCTCTCTCCCTTCTAAACCCTTTCCTTCCTGTGTGGGAGTGAGTTCAGCATCCCTCTTTAAGCAGGTTCCCTTTCGTGCAGTCATGTCTTGGCTCCATGTGCACCTATTGCACCAGCTAGACCTTCAGCTCCTTGAAAGTATGCAACATGCTGTTTACTGTTGTCCCTCCCGATGCCTTAAGCACGCTTCTTTTTTTTTTTTTTTTTTTAGGTTTTTTTGAGACAGGGTTTCTCTGTGTAGCTTTGCGCCTTTCCTGGAACTCACTTGGTAGCCCAGGCTGGCCTCGAACTCGCAGAGATCCGCCTGCCTCTGCCTCCCGAGTGCTGGGATTAAAGGCGTGCGCCACCACCGCCCGGCTAAGCACGCTTCTTGTTGAGCTTCCTAATCAGACGATTATCGCTTTCATTGCTCCTATTTATTTCTCCTGTAAGCTGATATAAATTGTGACATGGTAGGATTTTTATACTGCTTCACTCACTTTTAGATAAGTGAAAATGTAATTCTTATGTTTGAACCTTTTACATGTGTTGTGGGGCTTCCACATACAGGGCTTTATGCTAGTCACATGCAGATTTATAGATTTGTATTTGACATATGTACAAATAGGATATAGATATGTTTGTTTTTGTTTACATTGTTAATTTGCATTTGTTATTATGACTTCAGTTTTATATTGTCTCTAGTATTAATAGTTTTATCTGGGGTTAAAACTTAGCTAACAGTAGCGTGGTATCATATTTGATACAATTAAGCACATTTTATGGGTACAAATTTATATAAAGAAAAGGAAATCTTATTTTAAAGATGAACTGTACTATTTAAAATAGAAATCTGAGATCTTTTTGACATTGCAGCTGAGTTAAACAAATAATCTTTCCACCATTATAAGTAGTACATGTAGTTAAAAATACATTTATACATATTATTTTTAAAAACCTAGTTAACTTTAAAATATGTAAGTTTTCTTGTCATTTAGGGTTCTGTGAAGCTGATCATCAAGAGGGTTGCAAATCATTGGTGGTTTCTATTTTCAGATTTCCACATCCCGGAGTAATTTGCTTTAATTTCACCCAATTTAACCTATACTTCACACCATCACCATTCAGCTTTAATAGCTATGTTCTATGCATAAGAAAAGCAGATAAATGTCCACAATTAGGCTGCAAATGATTACAACTAGTTAGGGCTTTATGAAGACAAAACTTAAAGGGCTGTGGCGCCAAACAAAGCACAAAGGACGCTGGAAATCCGGCCTGAGAAGTCAGGGCTGCGTGGATTGGATCTACACTGGGTAGTTGATTTTACTTTCTTAATGTATTGGCAGGTGTGCCCACTCGGAGAATTGTTCATCGTTACAGAATATTAGTGCTTTGTTGTTAATTTACTCTGCTTTTACATTTATTTGCTTCCTTGGATTTCAAGATCGATAATCAGGTTTAATTTAAAAATATATTAAAATGGTAGCATTTAAAAATATATATGAATAATTCATTTGAAACGTGCTGGTACTTATATGCCTTGTCAGCACATTTGTGAAATGAAGACTTTTCCGAAATATTTATGTATGCATCAGATGACCGTATGGTACATGTGATGGGAGTATAGTTTTTATAATTCTGTATGGAATTCTTCTCTAGCTAGGACTTAGGATGTCAGGTTCTCTGCATGTGCACACACAGAAAAGACTGAGGACTTGTGTTAATTGTGTCAGTATGCTTTTCTTCCCCTTTCTGTGGTTTATGTTCTAGTTGATGGGTAGTGCATGATGTTGTTTTACTGTATAGAGAATTTGTTCACTGTTGATATTTTTAAAGATAAACTAGTCATTTTATGTAACAGCGTTTTAGAAAATAATTATTATTTTATAATTAAAATAATGCATACAATAGCAAAATGACAAAGTAAAATTTGTTATTTGGGTTAATGTATCTCATTACATCTCATTACAAAATTTTTCTAATATTTGAGTCAAAGTTTGAAGTGTAAAAATACCTTCCTGAAAATAACTTATAATGAATATAAGTATAATATAAAAACAATTCAAGATTTTGTGTTCGAGGTCAGCTTCAGTCATCCTGTTAGATATTATCTCAGAAATTTTGTATTGATAAGTGTAGACATATTGAAATGTAATATCTTTTATAATTATGTGCATCTAGCATTAAGTGAAATACTCTTCATTTTATAAATGTAATGTTCACTGTTATATAAGTACTATGTTTATTTATAATACATACTTATTCAGGTACTTTATTTTCTTAAATATTAACCAAGTAATGCCATCTTAGTTTGTTTAAAGCCAAATAAATGTAATTGAATAATCCATGTGATTGTGTTTTTTATTCACTGTAACAAACATGTCTATAAGAGTAGACATAGTTGCTAACTTTAAAATAATGCTTGGGAATTAGTTGTTCAAGCCCCTTTATTTTTAAAATCAGTGTATGTGGGAAGGAGCACTGAAACTTAACCTTAAATCTTCTTATTTTCAAAGACACTAGTTAATTATCTTTCCTACAGAGTAGGCCAGTATGGACACAGCAAGACAATACAGCTCCACAGCATCAGTTGTGTTAAACTAGTTTCATATGCTATATCATAAAACTTTCAGTCCAATCAGCAACTAAATTTAAATACTGCAAATTGTAGCAGCAAAACAATAATTCTGCTGATTAGCCCCTTTCCATTTCTTGTAAGTGAACTGTTTATGCTGTTGAGTACCTTTTGAAAAAAGAAAAAGCCAAAACAGCCTTGATTAGTCAAGGAGTAATTGGATGACTTGATTTTAGCAAGAGAATGAATTGGTTGATGATAGCCTGTAACTAAGTGTAGTGGTTCTGTTCAGATGAATACATAACATACAGTCATCAGATCTTGACAGGTATAACTTATAGGCAGTGCTAAAAATCGAGTGGTGGGGGGTGATAGGATAGAAATGGAGGTCAGCAACTTCTCCAGAAAGTCTTTCGCTGGAATTTTTGAGCTGATCCTTGAAGGAACTTAGAAAAAATATTTGTATTCCCCCACTTTGGGGGTGAGTGGTGGAATCCTTTATCTTATTACTGTAGTTCCTTGTCTTGTGCACTAAAAGCGAAAGGTCTAACATGGTCATTTAACGTTTTCAAAGGGATCAGCAATGTTGCATCCTTTCCTTTTTTGTTGAAGCTCTGGAGTGAATGAAGACCATGGTTGTCAGTGCAGCCATTGGGTAAAGCTTAGAGTCTTCATTGTATTCTTAGTTAACTGCTTGAAGTCTTGGTCATGCCAGAACGTTTGTATGCTGCATTCTTATTTATAGCTCCTTGATTGAAGACTGCGTATGAAATAGAATAGAGTACAATTAAAAAACACTTTCTTATTTATAACTAGTCTTCAGTAAGCCCAGTTGTCCTATTACCCTCTTTCCCTCAAAAGTATAATACACTAATTGCCCCTTCTGTGCTTTAATGTGTATGTGGCCCACAAGTGTCAGTTGCATCAAATATGGAGTTGTTTTGTTTTGTTTGCTATGTGAAGGAAATAGCAGGGGTAGACCTGCATCACTAGCTGGAGGGGGTGATGAAGGTCACGAGGTGTAGGCCCATCCAGGTCGTTCTGGCACCGGCTTTGATTTGGCACCACCTGGTGGTGAGTGCTTGCTTTGGCTTAACTATCAGTGGTGATGACTAGATTTGTGTGGGCAGACAAGATCTCACAAAGTAGGCTTCTAGAAATCTCTCAAGTAGTTGGTTCATATTTTGTCGGGCCAATTCGAGTGGGTTGTGTTGGGAGACTAGTGGGGAAGGAAGAGCCGACTTAACACAGCCGGCTTCCAAATGATGTAGTGTTTATTGTCCTAGGCTCTCCAGCCCTAGCCTGCCTTCCATCCTTCCTTTCCCAGTTTAGAACTGTGAGTCGTGTATCCAAGAGGATAATCATTTTTTGACATATGGTGCCTGGTTTGGGGGGGTATCTACTACTTTCATAGTCCTTTTTGTTTGGATCCAAGGATGTGATCCCCTGGTATAATGTGGATGTAGTCATCATCTTCCTATTCCAATACCAAATAAATGAAGAGTGCTCCTTTTCTGTTTCTTTATTCCCCCTTCTGTATATTAGAAAACGGAACTGAAAGTAAAAATCCATTGATATTTTGAAGAAAGCTGTATAAAATAGCTGTTTTAAAAATTAATAGGTATTTTTATTAATTAAGCCATTTTTATTAGTAACTGTTACATGTTTACATTTTTCAAGCATATAAACACCAGCTTCAAACTCCAGTGGAAACAATAGTTTCTCTCTTCTCACAGCATCAATACATTTACATATCTTCCATCCAAACCTGTAGGTGAATCTGAGTCTAAATTTAAATTGCTTCTGTATGACGCCTGCTTTCCAGTTTGAAAACTTGAGGGTGTCTTTCCTTCCCCGTCAACTTGTAGTGGATACTTACTCTTCTTTGGTATCCTCCTTTCGAAATTAACTTTTTTACATTTATCACGTGCTCATCTGTCTTCCCTATTTGATTATAAATATCTTGAGCAGAAACCAGTTTGATTCAGCCTTTTTTCCCTTCTGTGGAGGTGTCATAGCTGAAGAAAGGGACTGAACTCTCCCCGGCAGCTCTTCTCCTCAGGGCAGCTCAGGTATTGCTTAGCTTCTTTTCCATGAGCTTGACCTTGTGTGACTTCCTCCGGTTTGGCGACCTTGAGGCTCCATTCATTCTTAAAAACTTGTGTAGTGTCTGTCGTGTTTGGAATGCTGCTGATTGGGTCATTTCTCAGTGAAGGATGTCAGGATTGGTCAGACACCTGCTCGGGAGCTGTGCCTCATCTCCTTGCTTATGCTCTTGGTCGCTGAGCGTGCTCTTCGGGGGTCACAATAATGAGTAGTAGCTCAGAGTCATGGAACCTGCTTGGCAGTGGCTGTTCCAGTTTTCTTATCTTGAAAAAGGGGCTTTCTACCCCATATCTAAGACACTTGTTTGAAAATGTCTTTTAAGATGTGTATTTTTATGGTGGTACACACATATCATCCCAGCATTCAGGCGGTAGACAAAAGAATCAGAACAAAACAAAAGTTATGTTCATCCTTTTTGTTTGTTGGTTTGTTTTTGTTTTTTGAGACAAGGTTTCTCTGTGTAGCCCTGGCTATCCTGGATTTCACTCTGTAGACCAGGCTGGCCTCGAACTAGCAGAGATCCTCCTGCCTCTGCTTCCCAAGTGCTGGGATTAAAGATGTGCACCACCACTGCCAGGCGCCCATTCATTCTTAAAATGCATAGCTTTGTCTTTCCTCATCTGCAAGGCAACCCTGGAAGAATTCAGATCGAACTTTCTGTACCACCTCTGACTCACAAAAGAGTTTTGGAGGTTTCTTTGGAATAAAGTACAATAAAAATGATTATTGAATATACTGCCCTGGGTGTGATTCCCGGGACAATTATATTATTCTAAATGTAGTTTCTGAGAAAAACAGTTTTATATACTTCTGGGGAGTAATATTTTGAGGAGGGGGAAATGCAGAGGAAGTAGAATGGGTTTTCACTACCATTTCTGTGGATAGTGAAGGAGGGTCACATGAACGACCTGCCATTCAGTAAATAGACTGAGCAGCAAATCTTAGTGTTGAATTTTCTAATGTTGGGGCCATAATAGTGCACGTACTTGAAACTCAGCCTTCCCATTCTTCATCTCCTATACTGTCATTCATGCTTCTGCTGAGACTATTTTCCCTTCTCCTGCCTTCCAAAGCAAGTCACACACAGTATCTTTCATAGCCTCAGTCTCACTGAAGTGAAATCTCCATGACAGTGTTTCTTCTGACCCTGCCCTTTAGTTAAACTGCTACAGTAATCTGTCCATCTATTCATATGACTTGTAAAATGCACATTAAATATTAAAGCATATGGCCCTGTTCCTAGCTGCCTGGTCTTGAGGATTGTATGTGAATTGCCCTTCCATTCCCACCTGTGCCTTGGTCAGTGCTGATGTACACACAGTTTGGTATAAGGTAAAATAATAAGTTAAGAGAATCAATGAATGCTTGTGCATTTATTCATACTGAGAATAAATAAATGACTCCAGAGAAGAATTGTAAATTCTAGAGGCTAAAACAACAAAAGATAAATTTCACAGCACACATTAAAGTATTCAGCAAATATTGCTAGGAAACCAGTGCTAAGCATATCAAACACCTAAGTTAGAGTAAAATCCTTATAATTTCTTTTCACCTCTGAATTCCTTATCTGTTGGTGCTGGGTTATAATCCTTTAGATTGTAAAGCACCTGCATAGACTTCCAGAGAAGGAAGTGGTCTTGGGATTTTTCTCACTTGCTCACTTACACTCTGTCTAAATGATCCTGCCAGCTTGCATCAAAACCAACTTACATCCATCCTTAAAATAAAGTAGCTCCTCCATTTGCATGGTATACTTGGAGGAATGTGGTCTGAGAGATCTCTACCAATCCTGACTTATAGCTTGGGAGACTAATGATCACAATAGAGCAGTTAAGTATATAGATGACATGAGAGTAGTCAAACCTGAATGAAAATAAAGTAGAATTACAAAGACTGTTTAGTTAGTGGGTAAGAAGGATGGTATCAAATTGAGAAGAACTAAAATGTGGCCAGTTATCCAATTGGAAATGCATAACAGTTAAAAATATCCGGTACTTAGAAAAATGTAACTTAGAAAGGAGGGGTGTGTGTGTGTGTGTGTGTGTGTGTGTGTGTGTGTGTGTGTGTGTGTGTGTGTATTTGAAGCTCAAAAATGGGATGGGTGGAGATACAGGGACAAATCTGAGGAACTTCTGGGACTTAATGAGTGGCCTGAGCTGAGGATTTGCGCATGGAGAAGATGGAGTTATGGAGAGGCTCTTTTTCTAGGCAGAAGACCAGTGGTGGTTTGGAGGTGAGGAAGCTAGTGAGATTGAGATAGTTAGCGGGAGGTAAGTAGAGCACAAGTCGCTCAGCACTGGACACAGGGTGGATCCCAGCTGTAATAAAAATATTGGGTTTGTCTTTGGTGTATTGAAAGTGTCTTAGAATACAGAACAAGCAGGGGGAGCCTCTTCTCATTAAGGAACTTCTTTTCTGTCTACTTCTTTGGAAAGAGTTGATGTGTTGCAGCAACTAAAAATGTAAAACTCTTGAGCAGTTGAATATAATTAACTACAGGTGTTGACTCTGAATTATAATTCATAACTTTGAAGTGACTTTAAGGATTTCTTAAATGGTATGATTGTATAATTATCTACAGTATAAGAATAGTACTAGTGACTGTTGGGCAGAATTTTCTGGTGTTTTGTATATATGAAATAATTGTCAGTTAAGCGATGTCACTCAAAAAGATTTTTTTTGTTTTTTTGTTTTTGTTTTTGTTTTTGCTTCTGACTATTCCAATAGAAGCTTAGTTTTAAACAGAGTTCATGTTTTTATATCTGTTTCTTTCCATCTCATCTTTCTCACCCAATATTTTTGTTTTGATTCATTGCTTAAAAGTTTGTTATTTTTAATTTTAATGAAGTCTTAAAATTAGGGGAAAATAATGAACACGATTTTTTTAAGTTTTTCAAAAATCAACTGACCCATTTTATTATTCTGTCTTATATTAAATATGTATTTGTCTTAAAATCTGGATTATTTTTAATCACAGCATTCTTGAGTGCTTCCATAAAAGTTAATTAACTGTTTGGTGCAAAAGCCCTATGTGAATCATTTATAATTTATTTAATTTTAGATTGGCCTCTCCAGTCAGCCACATGTACATTTTGTTTTACTAAGATTTAAAATTTTACTTCATTTTATGTATTTGAGTGTTTTGCCTGCGTGTATGTATGTGCACCCTGTGATTGAGTGGTGCCTTCAGAGATCAGAAGGTGTCAGATTCCCCTGGAACTGGAGTTACAGACTGTTGTGAGCCTCCTTGTGGGTGCTGGGAATTGAACTCAGGACCTCTGGAAGAGCAGCCAGTGCTCTTAACCTCTGAGCCATCTCTCTGGACCCATTACCAAGATATTTGAGAACTCAGATCAATTCTTAAGTAAGGCAAATCGACTAGTTGTTATTGATACATACATGTACATTTGCACGTGTTTACCAGTGTAGAGGCTAGAACTTGATGTCAGGTGGTCTTCTTGATCATCCTCCACCTTAGTTTTTGAAGTAGGATCTCTCACTGAACTTGGAGCTTGTGGTTTTGGTTAAACTAGTGGCCAGCAAGACTCTGGGATCTACCTTCTCTCCCCCCCCCCCATTCTGTATTGGGCCCCAGGCAGGCACACCTTGCCCAGCTTTCCCATTCTGTATTGGGTCCCAGGCAGGCACACCTTGCCCAGCTTTCCCTTTCTGTATTGGGCCCCAGGCAGGCACACCTTGCCCAGCTTTCCCATTCTGTATTGGGTCCCAGGCAGGCACACCTTGCCCAGCTTTCACATAGTACCCGGATTCTCAGCTCGATTCTCGGGCTCAAGCAGTGAGCCCTTCACCTACTGTGTTCTTCCCAGCCCTGAAAATGGACTTTTACAAATGAACAAAACACATTAAAATGCTCTTCTCTCCTTTCATAACTTAAAGTAGTTAGTTATTTAATCCACAGGTATGAATTACAAATTTTGAGGTCCAGCTGAGAATTAGATTGTTTTCTTGTCAAGGTGGGTCTTTTTTTATAGATTGAGACAAGAATTTTAGTGTACCTCTAAGCTGGGGTTTAAACTGCACTTCTAAATCAGAGCATTTAGAGGATGCAGTAAAGAGCTCACCACCCCACCCCCAACCACATTTCCTCTCCTATACAGTGAAACATGTTATTGTTCTTATGAAAAGTAAATGGTAACTTGCATTTTCCAGTGTTTGTGATAGAGCCATAAAGATGGTGAGGGTATTGCCCATGCACGCTCACCCCTCTTAGAGCACTTGGCCTCCAGGAGTGCAGGAAGCTCTGGCTTTGATCCTAGCGCCATCAAACAAGTACAAAAAGCCCGAACAATAAACTGCCGAACCGAGTTGCTTTGTGATACTAGCTATGCTACTCAGGAGGCTAAGGAGTGAGGGCTTCTGGAATTCAAGAAGTGGAGCTCAACCTGGGTGACTCAGTGAGTTCCAGAATAGAAAAAATAGAAAGAAGTTTGAATGGTGGTTTGATGTCCATGGAATTTTGAAGACTTGATTAGAAGTTTGAAAAGATATCCATTTTAGAAATGATATGTTTGTCTTGATTTCCAACATTGGATTGAATGAAGAATCTGCTTTAAAGGCTGGGGCTATAGGCCAATGGCGGAGTGCTTGCCTGCTGGGCCCAAGGCCCTAAGCTGTAGGTGAAAGTGAAAGGTCCTGGGTTTGGTTCCCAGAACTGATGAGAACAGCAGCAGAGCTGTGGCCAGTGAGGGGCCTCAGCCTGGTGACATGAGCTTCGTCCCCAGAACCCATGTGGGTGGTTTAAATGAGAAATGTCCCCAGCAGTCTCCATCATTTGTTCCAAGTGGGTGGTGCTGTTTGGGGAAGGTTAGGAGGTGTGGCCTTGTTGGCAGAAGTGTGTCACGTGGAGGTTTTGAGAGTTAAGGAGCCAGATGCCGTTCCAGGTTGGCTCTCTGCTTTGTGCTTGTGGTTTAAGAGCTGAGCTCTGAGCTTGCTGCTCCAGTAACCATGCCTGCCTATTACCATGCTTCCCTGCGGGATGGTGATGGACTCCAGCTTTCTGGACCCATAAGCCAACTAAGGCCTTCCTTCTGTGAGTTGTCTTGGTTATGGCGTCATCACAGCACTAGACACTGAGCTGAGGTACCACGTGAAGGTGGGAGGAGAGCCTGCTCACAGGCTTGTCCCCTGGCCTCACATGTGTGCTGGCCATCTGTGCCCCACTCACATGGAGAGTGGTAATAAGTAAAAGCACTTTAAAACATGTGAGCAGAAGGGGACTATTCGAAGCAAGGTAGGAGACTACCAAGAGGGGAAGTGTGGGTAGGGAGATGAGTCAGACTGAGGTCAAAGGGCACCCATGAATGGCAGTACCAGAATGAGCTCATCATTCTGTATGCTGACTTAACAATAAAAGCATTTTGTACATGTAGCTTCTGCTTTAGAAATGTGACTTCCTAACTTTTTAGTGGTTTTGTAGGAATGAATCAGAACGTAGATTTTTCAGAACATTTGCTATTCACCATGAAAGACAAACTGGAATGTAATAATATACAGATGTCTTGATGCTGATTTGATATGACTATATGTGTAGTGTTTCTTATCTCTTTTCCTAGAACTTTGGTTCTCAACCTTCCTAATGCTGCAAACCTTTAATATAGTTTCTCATATTGTAGTGACCCCCAACCATAAATTATTTTCACTGCTACTTCATAACTGTAATTTCACTACTGTTATGAATCATAATGTAAATATTTTTGGAGATAGAAGTTTGTCTAAGGGGCCATGACCCACAGGTTGAGAACCACTGTCCTAGCAATTATGCATTTTGATTATATAATACCTTTTCCTTCATACCTGGTTTGGGCTTTTACATTTATATGCATTGGCTTTACTGGAATGCAGATATACATCCTTTGGCTTGAAACCATACAGTGATCTCTCAGCTTCTCTTTCTGCCTTCTGAATACTCGGCATAGCCCTGACTGCCCTGGAATTTGCTCGGTACACCAGGCTGAACTCAGAGAGATCCGCCTGCCTCTGCCGCCTGAGTGCTGGGATTAAAGGCGTGCGCCACCACCGCCCGGCTCCATTACCGTTTTTTATCTCGTTGGACTTGTTTTCTGTGGTAACTGTCGCTGTTCATCCTATCTTTCAGTGCGGCAGTTCCCCTCAGTTGTTGCCTACTTCCGGTTAGTCTTTGAAAAAATGCTCTTTACACGTACCACGCCCTGGCTAAAGAGCCATTGATGTCGTCCTGCTGCCTAGCAGATGAGAACCACACTTAACCCTGCTGTCCGTAACTTCAACTCTTCCGTGGAATTCTCTCCACTAAGCCTTGTTCCTTTCAACCTTCAGTTTTTAAATATGGTTTACCCTGTTACTCGGCATGACTTCTTCACCTATATAAACTTTATATTTTAAAAGGGTTAATTATATCTAAGATCCTACTGTTTTTTTTTTTTTTTTTTAACAGACTAGTTTGTTTTGCCAACTAGTTTGCACAGTTTACAAGACCAAAATCTTGTTTTGGTTTTGTTTTAAATTCTCACAGACTTAACACATTGGGAGATTTATAAGGGAGCTTCTGTGAGTTGGGAACATTATAATTAGCGAGTCATATTGTAGTTTGCATATGTGTTGAGGGTGGTAGTTTGCATATCAAGTAATTCTTTATTGCTGCATTATATAGTGGTAGAGGATAGAAAGATAGGTCCGTTCAGGCCATGTATCCTTTTATTCACAAGAAAGCCCTAGATATGCTATTTAGAGTATTATATCCATGGCCTGTGGTTTGTAAAAAAGACCATGAAAAAGCCACCAACACCATGCACAAGAAAAGGACCTGAGAAGAACCTAATAGAGATGATAGTGGAGAACACGGGGCTAGGCTTAGACGGAGCAATGAGACTTCAGTGCTCCGAAGTGAGCGGTCAGTCTCCCTTCTTTCTTCTTGCTGTATAGCCTAGGCTAACCTCAAACTTCCACCTTCCACCTCTATCTCTCAAATACCAGGAATCCATGGCTGCCCCTCGATGCCTGGCTAGTTCCTGTGATCCTTGCTATGATGGATTTCTGAAAGTGTGGAGGTATATGGTCTGAGTTATAAAGAGGTCAAGACATGGAGATTTAGCAGACATCGGCAGTGCTTTCCGAATGTTTGCCTCCAAACTGGAGGAAAGGAAGCAGCAACTAGAGGGAGATTAATGTCCTGGAGTGATTGACATATTTGATTTAATGTAGAATCTTAAATTTACTGAAATGTTTGAGGGAAAGAAGTTGTGAAATGGAGGAAGTGCTAATAGCCTAAGGTCTCAGTAAATCAAAGGAACAGTCTGTGGGCGCAAACATTTATGGGATGGAATGGAGGAAGGAAGGAAAAGAAGAACTAACTTCTTCTGTGACACTCAGACTGAAAAATACCTTGCACAATTGTCTATACTTATGTAGAGGCTAATGCCGCTAGTGTTGTATTTAACAACGTCCCTACGGTAAATGCATTAGAAAATTTAAGTGGCAGTTTCTTAATTACAACCCTCAATGTTATCCAAGCAGCTAGTGGAGAGGAACCTGGTGTTTGAAATTCTGTTAAAAGCATGGAAACATTAATTTAAGCTTCTTTATCAGTTTTGTCTCACTTAAACTTTTCACAATGAACAGTTTTTATAAAAATAAGCCACTCTTTCTAAAACACAATAAACAAATTTAATTTTCAAAAAAAGTATCTAAATTTTAGTTACAATTTTGGTCTTACAGTAATTAGCCAGAAAGAGAAAATCATTATTGCTATATGTTGTGCCCAACCGTGTGTGTGTGTGTGTGTGTGTGTGTGTGTGTGTGTGTGTGTGTGTGTGTGTAGAGAGAGAAAGACTGAAAATATTAAATACAACAAACCTTTGTTTTTCAAACTCTTATTTATTTAAAAACATTTAGCCATAAACTAATTTATTCACCCCAAAGATTCCCCAGCAATCCTGTCATGTTTCCTTTACTAACGTCTTCATTTCAAGCCTCTCTTCTCCTACTTGCTTGCCCCTCCCCCTCTGGTAACTAACCTAGCCTTAGATCCTCAGGAAACATGCATGGCGTTTGTAAGCTCCAACTCCATGTCATTGGTTTTCATCCAGCTGTTTCTTCCTGCTGGGGTAAGATGGAAATGCTGTCTACTGTGCATACTGCACCTCTCTGCTGTCTGCTCTGAATCTTAATATTCTCAGGATCTTGTTGACTCGCTAGTCATTAGCCTCTGTATAAAGATAATTGTACAGGATATTGTTCACAGAGTGTCACAGAAGATGTAGTTGTTTCTTCTTTTCTTCCCTTCCTCCCTTCCTTCCTTTTTGACGTGGTTTCACATAATCAAGGTTGACCTTGAATTCACTGTATAGGCAGGCATGACCTTGAACCTTTGATGTTCTTGTTTCTACCCCATAAGTACTCGGTTTACAGATGTGACCCACTACACCCAGTTTAAGCACTCTTGGAGATCAAACCAGAGCTTCCTGCACGCCGGAGAAACACTACCAACTCAACTGCACCCCAGACTGACTTAGCTCTCTCAGTAACTGGCCACGCTGCGTAGGTCGCTCTGCTTGTCTTTATGTAAGGCAAATCATAGCAAGAAATATTATTGTGCCTGTCAGCTGGGCCTTATGTGTTTGTTTGTTGTGTTTAGTAGGGAATACACCCAGTTTGGGGTTTTTGGTTTTTGGTTTTGATTTTAGTTTTTTGCTTATTTTGTTGATACGAATTCTGACACCATCTGACACATCAGTTTCATGCCCAAAGCACTTAAATATTTAAATACCTACATTTTAATTTCTGTAACCTGTAATAAGAATACCCTAGTCTGTGTTGCATAAAAATGAACTATATTTGCTGTTTCTTTATCAAATTCAAGCTAACTCATGATTCCTATAATACCTCTGTCTAAAATAATTGATACTCTGTTAGAAAACATCTTTTAAGCAGTATAATCAAATGGACGATTTTCATGAAATTAAATTTGTTTTTGTGTGTTTGCTGTTTTGTACCTATATCACTGCTTTCTGTTTATAATATTTCATAGCATTTATTCATTTTTTATGATACTGTTCTTTATCTGGTAATGTGAGTAAATCCCAGCTGAATTATGTTGCCACATTATGTCTTCAGAAGGGCATAAAGTCAGGACACATCCTTCAGTAATATCTGCTTGTTTTACCCTTATGTTTCTAGTTGGCAATTTGAAATTATGGCTTCAACTGCACTTTAAATATGTGATAATAGCATGTGTTTCTAATAAGGGCCAGCACCATTTTGTTCAGATAGTGTGAATGGTTGTCACTCATATATGACAAATGCACCTTCATCTGCTTCTTTGATAGCCCCCTAAAAACCATACCCTCAAATCAGGCCGATGAAATTAGCTGCTGTGTAAATTGTGTGTCTGAGTGGTTCATTATCTAATCACCGTCAGAACCACAGTGATAAAGTAGATTGAGCAGAGAAGAGGTCTGCCAGATGATTTGAGCCCACCCCACCCCCCAAAAATCTGGTTTCCCTTGGAAACCCTAATAGTGCAGCTTAGAACTTCAGGCCTCAGGCTTTCATGCTGGCATTCAGTATCTTTTATATACCAAACTTGAAAACAACCAGTAGTTCTGGAATCAAATTTCTTTTTCCTATAAAGATAATAATTTTACTTGTCTGTATCAGTTTTTTAAATGTTGACGTTCTTGAACTACTATTTCTGTGGTTAGTGTGTTAAGTATTACCAAATGGTGGGAGGATGCTCTGGTCTGCTTGAAAAGAGTTGAGAAGAATTGATTGCTGGAGCTGTGTGTTCACCGTCTGAAAGTCTTCTCTCTGTTCACTGCAGTGTCCTTCTTCATCGTCTGCTTACTGAATTGTCCTCTTTTATTCACTTTAGGTGCTTTTGAAGATGACGATATCACGCATGTTGAAGGAAGTGTAGATCCCATTCGAGATATAGAAATAATTCACGAAGAGCTTCAGCTGAAGGATGAGGAAATGATTGGGCCCATCATAGATAAACTGGAGAAGGTGGCTGTGAGAGGAGGGGATAAGAAACTAAAGCCTGAGTATGTAAGTAAACATTTACACTTTGAAAACAATACCTCGGTATATTTTTCTTGGCTTAAAAATAAAGCGCCTAAAATATTTGCTGTTATTACTGAATTTTAAAATAATTTTTTTCTTCTGAAGTTTTTTTTTTTTTTTTGACAAGTTTGATTTGAGGGCACAATGAAGGTTCATGGTGATTAGCAAGCCATAGTGTAGTAATATTGAGAATGTATAAGGTTGTGGGGTAGGTTTCTGAGTTTTAGTGCTTAGTGAAACAGTTTTGCAATGAAAAATTAACTGCGTTTTAACATACGATGAATATATGAACTTCATGGATTTGAATTAGTAATTTACACAAAAGATTGGTCTTTACCTTGGGGTAGTCAAGAATGAATACACTCGTGTGTGTCTGTGTCTGTGTGTACAGACGCACATTTGTATGTGGGATATAGGTGCACCTATGGTACCATGTACATGTGAGGTCAGAGGATAACTTCAGGGTTGGTCCACTCTTTTACATTTTCTTTGAAACTGGGTCTTTAGCTGTTTGCCACTGTATGTGCCAGCCTAGTTGCCCCATAGACTTCAGGAGATTCCCTGTCTTCCTACCTTAGGAGCATTGGGATTACAGATACTTACTATGGTTCGTGGCTTTTCATGGGTTTTAGGGATTTGAACTTGGGTTTTCATGCTTCTATGGCAAGCATTTTACCTAGTGAGCCATCTCCCATTCCTGGTTTTGCCTTTTTGAGATAAGGTCTTACTCTGTAAGCCAGTGTGGCCTCAGAGTCACCAAGTAACCCAAGCTTGTCTCAAAACTAGCTGTGATCCTCCTGTCTCAGCCTCCTGAGTACTGGGATTACACAGATAAGCTACCATGCCATACCAGCTTTGAATGAATACACTTTCAAAGTAGACAGCAATTATATTTTTATGGAATGGAAATAGCCACCATTATCTCCACTATTTGGATATATTTTTAATCACATTAGTGAATTATTTTTAGTAGTATTAGATAGATGTTTCAAAGTCAGTTTTATATAGTGGAATTGTACTTTTCATTAAAAAAGAAATGCCATAATTGTACTTTTTATTTATTAACGTCTTCTAGTAACTGTGCTTTATTTGTAGCTTTGTTGTAGAAATATCTTTCTATTTTTATTGCAAGCATTTGTTTTAGTTTTCAGAAACCGATTAGGCCACTTTCCCCTCCTACGTTTATTTTCAGTGTGTATAAAACTACTCCTTAGGAAGAAACTGTAGTAGCTCACAGAGCTACCCCTCACCACTTCCTGAGCCTGCCTGCTCTTCTCAGTCTTTATCTGTCTGCTCTAAGCAGGCCTTTTCTGCTACTCTGGGCTCTGGCTCTCTGGAGCTCCCCTCTTCCTGCCGTGTGACTGACCTCCGCGGTGGCTTAACTAAAAGGCATGTCCTCTTTGTTTCTCTTCTGTGTTCCCCTTCAGACAGCTGCTGAAGTTTACAGCTGCCCACCCTGGGGTTTTCTTTTAAACTAATAAAATTGTCCTCTTTAAACAAACTTTGGTTTTTCGGAAGGAAGGAAGGAAGGAAGGAAGGAAGGAAGGAAGGAAGGAAGGAAGGAAGGACAGAAAGAAGGAAAGATCCTAAGCTTGTCTTCTGAATTTAGGCAGACGATCAATAACTAATAGTTAAGAGAAGTTTGATGTGGGACAGGAAGATATGTGTATTACCGGTTTCCTTTGTGTCCTTTACTTCTCTTAATGTTGTGGTCACTTCCTGTTCACGTGCAACAGAGAATGGAGGGGTGTCTAATAAAGTTGCATGAGGGTTAGGATAGAGAAGAAAATGCAAAGTGAGTATAAAACATTCCTTGGCTGGGCTCGGGGGACTGGAGTGGATGTGTCTTCTGCATATGACAGGATGCTGCACTCATGGACTCTCAGTAGCTGTAGTTACCAGCACAAGACCTGCACAAGGACAAGCCAGTCCACACTTTAGCGTGGAGCATTGAGGGGCTCACAAGCCCCCATCCCTAACTGAAATGCTAGTGACAGTTAATGGCTTCTGGGGAAGGAAGAGTCAGTTTTATTTCAAGGTCTGTCTCTTGTTGAATGGACTGTGCTGCAGTGGATAGCCCATACTGATGAGGATATGAACAATACAGATAGGACTTGGTGGGTTATTGAAAAAAAAGAGTTACAAAATTGGGATGATAGATCTTGGAGGAGTTGAGGTAAATATAATCCAAATACACTGTATGAAATTATCAAAGAATTAATAAAATATATAAAACATATTTAAAATTAATACTAAGGACAAAAGTAATATTCTGGGGATGGAGATGTTGCTTGGCGTGTGCACACACATACATGAATATTCACCCCCAACACACACATACACAAATGCCAGGCATGGCAAATACCTGTCATATACCTGAGGTCAAGGCAAGGAAGATCAGGAGTTACAGACCAGCTTTACTTATTGCAAGAGAAACTGCCTCATAAATAAAAACTGGGCTGGCGAGGTGGCCCAGTGGGTAAAGGCACCTGCCACCCAAGCCTGACAATCTGAGTTTGAGCTCCAGAATCCACTTTGTGGGAGGGAAAAACCTGACTCCCACAGTTGTCTGACTCCCACTGATCACATGTGCCCTGTGGATCATGACCCGAGTTACATGCATGCAGGCATATGTACATACATAAATACAGGTGTAAATATATGTTTAAAAAAATTATCCCCAACTTGTCTTATAAAAGCTTATTGTTAACCTTTCACATTTAAGTCTGTAATCTACCTGGGATTAATTTTGTTGTTAGCAGTATTAAGGTAATCATCATATTTGATTCCGTCCCCCATTTGGAAAGCCTATTGTTCAGCTCCCTTTACTAAAATCTAAAATAATTCTCTTCCTACTCCAGTGAATGTTACCTTGGTCATAACTCAAAGAATTTTGTGGCATTTTAGCTCTTTGCTAAATCCTCGGATTGGCAGATGATAGCATAGTTTCCAAGAGCCACAGAGGAAGTCCCCTTTATCTTAGCCTTCACATGGTTATGTTTCCTGTGTCCTAACAGTCCTCTTGTTAAAATGACACCAGTCATACTGAAGACTCCCTCCACTCTACTATGGTCTCATTTTAACTAATTCTCAAGGTGGGTGGGGGGAGAATTCTTGGAAGGATGCATAAAACTCATTTATGAAATGTGTAGCCCAGGCTGGCTTTGAACTTGTGATCCTCCTGACCTTGGGCTTCCAAGATCTGCGATTTTGAGTGTGTAAAAATATACCTGCTCTAGGCTAGGAATTTTCTTAAATGACTTAAATATAACTTCTTGTTGTTATTGTCACCGAGGCAGTGTCCTGTAGCCCAGGCTGGCCTCAAACTCCGAGTAGCCAAGGATGCACTTGAATTCCTGATTCTCCTGTTTCCATCTTCCAAGTTTGGGGATCACAGCAGTGTGCCACTGCAGCTGGCTTCATGTTCTGCCTGGCACGGAACCGAGAGTTTTGTTCAGGCTAGGCCATCATGCTACCATCTGACTTACATTTTCAGCCCCTAAAAACATCATTTCTAAAGAAAAAGATATTAAGAGTAATATTCATTGAAACTGAACAACATCCTTCCATCTTTCTGGGTAGTCTCTAGTTAATGAAGTCCTGTTGTTTAAAATGAAAACCTGTATCTGTTTCTGTAGCCCAGGCTGTCCTGGAACTCACTATATATCCCAGGCTGGCCTCAAACTCAGTTCTCCTGCCCCAGCCTTCTAGGTGCTGAAATGACAGGCACTGGCTACCACACTCCTTCTCCTTTTCTCCTCTCCTCCTGTCCTTTTCTTTCCCCCATACTGGCCAGGTTGCCTGTGAACTAGTAACTTCCGGCCTCAGTCTCCTGAGTGCTGGGATCGCAGACATCTATCACCCTCAGTGTCTTAGGTATGCATTAAGATAAGGGCTGAGACAGAAGGTTCCCACTCTAAAAATGGTGCTCATCATGGTAAACTATACATAATACAACATTCTCCATTAACCAGTTCAGTGTTAAGTAGTCATCCCTGGAATTTTTCATGAACTTAGAGTGAGTGAAATTTTGTGGTCTTTAAACAATAACTTCACATTTCTTATCCTTGTTCCTGGTAACTTTGGTTTTCCTTTCTGTCTCCAAAGATTTGCCTAGTCTAGATGTCTTATAAAATAGAATTAAATGATTTTCATTCTTTTCTGTTTGGTTTATTCCACTAAACATAATACATTCAAGAATATCAAATGCTTAAATATACCTCTCTTTTTATCACTTTTATTTACTTATATGTATATGTGAGTGCCTGCTCACATGTATGTGTATCATATGTGAGTGTCTGATCACATGTATGTGTATCACATGTGTGCCTGAAGAAGGTCTCAAAACTGGCTGTAACTGGATATGAGCCAGCCTGTGGGTGTTGGGAGCTGAACTCAGATCTTCTACAAGAATAGCAAGTACTGTTAACCTCTGAGTGGTCTCTCCAGCTTCTTTATTGCTATTATAAAATAAATTTATAGAAAACAAACCCTAAAGTTAAAAAAAAACGTAAGTACATCCATCAGTTTAAAAGTTCATGACCCGTAGGCTGGGGAAGGTAGCTCGGTTGGTAAAGTGTTTGTAAGAGGACCTGAGTTTGAGCCCCCGAGCCCACATAAAAATCCAGGTGCCAGAGGGACAAAGACAGCAGGATCCCTCAGACTTCCTGGCCACCCAGCCCAGCCTGCTTGGTAAACTCCAGGCCAATGAGAGACTCCTGAGGAGTGACATCGAGTTTGTCCTCTGGCCACCATATGAACACATGCGCAAGCACATGCATATGTATTTGCATACACATGAACACACACATAAGAGAAAAGTGATGAGGACTCGGGGAGAGATGGCTCATTGATTAAGAACGCCTGCTGCTCTTGCAGGGGACTTAAGCTCAGTTCTCAACACCGATGTCCAGCCCCTTACAACTACTTATAATGCCACCTCCTGGGGATCCAATGCCTTCTAGCCTCTGTGGGCACTTACACACATGTACAGACATACACACACATCTATTTTTTAATGTGTATTAATCAGGAGTTTAATTAGATTATTATAGTTTATTATTTGAATCTATGTATTCTATACATTCAGAAAGTTTAAAAGATAAAGTTTTTCAAAGTGAGAGGGATAAAATTCTTAATTTGATGTAATAATATCAATGTGGAACTCAAACTTTGTGTCTTATTTTTCTATTGCCATGAAGTGTCACCAAGGCAACTTCTAAAAGGAAACATTTATTGGGGACTTGCTTCCGAGAGTTAATTCATGATCATCACAGCAGGGAATATGGTGATTGGCAGACATGATCTGGAACTGTAGCTGTGGTAGCTCATATCTGATCCACAGCTTCAAGGTAGAGAGATCAACTGGAAATGGGGTGGGTTTTTGAAAGCCAACCCCCAGTGACTCATCTCCTCCAGCAAGGCCACCTCCTAGTTCTTCCCAAGACAGTTCCACCAACTGGGGACCAAGCATTCAAATACATGAGCCTATGGTGTCCATTCTCATTCAGACCACCACACTGTGGTAGGTTGGACTACTTCATGGGTGCGAAAGTAATTATTCTAAACACTGATGAGGGGTTTGAACAGTGATGCTTTTAAGCAACAATTGGAAAGGTTGAGCTAGTGTTTCCTGTTTGCTTTTTACATGAGAACCTCTAATAATTGACTACAATTAACCAAATAATCCTAACACTATATTTTGCTTAATTTATAGTCATTATTTTTGGTAAAGAACTATTGTAAGGTTTTAGGGAAAAAAATTGACTTCATACTTGGTTGTATAGCATGTGAACATATAGGTAGAAATTGCTAGCGATGAAAAACTTCTATGTATTTACTCTCAGAAATTTTATTTTTAAATTGAAGCTTTTACTTGAAAGGAGCCAGGTTCAGCTTAAGATTATTTTAAGAAATGGGATTTTAGTCTTAAATACAAGGTAATAAACGCAGTGGGATTAAGAAAATACTCAAGAACTGTTTGTTGTATAGTCACATGCCTTTTGGTGTTGAATTGAAATTCCTACCAGGACAGCTCCTAGGAATTCAGCAGTCTGCCTCTCCTCTCACAGCGTCAGGTATGCTACCTCTGTGTCATCACAGACGAACCCACTTCTCCTTCTGTTGCCGCCAGGATTTATGTTTGGCCTTAGATATTATTATTTCCGACTTTTGCTTCTTTGTAATGTATGCCTACTTAAAATTAGCCTACTTAGTTCCAGGTAGTTTACTGGTGTTCTTTCAGCCTCTCTTCACTGTTTCCTATGCTTACTCTGTATTTTGGGATCCACATTCAGGAGCCTGAGCATCACATTGCCTTCGCTCCCATTCTGGCAGAGCTCTTGCAGGACCCCTCTGCATGGGATCAGATGCCCACTAGTTGTGGCTGAGAAACTAACCTCATAACAGAAGTTGTAGACTGAGCCATATTACTTTGGACAAGGACTAGGAAGGAGTCAAGTACCATGGTGGACAGTGTGTTCAGTATGTTGTATAAGATGGTATGAGTACCTGCACACCCCGTTCTCCATTTGAGGGCAGAAGTTAGGAAGTACAAAGGTGTTTGAGACCTCCCAAGATAACGCAGAGATGAGCATTGAATTTGGAGCAAGTGTCCCAAATATTCAATTCATTTGAGATCAGACTATTTTAGGACCATCAGTTTATATAGCACATAAGACAGAAGTAAATTCATGTAAGAACTGATATAAAAGAAGGTATATAAAAGAAGACTAGGTATGTCACTGATGTATATAAAGAGATATTTACCAGTGGTAGGATGCACAAGTTTGATCTCAGGTATCAAAAACAGTAGATCAAAAGTGGGGCTTGCTGGTACAAGCCTGCAGTCCCAGCAGCTCAAGGCCATCTAGGACTACATAGTGAGACCCTGTGTCAAAAACAGCAGGAAAAATTACACATCAAAAGTGAGGCATAGGAGAATCACAGTTGAGGTTGCCTGTCTCCAGAGTGAGAAGTTGTCATAAACAAACCAACCAACAAGCACATAAGTGATAGCAGAGAGCTAGATCGTGGTTGGGTAGATAACTTGACTTAAGGGCCTGCTGGGCAAACTTGAGGACCTGAGTTTGGATCCTCAGCACCAATATAAAAGCTGTGTTTGGTGGTGGAGAGCAATCAAGGAAGCTACCCAGCATTGACCTCTGACCTCCACACATACATGCTCATGCACATAGTATACTTAGATATCCCAATGCTATGATACATATGCCGGAGAAACATTCCCCTAATATTTCTCCCTCTTCACTTCTTCTTTCCCAGTAACCTGCCAAACACAGGAATGGTTTTTAAGAAGACAAGCTAGTGTCTGTGAATACCATCTTCCTAGGGCCCTTCGTAGCATCTAGCTTCTCTGTTTGTTCTCCTGCTCTGCTGCCACCGTTTCCTGTGCTCCCCAGACCTCTCCGTTGTGCTCACGTTGTGCTGTAATTCCATCCATTCCTGACTCCACCAGATGACTCCAGAGAAACAGATAAAGTCTGTAGACATAGGAATTCTTCCCGTTTTCAACAACCAAGTCTGAAGCCGACTTATTCCTCTTATCCACAGGAAACCTTACACTTCTTTTTTTTTTCCCCTTTTGTGGCTTTTAAATGGCTTTTTAGATATAATTCATATACTAAAATATTCGCCCTTTAAAAGTGTACAATGCAATGGGCTTTTAGGATATTCATAAAGTTGTGCTTGTCCCGAGCAATCTTTCCTTCCTTTTTCCCTCTACAGATTGCTAAATGTTATCTAAAATTATTGGGAGCAGATATGTTTCTGATAGGGTTTTTTTTTCCATATTCTTCATTATTTGCCTACACCTTTTTTTATATCTTGAGGACAGAATCCAAATTCTAAACACAAATCCACTCATGTTTCATATACATTATTTATGCATATTGCCCGAGGACAGTTTCATGCAGTACTTTTAGTACGCCTTCATTTGGACCGCCACTAATCACATGAAATCAGATGTGGACTTTCCCCTTGTGGTGTCATTGTCATTGCTCAGGAAGCTGTGGAGTCTGGAGGTTTCCAGGTTTTTTGAATTAGGGTATCTCAGATTTTTTGTTTTGTTACCCCTCTCCCCGACAGGCTTCTCTGTGCAGTCCTGGCTGTTCAGGCTAGCCTGGAATTCAGAGATCCACTGGCCTCTGCCTGGGATTAAAGGCATGAGCTACCATGCCTATCATGGAATTCTCAGTTTTATGTAGATAGGACTTGTCTCTATCAAACTAGATTCTTTTCAACAGCTTCAAGATTTTTCATTGTCAAATAAAAAGTTTTTTTTTTTTAAGATTTATTTATTTATTATGTATACAGTGTTCTCCCTGCACATAATGCCTGCATGCCAGAAAAGGGAACCAGATCTCATTACAGATGGTTGTGAGCCACCATGTGGTTGCTAGGAACTGAACTCAGGACCTCTGGAAGAGCAGCCGGTGCTCTTAACCTCTGAGCCACCTCTCCAGCCCAAATAAAAAGTTTTGAACAGGCCGGGCTATGGTGGCGCACGCCTTTAGTCCCAGTACTCAGGAGGCAGAGGCAGGCAGATCTCAGAGTTTGAGGCCAGCCTGGTCTACAAAGCAAATTCTGGGACAGCCAGAGCTGTTACACAGAGAAGCCCTGTCTCAAAAAACCAAAAAGAAAAAGAAAAAGTTTTGGATCACAACTTTCTAAATACCCCCTTTAGTTACATTTATATTCAATTTTTTATTTTACTGTGTTTGTGTGGGTGTTCGTGCCACACAGGGTATGCATGCAAAGGTCAGAAGACACCTTTGTGGTTCTGAGGATGGAATTCAGGTCTTTAGGCTTGCAGAACCAACTGCATTTTCTTTACTATTCTTCTTAAAAACTTCTGAGAAAGTTATTTGTATTTACAGCCTTTAGTGGTGCTAATGTCTTTAACAATTACAGATGTTTTGTCTTCACTCTGCTTGTTATCACCTTTAGAGTTCATGTTCCTCCCCCCACCCCCATGAAACTGCAGATACACACACATAAACACACACACACACACACACACACACACACACACACACACACACACACACTCACACTCACACTCTGTTCTATTTGTTGCTTTCTTTCCCTGTAAACTTGGATAAAAGCAGTGAGCAGTAACTATGCCACAGCCTGCATGCTTAATGTCCATGACTTGAATTCAGCTTAGCTCAGTTTTTAAGAGCTAGGCAGATGCTGGGCGGTGGTGGCGCACGCCTTTAATCCCAGCACTCAGGAGGCAGAGGCAGGCGGATCTCTGTGAGTTCGAGGCCAGCCTGGTCTACAGAGCGAGATCCAGGAAAGGCGCAAAGCTACACAGAGAAACCCTGTCTTGGGAAAAAAAAAAGGAAAAAAAAAAAAAGGAGAAAAAAACAAAAGAGCTAGGCAGAAGACGGTGAGAGTCTCTGTCAGACAGTAACATGGATGACCTTTGGCCAATAAAGGTCAACTTCCAGTAGACTCTTTCTTTGTCAAATCTCATTAGCACAATCTTCATTGTTCACATTTCTATCAGCCTTATAGTCTTTACTCCCACCAGAATGGCCCATTAAGATTAATTTACAGTATCCCAGGGTTTATCTAGCTCATTGATGATGATGATTTTTATTTGAGACAGGGTCTGTATAACCCTCGCTGTTCTATAACTAGCTCTGTAAACCAGTCTGTCCTCGAACTCACAGAGATCCACCAGCCTCTGCCTCCCAAATACAGAGAATAAAGGCGTGCACCACCATGAATCTGTGGGTCACAACCCTCATAACCACACATAAAAGAACTGTAGGGAAAAATGTGGCAACCAAAAATTAGTTCATGATTAAATATGTAATAGTGTTCCTGATAGCATTTGCCTATTTGATTTTAAAATTATTGTTTGACTTGCTGGCTGAAGTTTTATTTTATTTTTTAATTATTATTAATTTTTATTATTATGAAATTTTTTTTAATTACTAAATGAAAAGTTTGGGCAGTTTGGGCTTGGAATTAAGACAGTTTTCAGGAATTTTTGAAATGGCCCCCAACCTGCTTCTGCCATCTTGTACTTGTGTTTTTGTGAAGGGCCTTCTCAGCATTGACAGTCACCGTGAAAAAAACTGCAGGTGCTGTACGTTCTGTGGTATCGAGTACTCAGCCAGTGTTTAATTCTTCATGTAAAGTAACCATAATGTGCGTCGTTTCTAGTAACTGACACTATTCTATGCATGCAAAAATGGTTTCAAAATAAATTCTTTATGGTTTATCCGTAAATGCTTGGTTCATTTGCATATTTCACAGACCTGTATACACAGGGTCATTAGAGATTGCTCAGGTGTAAAGCGGTTATCTATCAATGGAGAAAGTGTTAGGAGCTCTGCTTTAGCTGGCAGCTCTGAACTCTTTCTCATTTCTTCTGTAAACTGGTTCCAAAGACTTAGGAACCACATGGTGAGGCAGTTTTGTGTACCGATTACTTTTCTTGCTGCTGTAGGCAAAACCCTGACAAGAAACAACTTCAAGGGGAGAAGAATTTCTTTTAGTTGTGTTGCTAGGCTTGTTCTATCATAATGGGAAGGGCGCGGCAGCAGGAGCAGCCCCAGGCTCCACCATCGAGTAGGACGCTGCTTGCTCATAGCTCCATGCAGGACAGGACAGGAAGCACATCTGGGCTATGAAACATAAGGCCTTCTCCCGATAACCACTACCCGGCTAGACCCCACCTTCCAATAGTTTCACAACCTCAGCAGCTGTCTGAAAACCAGGTGTTTAAAGACTTGAGCCTGTGGGAGACATTTCACATTGAAATCGTAACAGCTCCTCTCATTATAAAGTTTTTCCCTATGTGGTCACATCCCTGTCTGTGGTTACAGTTCATTGTCTAAATACAGGTCAATTCTAAAGTTTTCTCTCTAGCCTTGATCTGACCTCTGAGCTCCAGTGAGTGTATCTAATCCTGACTTGATTTCCCTTTGGTTTTTCAAACATATCAAGGTAGTGCATCTAAATCTAAAACCAAGTGCAGTAGCACGACCGCAAGCCCAGTGTCCTCTACTGTGTCTTGGTGCCATGTGCTGGCATCAAACCCAGGGGCCTGTCCAATCAGTCATTCCCACCGAGCTGCGTCTCCAGTTACCGTGGTCATGTTGACCCTTTTTGTTTCCATCCCTGAGCGTGTATATTGTTAGCTCTAAGATTAGTATACTCATAGAAGTACAAGCTAATACAAAATTCAGGTGACAAATTTATTCTTTCCTTTTGTTTTGTTTTTTGTTTTTTTGTTTGGTTTGGTTTGGTTTGGTTTTTTTGAGACAGGGTTTCTCTTTGTAGCCTTGCCTGTCCTGGAACTCATTCTATAGACCAGGTTGACCTTGAAGTCACAGTGATCCCCCTGCCTCTGCCTCCTGAGTGCTGAGATTAAAGGCATGCACCACCACTGCCCGGCAAGTTTATTCTTTATAATATACAGAATATATTTTTAAAATGAAATGTTAGGTGGTTCCAAAAGCAGTCCAGGTTCATATTCCAGAGTCTGTATGTATTTCTACATAATGATAAGAAGATGTATGAGGTCTTGTGTGAAAGAGGTGGCGCATCCCTCAGCTAACAGCACTGGCTGTTTGAGAAAGGACCTGAGTCCATTCTTGACACCTGTGTTGGTGGTTCACAACCATCTGTGACTCTAGTCCCGAGGGATCTGGTGCCCTCTTCTGACCTCCATGGGCAGCAGACACACACATAGCACATAGACATCTGCAGGCAAAGCAGTCATAGTCATAAAAATAAAGAAGAAATATGAAATCTCAGGGGTTAGAGAGAAGGTTCAGTGTTTAAGAGTATTTGCTGTTCTCCCAGAGTACTTGAATTCATTCCCAGCCCAAATGTCAGGAGGCTCACAACTGCCTCTAACTCCAGCTCCAGGGGCTCCAAAGCCCTCTTCTGACTTCCATGGACACCTGCACACATGTGGCAGACACAAATGAATAACCATCTTAAATAGGAAATCTCAAAATGATTTAAATGCATTAGAGGATCAGTACAAAGGGACTAGTAGTGTTTTTACTATGTGCTCATTTGCCAAATGTGGATAAAGTATATATATTTTACCTAATTAAATTTAACTGGAAATTATTATTATTAATTTTTGTGTGTATTATTAATATATTATAGCTATTAATATATGCTTATATGCAAGCATAAGGGAAACATTTACTTAGCTTATTATGCATTTTATCTCATGCCCTTTTGGTCTAATTAGAAATTTCTCAGATAGGCTATAACATTTACATTCCTTATTAAAATTAATTTTTCTTTTATATAAGAAAAGAACACACTGAAAATATAGCATCTACTGGTTATTTATATGAAATAATATTATCTGATTGCAATCTACTTCTGTTTTGTCTTAGATAAAACTGGCGTCTTTTAGTAATCTAACACTTAACTATGACTTCTAAGGAAAATACTGTTGGCGAACTTCATATATGACTTAATTCTCTTTATGTAAAACTGCAATGCTCCTAGTCTGTAGTATGAAAGAAAAACTGAAAACTAATGCCACAGTGCTTCTATGATATGGCTTCTGTGTCTGAAGCAAGAATCTAGTTACTTTTAAGTGAAGAGCAACCCTGAAATTCCTTCACTGGTGATCAGCACTCATCGAGACCCTTTGGCTTTGTAAAAATGTTTATCGTCACAAAAGCATTTTATACTTTTTATATGATTAAAATTAATTCCCTTCCTTATTTTTGAATTGGCTTTCTTTTGTCTATTTTCTTTTTTAATTGGAAAAGATTAATGGAATGAAGTATAGGACGGTACCTCTGTTTTCTTCTTTTGTATAATCTTGTTGCGTGTCTCTACATAAGCTGTTCTGGCCACTCATCATAGTAACCAGCTGGGCCATTTCACCTGCTGGAGCCATTAAAGAGGACTCTCTCCCCCTAGATTAATCCCCTCCGACATTAGTTTTTTTGCGCTGACAACTGCAGCAGGCATTCAGAATTTGCAGGTGGCCAGTGTGACGCACATAATTGCCTACAATTTTAGGCAATGAATAAAAATGGTCTACATTACTTGTCAAAGGTTGTATATGCAGTGCCAAGTGAGATCTATGGGAAGCCTTTTAGGGTTTAAAGAACAGTTAATAGCAAGGCTGCACAGGGCTTTTTTAATCATAATGCATTTGTAATATAGCACTTTGATCTTCTCCTTGTAGGAAATGGTGTTACATTAGCCACTTTTAAACATTTATGAGTGAAATTCAGTTATAGAAGAGTAAAAGTGATTATTCTTAAGCAGAACATGTTAGATTTCATTAAAAGTTTTCGTCTTGCCCCTTCCTTGTTAAAATCTGTGGGAAGTCCTTTCCCTGGAGGGCTTCAAATCAGGATCTAAGGATACAGGGCTTTTTCCTTATTTTTCTTATTGGTAACAGTAAGATTTGCAAGGAAGGTATACTAAATATTGCGATAATTTATAAAAGTGGACATTTGTAAGAGAATAACTGGTCGTGGTAACGTAAAGTGCTCTCAGGAAATCTATTACTAATGATTCTGTTGCAACAGATTTTAAGAAATGAATATTTAAAACAGGTTCATAAACTATCTTTACAAAAACAAAACAAAAAGCCCAGATGACTCTCAACCGTGCCTCTTCTGGAAGAGCTGAGTCTGACCTTTGGGACCTGAGAGCCTTTTATTAGCACCTGCCTGTAAGAAGAGCCTTGCCACACGCAGCTTTTAGATTCAGACCCACAGGGCTCATGAGGAAAGGCTTGAAGGGTTCAGTTTGTGTCGCTTGCTGTTTGCCGTTTCCATTTCACAGATGATTAATCTTTCTGTGAAGAAAGGCCAGAGAAACAAAGCGCATTGGGCTCTTCCCGCAGTTACTCCTTCTGAATGCACACTAGCTTGCTAACTAAAAGGCCTTTAGATTTCCAGCCGAGAGAGATGTTCTGAAAGTGAATGCAGCTGGTTGGAGGTCACCAGTGCAGGGCTCTTGCCATTGTGTAATGGAGGCTTTGGCAGGTTGGGGTGGGGGAAGCAGTGGAGAAGTGGCAGGGAGAAGGTGTTGTCAAAAAAATTAATTCAGAAGAAAAAAGGTTTGGGTCAGTTCATTTAATATTTTGTAGAGTAAATAATCAATAGCAGGTTTAAATTAGTTACTTTGTTTTTCTTTTTAGGAAAAAATATACTTTAGTCTCTCTTCAGCATACTCCCCCCACCTCATAATAGCATGTGACATCACTAGATAATGTTGACTCTTAAATTCTGACTTTGATGTGATTGAATTGTCTTGCAGTTTTTCATATTGTTATGTTAACTAATTTTGCTAACTTTGTACACTAAAATAATGCTTCATCAATATTTCATCAGTTTTATTTTGAGATGCAAAATATTGTTTGTGTAGCGTAGATAGATGTCCTTTCATTACAAAGTTATCTTTATTTTGAGGACTTGACACTTTTAGTACTTGATATCAAGTGCTTAATTGTTCATCTTGTATTTTTTTTCCTTGATCGTGTGTACAGGATATAATGTGCAAAGTCAAATCCTGGGTTATAGATCAAAAGAAACCTGTACGCTTCTATCATGACTGGAATGACAAAGAGGTAAGTTATAAATACTGATATCTATTACTGCCTTTGCTCTGATTCCTTAGAGAACCAATTGGCTACTCATTACCTTGTGTCTAGTGTTAGATATGGTTAAACTTTGATTTCTGTCGGCTGTTACATATTCCCGAGCTTACATTTTCCTTTTCCCCATCTCTCACTTGAGATATTTTATAACATCTCATCCTTTATAAACAAAGAACTTAAATTGTTTACTCAAACAGTATTTGTGTTTAAATTAGTCGGTGGTTTACTCCATATTTACTCAGCTTTGAAAAGGGTTCTTTCTCTGTCTCCTACTTTAGATTGAAGTGTTGAATAAGCACTTATTTTTGACTTCAAAACCAATGGTCTACTTGGTTAATCTTTCTGAAAAAGACTATATAAGAAAGAAAAACAAATGGTAAGTTCTTTCCTGGATATATATCTAACACAAAGCATATAGGTATGTGTATAATGTGTTTGATTTTAATATCTTTTCCTTATAAAATGTTGAAAATGGTAAGAAAGTCTGGCCTCATGTTGCATTTAGAGATGAGTCTCCCAAATGATTTGCACTAAGAGAACACTACAAAACTGAATTAAATTAGGAAATTTTGAATCCTACATACTTGCTTTTCCAATTTAAGTTCTTTAAACGTTGTTGTTTAGTTTTGCTACAAAATGAGAGGAAAGTGTATTTGGAGCGATAAAGTTTTTTAAGCCAAGAATGTCTAGCCCTCTTGATACTGCAGGCGACCTTAAAGACTCTACCATGGGTTACAGCCAGACATAAATTTTAAAATCCAGATTGAATCGTTTCTTAAAAAAAAAAAAAAAAAAGCTAAACCTAAATGCAAAAAAGTTCAGACACTGGCTTGAAACTTCCAAAGTGTAACAAAGTAAAAACTGCATGTATATGTTGCCATTCTAATATGTAACTAAAATGTGCAAGATTTGTTCCCCTTCCTTAAAAATTCAAAGAGAACTCTTGCGTTCATGTGGGCATGGAGACATTTGGCTGAGTGCTCACTGTGACTCCCTCACTAGACCCTCAGCATTTTATACTCTTGAGTCATAGAAACAAATCAAAACTATACAGAGCAAAAGACCTGAATTCTCCTAAAATATATTGTCGGTTTCTCCCTGTACTTCATTAAGTACTTAGATGCACATGGTTTCAATTTTCCATTAAAAATTCTCATTTCCATATGATATCAAAGAGTGAGAAGGCTTTAAACTGAAAAATAAACATTCATAGACTGGAAGCCAAAACAATAATTAATGTCAGATGGTTAGCTCCAATAAATCATTAGAATAAACTCTGTGAAATTACTGCGACTGAAAATGCCCTGTTGATATTCCTGTAAGACATTCTGTGTCCCTGATAGCAAGCTGAGTTTAACCTCTTTATTGGCAATGTTCTAGAAAACATAAATTTAACATAAAAATGAAGTTCAGACTGGTCATTGTCCTCCAGAAAGCAATTAAAATATAATCAGTTCCGTCTTGTTTCAAACTCTAATAAATTTGATGATTAATGTGTCAAAATTGTTTCCTTTAAGAAGGAATTTTAAAATTGACTGTTTAACTTCAGCTAGTCAATCTTCTCATGGAAGTATGAATGGTGAGTTTTCCTGAGTTAGGTAAAACAATACAGACATCAAAGTTTACATGAAAAGGGATGAGTCAGTTCCTGCCCAAAGGGGCTTCTCACACCTGTATTTCAGTGATTACAGGTAGAACTCCCCGGCTCTAATTGTATAGTAAATACCATTTCCCAGACCCTAATGGTAGACAGACTGCTTAGGAGACGCCAGCCTGTGATTTAGCTGTCGCCAGACACCCCATGTTTTTTGTGAGACCAGTTGTGATGATGATATGGTTATAGTCCATTGAAACTACTCTTGTCTAAATAACAAATTTTAATTTGTAACAACATAGACGTATGAATGGTTCTATTTTACAAAACCAAATTTTCGTAGGTTTTATGTGTAGCTAATGATCTGGTCTGAGGTTGGGATATGTGTGTTGGGGGGAGGTGTCCAGATCTTGTGGAAGTTAGTGTAATTGTAGCTGAAACATCAAAGACCGGTAACTGAGTGATGTTCCAGAAGAGAATTTACCACATAGCCATTTTCTGTACAGTTTCTGCCGCCTGCTGTTCCTATTTTCCCTCAAGCTAGCCATTGACTACCCCCTGTGCATCCCTGCTCGTAAAACATGATTGAGGAAGTATTTGTCATGTATTTATGAGTGGGAAACACTGTGTGATAGGGAATGGCATCTACTGGAGCCAGAAAGATTGCCACTTTCCTTCCATTCAGCCACTCTGCCGAAGCTTTAAATCCTCTGTTTATGTAACATAGCCTTCATATTAAAGCACAGAATGAATTTTTATTATGAAGGACATGAACACTAGGTTTCTACCATTTATGACACTGCAAGCAGATGTAAATAGTTAAAATTCATTTGAACTCCTAAATCCATTTGCTCTGTTAGCATCTTGTTTTTTGGTTTGTATCTAAACCCCATTTGCATCAGTTGCTCCTTCACCAAGAAAAAAAAAGACTTTGTTTCAAGGTTAACATGTAATACTACTGTAGCAAATTAGGACTGATACCAGAAGCAGTAATAAATGTGCTCACAAGGGCTGGGGACTGCTAGGTGGTAAAGTTCTTGTCTAACATATACAGGGTTCAGTCTCCAGCACCAAAAGGAAAAAAGTTTAAAATACACACGTGCGTGTACACACACACACACACACACACACACACACACACACACACACACACACACCTGTGTTTAAAATGTAGAAAGTTACTTTCAGTGGTTAGAAGAGATCAGAAAAGGACTGACTTGAACCCAGAGGAAGACTATCTTCATTTGAGTGAGCCACATTTCTAGAGTGATAAACATTTTGGTTACTGGCTAAAATTCACTTTAAATTGAAATGGTAGCGTGTTATTTTTTAATGCTAGGTTTTTTTAAAAAAAAGAAGCATTTCAATGGATAAGGCTATTGTATACTAACTAGAGGCATACTGACCTTTTGAAGGTAAAAGCTAGAGGGAGTCCAGGTTTCTACTGTGTTAGAAGTGCTGAATTCAGTATTTCATTGATGGGTGATTAAGATCTAGGTCCCAAAGAGAGGCTGATGTGGCAGCCAGGCTGGCTGTGGCTGTGTGATGATGAGATGACAGTCATCAGGATACTGTGAAGAATCCACTAAGACCACTAATACTGTTACAGTTGAGTAAATAGAACTACGTAGACACTTTGGTTGACTTTGGTAGGTACTAATGATTTATTAATAATCCATTTTCTAAACATGATCAGTTGTTACAGGCAAGATTACACACAGTATTAATTTTCGTTTTAGATGGCGTAGTGAGTCATGGCGTCAAGCAGGTATGGGGCATTCCGACTGTCAAGGCACTGCTTAATTGGAGGTTTCAGTTCCAGTCTTTGCACTGTTGCTGCTCTCTTAGTAATATATGCTGTCCAATTATGGAATCAGTGGAACAAACTAATTTTAGAGACTTTTTACACCTACTAGCTACCAATTATGTTTCACTCTGTGTTATTTTGTCTTTACCTTTCTGTAAACTATTGATGAGGACAGTTGGATTTTGTTGTACCATATAGATGTCCATCTAGAAATACTAGGAAATTTGAAATTTAAAACATACATACTTCTTACATACATCTTGGTTAATAAATGAGTCATTTTAAATGATGAAATTGTTTCAAGATTCATAGATAAACATTTGGAAATCTTTTCAAGCTTTAGAACAATCAATATGTCAAGTTTACCAAATAAATTTTATATTCACAGAAGTTTTATTATTAACCCTTATACTATTATGTATGATTCAAGTTTTTGGGTTTTGGGTTTGGTTTTTAGAGACAGGGTTTCTTTGTATAGCCCTGTCTGTCCTGGAACTTGCTTTGTAGACCAAGCTGGTCTTGAACTCAGAGATCTGCCTGCCTCTACCTGGCTTTGATTCAGGTTTTTTTCTGCCCAGCTTTCTGCTTTTGTTAGTTTTTCATATTTGTTTACAAAACCAAAAATAACTTCAAAATGATATGTATTGTGTGACTATTGTAGGGGAAAATCATAGAATAGATTTATCTTTTCTTAATTTACCTTCTTTTTGTTTGTTTGTTTGCTTGCTTACTTGCTTGCTTTTCTCAAGACAGGGTTTTTCTGTGTTAGCGGCCCTGGCTGTCCTGGAACTGTGTGTGCAACCATGCCTGGCACCGAATTACTTTTTAATGTAAATTCCGTTTTTTATTTACATATATATGTACGTGGTGGTTGTCAGTGCATGCTTATAGTCATCAAAGGACGGAGTCGGGTCTCTCCTTCCACTGTATGGGTCCTGGGATGGAATTCAGGATGTCAAGCTTGGTGACAAGTGTCTACCCACTGAGCCATCTCACCAGCCTCTGAATTATCTTCTCATGTGTGTGTTTGCATCTTAATACAGTGTTCATGTACTAACATTTGTGACTTTATGATTTAGGTTTGGTTTTTTTGTTGTTCTTTTATGAATCCCAGATTGGCCTTAAATTTGAAGCAATCCTCTTGCCTCAGCCTCTCAAACACAGGGAGTGTGGGTGAGCCAGATGTGTTTGGTTTTCACTAAACGGCTTGGCTGTTCTTTCGACAATTTCCAATCCTTATCAAGCAGGACTAATACACTAGTTCACATCATGAGAGTGATAATTATAGAAGTGTATCTTTCTGTGTAAAGAGAAGACTACTGTCCCACAATAAATGCATATGTGGAGGCCTGTTTGCATTTTTTTTTTCAATATGATTTGTGGCTAATTACTTCTATTTGCAGGGTATTTCATCAATTTTTTAAAAAATAATCCATTAAGAGTATGAGTTGTAATTTTCATAAGCATCATCATCTAACAGTGATTTCTGTGATAATTCATCAAACGTATAGGATAAATTTTTCTATATAAACAGGAAATATTTCATAATTTCTTTTCTAACTTCAAGAGGTTAAAAGGTTTAAGCCCTTTTTAAAGACAGCAAGTATTGCTGGGCGGCGATGGTGCACACCTTTAATCTCAGCACTCGGGAGGGAGAGCCAGGCGGATCTCTGTGAGTTCGAGGCCAGCCTGGTCTACAGAGCGAGATCCAGGACAGGCACCAAAACTACACAGAGAAACCCTGTCTCAAAAAAAAAAAAAAAAAAAAAAAAAAAGACAGCAGGTGTTTCATAGGATTCTCTCAAATGGTTCAAATGTGTATTTCCTCATACATGAGCGCTTCTCAACCTTCCTAGTGTTGTGACCCTTGAATCCAGTTCCTCATGGTGTGGGGACCCCAACCATACAGTATTTTCATTGCTACTTTGTAACTGTAATTTTGCTACTGTTACGAATCATAAAGCAAATATCTGTGTTTTGCAATCCCTGTGAAAGTGTTATTCACCCCCTTCCCGGGGAGTCGTGACCCACAGGTTGAAAACTGTGGTCATACATGGACATAGACACCTGTGATCTAGAAAACGAAAGGATTTTGTTTGCAATTTCTGCATTTCTTCAGATTACCAACAATTCATGTTCATGAAGAATTTTCCTGATGCCCTGTCCCTACCCACTGGAGGATAATTCAAATTAAACTCCTTAAAAGTCTGTGTACCAAAGATTAAGGACCTCACATCTGATTTTGTTTCCAAAATAATGAGTTGAGATGAGCTATAATCAAGATTGGGAATTCAAGGGGCAGGAGAGATGGCTCAGTAGTAAGAGCACTGGCTGCTTTTCCCCAGATTCTGTTCCTAGTACCCACGTGGTGGCTCATAACCATCTGTAACTCAGTCCCAGGTGATCCAGCACTTTCTTCTGGTCTCTATTGACATCAAGCATGCAGGCAGGCAAAACATCCATCCGCATTAAATATAATAATAATAATAATAATAAAAAGAATGGGAGTCTGACTAGCTGTGCATAGATGTGGAGGAGAAGTTGGAAGTTCAAAAAGTGTAAGACTTTTGGGATTGAGACATGTAACCTTACAAAGATAGAATGGAGTCTTAGGTAGTGTACATGTTTGCCTGGGACAAGGCAAAGGAAAAAGCCAATTTGGACTATTTCAGTATTTTGTCCATTCTGCCCTGCTGTGCAGTGTAGGAGAGCGTATTCCTTTCTCTGACCTTTGCCCCTTGCCCCTCTGCTGCATATTCTGTAGGTACAAGGCTTCCATTTAGAGTTGTACTTCACCAGACTTCTGAAGGCTATCCCAAAATGCTGGGTACCATTAATAACATTGTTGAGGAAGAAAAATGGACTCTCAGAAACTCTTATGCTTTAGTCGTAAATGAGGGAGTAGCTGTGATCAAGAAGTTTGATTTATTGGGAAAAACATTGCTTAGCCAGGTGTGGTACACAGGGGCAAATGGATGTCTGAGTTAAAGGCCATCCAGAGCAATGTAGGGAAACTATCACAAGAGGAAGAAAAACAAAAACGAAAAGTAATTACAATCGGAAATAACAATGTTGTGGTCTTTGGTACTCAGTGTTTTTGACTTCAGGCAGATTACATAGGCTTTCTTGTAGAGAACACTTAGTTCTATTCATATAAAATGTATTCTATATAAACAAACTTCTCCAAACTTAGTTCTATATAAACAAACTTCTCCAAACTTAATTATCATAGCTCAAAATGAATCCAGTAACAGGAAAAAGGATTTAATTGTCCTGTTCTCTGCTGGATACTGGATATGTCCCATGCTTTCTCTCCTGTGGCATGAGTAAAGAAACAAAATGCATCACATGTCATCGTAGCTCAGTGCTCAGGGAGACTCCCCTGGCGTCACAGTCATCCTCGCTATGGCCCTGCAGTTTTACCTGCAGTAGCTTACATCATTTTATTGGCGCTGCTTAGCTTCCACTAGTATAATTTTTCTAAGTTGTCATTGCATCATTTTAAAAATAAATGAAGAACTTGTTCTTTTCAAAGCCCTTGAAAACCTCTCCCTCAGTTTCCCTCACATGCGTGTGGTGTGCACTGTCAGTGACAGTAAGGGTGAGGGCTGTCGTCCCAGGCTACAAGTTGGTTCTCTTACTTTTGCTCAGCACATGCCGCGTGTGCTCTGTCACTAACCCATCCCCATATAGCCTCCCAATGTTGTGATTCTAACAGGACATACTGCAGATTTATAAAGACAAAGATGCCCGTGCAGATATCTAGGAGCTTCTCAATCTTCACATTCTAGTTTATAGCCATTTCCCCAGCTGGTACTTCATGGAATGTTTTCCAGGCTGAACCCCAATTTAGGAGCATCTTTTCTGGCCAGGTTGGAGCTAAGACCTGACTTTTCCCCTGGTCTCATCCTTTCTCCCCATCTTAGCTCTTGAAACTGAGGTGGTTGGTTTTTTTTTTCTGAGTCTTACCGTGTGTCTTCTCATCTTCCCTCTTGTGAGTAGTGGCTGATTTGGCTAGAGCTGGGGGAATGTGTGTATGTGAAAAGAAAATGCTTTTTTTTTTCTATCAGAGCAGAGTTTTATTAGAAGGAAGGGACAGAAGAGGGTGTGACCAGGCCTGTTGGGAAGACACTAGAGGAGAAGGGAGAGATGGAGAAGGAGGAGAGAGCAGAAGAGTCTTTTTGTTTGTTTGTTTGTTTGTTTTTTGTTTTTTCGAGACAGGGTTTCTCTGTGTAGCTTTAATCCCAGCACTCGGGAGGCAGAGCCAGGCAGATCTCTGTGAGTTCGAGGCCAGCCTGGTCTACAGAGCGAGTTCCAGGAAAAGCACCAAAGCTACACAGAGAAACACTGTCTCGAAAAAGCCAAAAAAAAAAAGAAAAGAAAAGAAAATGCACATGCAGAATTGACATGTCTATATTGGAGACTAATAATACTGCCTAAACTATTATGTTCTCTTATTTTTAAGTTTCCAAGAAAGCATCTTCCCCTCAGAAACACTAATCTTGTGATATGTGCCATAAAAGCTTATTTAACTCACATTGTAGCAGGAAGTTCAATTTAGATGAGACATACTTTGGTATCTGTGACCATTTTCCCGTTTTTCTGCTCAAAAATACGTTCTGAGATAATTGACATATGAACTTTGAGTACCCCCTTATTTATAAAGTTAGGACTTCATGTAAGTATCCATTCTGTCTTTAACAATGCTTTATTATAGTAAGAAGAGAAATTAACTTTATAAAAAGTGTCATGAAGAATATTCAGGTGGCTGGAGAGATGGCTCAGTGGTTAAGAGTGCTTGGTCCTTTTCCAGAGGACCAGAGTTCGGTTCCCACCTGAGGAGGCTCACAACCATCTGTAACGCCACCTCCAGGGAATCTAGGCCTTCTTCTGGCCTCCTCAGCTCCTCAGGCACCCACACACACATGCTCATACATACGTGCACATAAGTCAATAATAAAATATATTTCTAAGTGTGTATTTGTGTGCATGTTGGAGCTGGAGAGGTGGTCTGGCAGTTAACAGCTCTTGCTGCTCTCCGAGAGGACCCAGATTTGGTTTAAAGCCCCGACACTGGGTGCTTTTTCAGTGGCTGTGACCGGTTCCAAGGGACCCTGCACCCACACGCACACACACTTAACAAACACATATTTTCAAAAGAATACACACTTCAAATGTATGTTCTTTGTGGCCATCTTGAGCTCACTGAGGGGCTGAGTATTGTGTTTTATTTTGCTTTTCCTTTTCTAAGCAAGTAATTATTGATCCCTTCTGTGTATCATATATCTATCTGGGTTTATGAACAGAAAAGGCCCTTGTTCCCATAAGGCTATTGTCTTGTGGTAGCAGACATTCAACAAGACATTAAGCATAATGTCTAGAAATTATTAGAACAATGAATAAAAGCAAAGCAGTTAAGGGATGCCATCTCCCTGATGTACATAGGGAAGAAAGACCTCGTGAAGTAAGGGGCCGGCACACCTAGAATCTGATCAGGGAGGGAGCATGGGTGGGGTCAACACAGGGATAAGTTAAAGACCGGGAGGTTGAGTGGGAGACAGTGGTCAGTGTGGCTATTGTGAGACTGGATTTCACTATATTATGAAGTGTCAAGAAACTACCTAAAAAGAACTTAGGATTCTTATTTAAAGATAATGTAATTCAATAAATTTTAAGCATATCCTATATGCATTCTAAAATTTAATTCTTTATTTTTTCTACATTTAATGTCATTGATTAGCTTTTCCTATGCCAAACCAAAGGACACACCGTAGATCACCATTTATTAAAGTTTCTTCTGTGTGACAGGCACTTGAAGCTTAGAAATTGCTAAGACGTTAATCAAAACTTTGTGAAGCTTATATAAATACTATCATGCTTGCACACTTCACAGATAGGACAGTTGGAGAGATTATAGACCGTGCCTAAACCCTTGAGCGTGCGTGTGTCACGAGCAGATCCCGCTGGTTGGAGTATTTATGCCTGTTCATGGGTGGTGACAAGGAGCCAAGCGGCAAGCACAGGCTATGGCATGGCTTCCCATCACCCTGAGAACTGTATGCTGTTCTAGGATGTGCTGCTTCTGTGCTGCTGCTGCTGCTGCCGCCACCCCCTTGTCATTGAGTACCTTCCTGTTAAGAGGCAAAAGCGTCTAGTTTAGCATCCATTCTTAAGCATATGCTGTAAAGTTCAGGTAGAGAAAATTCTGTGGATACAACTAAAACTAAAAATTGTATAAAACTGCTAAATCCAAAATAGTTATTGCCACAGTATAGACTTCCCCAAAATATAACACACTAGCTTTTATATACTGAGATGAGCTTATTTTCCAACAGAAATAAAAACTGGTGATAATAATGAGCACAGATACCAAAGTATATCTTTGCTAACTGTATTATTTTAACATTACAAGTTAAATAAACTTCTATGGTGAGTCTTAAAGTCTAATGTTTTTGATAAGGAAATGTTTGCTAAATCACTTTAAAAAGCAAATATTTGACCCCTTTTTAAAGTAGCAAACCATTGTTTGTTAAAAAAATAATTGTTTACTGCCAGGTTGAGCAAGTTGTTGAAAGGAGAGTATACCACAAACTGGAGTTGTGGCAAATAATTTCTATGCCTAATGTTGGACTGGGTGTGAACATCATGCCAATCTTAACTATGTACCACTTGTATTTACGAGTCCCAGCAACCTTATAAAGTAGATATTATCATCTCTCACCTTTTGAAGAAGGAAAAACATGTATAGAGAAGTTAAGGAAGTTGGCCAGAGTTAATAGCCAGCGAGAGGTATTAGGATGGAAGCCTAAGCGGTCTCCACAGAGATCCTTTGTGTTCTTCACTATGTGTCATTCAGCATCAGCACCAGGTCATTGGTGATGCTGCCAGTATAGAAAGGGCCAGAGAAGTATGTCACGTACCAGGCACATTCCTATACTGCACATTTGATGTCAATAAAGTTTTCTTATTGTTAAATATATCACGGTATACATATAGTTTGAGGGCTGGAGATTTGGCTCAGCAGTCATGAGCACCTGCTCTTTTCCAGAGGACCCAAGTTCAGTTCCTAGCTCCCATGTATGGTGGTTCACAACTATTTGTACTCTAGATCCAGGGGCTCCAATACCACCTTCTGCCTCCTGTGGGCATCTGCACATGTGTGATATACACACACAGACATGCACATACATTTTATGCTTGAAAATTTTTTTGAGATTAAAAATTTACCATAATATAATTTGGAAATGCCAACTGAAAATAACATTTCAATGCATCCATTATATTTATGGACTTACCTCTGAAACTCTTTTCCTATTTAACAGCCTTTGTAGGAACAATCATTAAAATAGTTTATCTGGTTTTATGTAGAAAATACACATTTACTCTCTTTAGGACATCTGCTTTCAGCCTGGAAAGGTGGCTCAGTGGTTAAGAATACTTGATGTCCCTAACTGCCACGGCAGTTTACAGCCATCTGTAACTGCAGGCCCAGGGTATCCAGTGCTCCTTCTCTGTCCTCTGTGGGCACCAGACATGAACATGGTCACAGACATACTTGCAAGCAAAACACTCATACACATAATAAAATAATAAGATAAATCAATCTAAGAAAAAAGAAAAGACAACTGCTTTTTCCAACCCCTGGTTTGTCTGTTTCTTTGATTTCTAGTGCTGGAGATCAAACTCCGGCCTCAGGGGTGCTAATAAGTGTTTTACCTCTGAACTACACTCCCAGCACCACACGTGTTTTTAACCACATACTAATTTACTATACTCGTCATATTTTCAATAACAAGGATTTGCTTTTATATTTTATTTTTTAATTTATTTTGAGATTATAGTATAATTACATTTACCTCTTCCCTTTCCTCCCTTCAGACCTTCTTATATACCCTTCTGTTCTCTTTCAAACCATGGCCTCATTTTCCATTAATTGTTGTTACATATATGTATGTATGTGTGTGTATGTGTGTGTGTGTGTGTATACACATACATTCCTAAATACATAAGTACAGCCTGTTCAGTCTGTATATTGTAACTTCTGTGTGTGTTTTCTGGGCTTATTATTGGTATTGGATAACCATTGCTGTGCTCTTCCCTGAGGGAGACTGTTCTTCCCTTTCTCAGCATAAGGATTTGCTTTTGTGAACTAATTTTAAAACAGAGATGTGTGTCTGTCTGTCTGTCTGTCTGTGTTTGGGTGTCTCTTTTACAAAGTACAAGTGGATGATTTGTGCACTACTCTGTGTAATTACTATTTTAATACATAGCAATGTAATAGAAAGAGTATTACATGTGTGCATATATGTGCATATATAGACAGGTCTTTGGGAGAAATAACTACCATTTGTTAAATGTTTATTATGTACCTGACTCAGGGGCTTTTTTTTTGTTTTGTTGTTTTTAGAGACAGGGTTTCTCTGTGTAGTTTTGGTGCCTGTCCTGGATCTCACTCTGTAGACCAGGCTGGCCTCAAACTCACAGAGATCCACCTGCCTCTGCCTCACGAGGGCTGGGATTAAAGGCGTGTGCCACCACCGCCCGGAAACTTAGGAGCATTTAGATATGTTCTGTCTAGTCTTCCTCAGAGCCTCAGCAGACAGAGTACAACCTCTTTCATGAAGTCAGCTTAAGGCTTAGAGAAGGGAAATAAGAAACCTAGTTAAATATTTGGAAGATTTCTTTTAGTTTGAACTCAGAAGAGAAAGTATAAAACATTTTTTCATTATTGCATATTTTAATGCAGCAAAAAGCATGCAAAGAATTTTCTATATTGTTTATATCCTAGTAAAGTTATACCAAAATTCATACCTGCCAGAGAACAAATGTAATTGCAAAATTCAGAAAGACATGACTCAGCACAGTTTGATTGGCTTCCTTATACCTCTTGGTTTTTTCACCTGTCAGACGTTTTTCTTAAAGAGCTATGAGAAAGAAATAAAATGCTGTATGGATACTTACTAAGTTGACCTGCTCTATGGTAGAAAGAGGTTCATTTTAAGTGTGATTTTATATAATTCTTCTGATTCTGTGAGAAAAGCAAAGCACATATGTGTGTGTGTGAACATGAGTAGATGAGTTACTTAGTGCCTGAAACTTGTCATGACATAGTAAATTCTCTTAATCCAGTCCTTGCTGTATAGATTCACCTGTGCCTTACTGCCCTATAGGCATTCGGGACTTACAAGGAAAGGCAGCCCTTAGGACATCGTACTGTGTCTCCTTTTCCACTGATGAAAACTTGTCCGTCTACCTTTCTAACTCAAAGGAGTCTTGTATCTCCATTCTCTACATTGCCTTTTCTAGTCATTAGCTGTATTGTAGTACTGTATAACTTCAAGTAAATCACTTACTATATTAAATAACAAAGTTGTGTTATAAGACAATTCTTAAATAGAGATTGGAAAAGAAATCTGTAAAAATACTTTTATTATTTGAAAATGGGATCCCCCCCCAATTATATTTTAAGGAGTTACATAGAACAGTTTGTGTAACCATTTCTTATGTCATAGAACTTTAAGCTAATTCAGGCCAGATCTATAGTGGAGACAAAAGAGAACAGAACAAGAGGATACAGTGATAGCAACCATAGGTTTTCTTCTGTGTATTCAGAGATAGCATGTGGTGTCTGAATCAAGAGCTTTTAAGGCTGTTATAATACAACTGCAAAGCCATATCTGTACATAAAGCTTTTGAACTAAGTATGATTAAGGAATTATGTGTTTTTTTAATGTATACAAAGCATGATTATTATATATACTAGGATATTTTATTTTAAATGTTATTAATTAAAATATGTATGGAGTGCCAAGTATTTATGTGTTATTACTTGGGCATTTAGAATATATAGCTTCAAGATCACCACATTAGACTGGAGGTTCTATAAGCTTCAGAAGCTTGAGAAAATGAAACAAAAGGGAAAGTGAGACTAGTCAGCATTCTTACCATGTGCAGAAGGTATGTGTGCGCTTGGCTAGGAATACCTGCTTTCTTACAGTGTATCACTTAGGGACTTTTTTCTCTACGAAATATTTAATAGTTATGGTTTGCAGTTTTATAGTTTATTTTAGTGCCCTGTTGACATCAAGGGTTACTGACTGTTGTATTAGTAGTACCTGACAAACAGAAATTATTTTATATTCTAACCCATTTCTGACAGAAGATATAAAGTTTTGACAAATACGTATGGCACAGCAAGTGTCCAATTCTAAAGAGCAAAATAAATGCAAACCACCATTATGGGGAATACAAACAGCCTGAAAGCAAGTTATCAGCAAGCAAATAATTGTTGAACTGTTATGAATGGAGTAGGGTGTTGAAATGGGGCATGATTGGCTGATGTTACATGTGTCCTTGATTACCTTCCTTGTGCTTTTATCCTAATAAGTGACATTCTTTGTATTCCCTGGGATGGCTAGACAGTCTGACACTGAAGAAGAATAAATATTGCATGTGGTACACATTAAGCTGTCATCCAAGACAGCATTTATAAAAAGTAACTGGAGAAATTCATAAGAAATTCTGCAGTGCTACAGTTTCCCGGCTCCAGTCATAATTGTCAAAGTTCCTGACACATCCAGGTCTTGAGAAATGATTTAGGTTTACAGTGGCTTGGCGCATGAATAATTACCATGGATTGTGTTCTCACATTGCCTTAGGATATTAATGTTAGGTCCCAGAATGTTTCATTTTTCCGATCATTTTTAGTTTAGGAAATGTCTACACTGGTGATAGTACCCTGTCCTCCAGCTTTGGTAAGAGGGTTTTCTGGTGATTTTTATTTAAAAGCAGAGCAGGAGTTTAAATGTTTGTGTTTGTTTTTAATCTTAGAAAATATTGCTTGCTTGTGTTTAATGCTAGCAAATGACCTTGAAAATAGTATTTTTATTTTTCTTCTCCAGCAACATTGGAAAGCCTTCAAACAATCCAAATAAATACCATTTTAAACTATCCCACCCCCTGAAAAGCCTCAAATCACTACTTGATGTTTCATTTAAAAATATTGTATGCCTTTATTCACATACTTTTGTTATTTTAATGTAGTTCCTCGAGGCTGGGCAGTATTTGATTTATACAGTCACTGTTTTCTCTTAAAATATCCTTTCAGAAGAGGACACACTGGTGCACTGGAGTAAACTTACCTAGGCGTGAGGGAGTCATGGCTCCAAAGAGAATCCGTGTTCACCAAGCTGTCCGCATCTCCTTTTCAACCCTCCGTAGGCACTTACCTGAAGGATGCCAAGAGAACAAACTTTTAAACATGTATTCCTGTAGTCTGACACGATCATTCTAAACCATTTAAAATTAAGTAATTAGCATTGCTATTTCATAATCTAATCAAGAATATAACATTCTGTCAGCTGATTGCTGAGAAAATGTGATTTAGTATCAGAATGATTTCAAGCCCATTGCAAACAGGAAAATAACATTGTGCTTAGTGAGTTTTAAGTTCTCAGCCTTTGTTTTGGGATAGTGAGAAGGAAGTGAGATATAGTCTATGTAACAGTTGTGTTTTGGGTTAGTCTTTAAATTTATAATATTAATTTGGGAGGTGTTTTTAGGATATTCTTGATACTTTGGAATCTAAACCATCTATCTGTATTGAAGAAACTTTTCTCCAAGTATAACACTTCTCGACGTTACCTATGGCTTTTAACTCTCTAGGCCACTACAGAGCACAAAATATTTGCCCAACTGGTAAATTGAACTGTAAGTCCCACTGTGGGAAATTGCTTTGCTGTGCACCAAACAGCAGTTATCTTAGTAATTGTACCCGAATTCTTTGTGGCTAATAGAGCGTGGACGTCCATTTTAAAAGCAGAAAATTATTTGTCTTAAATGCTTTTAATTGTGAAGCACCTAAGTAAAATGAGAATCAGCAGACTATAATGAGGCATTAGACTGCTTTATTTTTAATTGTTTGTGCAGAAAAGTGAAATTCTTTTCCCTTTTAGTGTAAAACTGTATGTCCGACATTTCACATTCTAAACCGGAGCTCCCAACAAGGAGCTTATCAGAGCAAATTGTCTAGTCCACCCCCTTCCTCACTCAAAACCTAATGACCCTTTATCATCATGGTTTAGATTGCTGGACACAGATGTGAGAAAATACAAGTAATCTACAGGTAACTACAGTAGCTGCACTGATGTTCTCGGAGAACTGACTGCTGGGAAGATAAAGAGCTTCCCACAGAGCCTGTGCTTTCCGGCAGCAGAGCACATCATGAGCTCATACATGAAGTTTTATTTGCTGAAGACTCACAATAAGATGCATTAGAACATTCAGCAGGGACTCTTCTTAGATGAGCAGAGACATTCTGGAGGGTTATTAGTTGATGCACCAGTGCATAGCATCACTAAAAAAAGTTCAACGATATTAATTCTTTCTGCGGACAAGAAGGATTACGGCACAATGCAGCACTCAAGTTGAATTCTTTTCTCCATATTTATATAATCTACTCAGACTCTAATCACTTTCTCTGCACAGAAGCCTGAGCTTCCTACTGAAAAGTAGTTCGCGTCTAGGTTTTAATACGAAAGTAGAGCAGCAATTCTTCAGACTTTAGCATAAATTACAGTCAGAGGACTCGCTTATGACCAGGTGTGTTCTGCTTTTGTTAGCTGCTTAGATTGTGATCAGTGAGGTAAACTCCTTTTTCTGTTTGCATGCAATTGAGTAATTTACCATGCAAAGGACGATCGGTCTTGGATACGGCACTGCACCTGTAGCTGAAGTTTTCTAATTGCTACTTTGTTCTTTGAAATGATCATAGCTTCATGTTGCCTTAAGAAACTACAATGAAAAATGTATCTAATCTTTTTTGTAGGAGATGTTTGTTTTTAGTTTAGTAAATTTGGTGTGAGTTTACTAGATTGAGGGGAGTCAACATGAATTAGGCTGCTTGAACTCCAGGTGTGGGTTTCTTTTAAAAAACCATTTGCTCATCAGAGTCTTCTAAAAGCTAAATAATTCTAGTTCAGGAAAAACTGTGACTCCTGCATTAGGGCTGTTCCCATCGCGTTTGTATGTCAGGGTGAGCTATAGTCCTCAGACCATTTCTAGAAATTACCATGTTAGTAACTGAAAGGTAATCTTCAGCCAACAGTATTGGTTAAGTAGTTTCCAGCCAACGAAGAGGTAGTAAGGTATTCAGTGCAGTCCTGCAGAGGTCTGTGTGTTACAGCCCTAGCTAGCTACAGGTCACTTTTCAGGGAGAGTACTGAAATGCTCAGGCAATTAGAGAAGACACTAAGTTCTTTGGCCTTGGCTCCTGCTCGTTTGCTTAGGAATATTAGGGTGTGCTGTCACAAATTGCCCTTTGAAAACGGAGCCTCAAAGTTGCTCCATGTTGCCCATGAACCCGAGGACTAATTTAATGTTCGCCTCTAGTATAGAACGACCAGGAAGCCCAGTAACTCTTGTGCCAGAAAATAGAAGCGACAGATTATCTGTCCGTCCTGCTGGTCATTAAAATCCCTGTCACTCGCTGATAGCAATTAGTGCCACTCCTGCTGGAGATTGGTATCAGTGGCTTTTCGTTTATCTTTATACGTCTGAAATACTCTCGGTGTATGGCATAGTTTAAAATAGAATACAGAACATGAAGAACTGTTTGAGGCAGTATTATGAATTAATTCTGTTTTTAGTTTGCTGTAAGATCTAAAGAAAAAAAGAAGATATTTGTTTCCATTTAGCAGCAAATAGGAAACACAGAACTCCAAATTCTACAAAGTACATTTCTTACCCACTCCGTGTTTAAAAGGAAAGAGACCAGAGGAGCATGTGCGGCATGAGATTGTTTTGCATTTTTGTTTTTACATCACCAGATTAAGTATAATGAAACCCATCTGCAGACTGGAAAGCTGTTCACTGCTTTTCCTTTCTTCAAGGACTGTGTGTTCTAGGATTTTTTTCTCTTCTTTCTTCTACAGTTTTTTTTTTAAATTTCAACAAGATATACATAAAATTAAAAACCTTGTCTGTTATAAAGTTTTGTTTGAGCTTTTTAAACTGAGTGATTAGCAGAAATAATGACCCTGTCAGCCTTAATCACATTAAAATGTGGTTAACATCATTTAATTTTTTCCACTTAATATGCAAAAATTTCCAGTAGATTTGCAGTGAAGGCCATTGAAATTCCATTAGAACAAGAATAAAAATTTCAGGCATCATTTATTCAGAGAAGAAATAAAGGTCTCGATTGAGAACTGCTGTATCTTTCTGTTAGAGGCACTATGAATCATTGCATTGAACTGTACCTTACATTTTGATAGACCTCTGTCTGGCTTTTCAAACGGTTAGAAAGCATGCTTTCTGACATTTCATAAGGAGAAATCAGCTAGAATTGCCTGATTATTTTATAAATGTCTAAAATAGTTGGTTTTCCTGCTGCTTCAACCTGCTGAAATTGTAAATAGAAAGTTATTTGTACTCTAAAACCAAGATAACAAAAATTAATCTTAGGCATAGAATAGACTGCAAAGGCAACTTAGAGAAGGTACAGGTTCTGTTTTCAAATTATGTGGGACTCTGTTGAGATGATCCAATGAGGCCAGCGCTTGTTCCAAGTTTACAGCTTATCATTTTTCAAGCTTCAACTGGTATGTTAGGCTGCATTGAATACAACGAAAGAATATTTTGCTGTTTCTAGAATTATTTGATTTTTTTATTGTGTTTATAGAATAAAAGAGAAGAGGCCTAATTTTACTTTAAGCAATACCTACTACTTAAATTTCATTTGGTATGTTTGATATGCCAGTATCCTACGTGTTTTTTCCCACTGCAGGAAAAAAAGTTTGCTCTGTGTGTGTGTGTGTGTGTGTGTGTGTGTGTGTGTGTGTGTGTGTGTGTGTCTGTGTGTGTATGTCTGTGTCTTTCTGGAGCCAATCCTGTTGCTTGGTAATTAAGTGATGCTGTGATGCTGCACTTTTTTATTATTTTGATTTTGTTTCTGAACCATTCAAACTTACGTAATTATACTTGTGTGTACTTTGTAGTAGGAAACACCACTGAAATCTCAGTGGAAGTAGTCAGCATATGCTGCTCACAGTATCCTTTCTCTTGGCCTGCTTCTGTGTCTGTGGAAGTCTAAGGACATTTAATTGTCTGCCTTAGCCATACACATCCTCCCACCCAGGTTCCTAGTGCCTCCTCACAAGCTGTGGTGGGGTAACTCCCTCCTGTCTATCATGTTCTCATGTGTGTTTTCTTTGGAACCTTTATTACACAGTATGATCTTGCTCAGCTGTCTTGGCTGTCTCTGAACAGGGAGGGGCTGCTTCTTTGTTTTATATTTCCAGTGCTTGGCCATGGACTTAGTAAGTAATGAATGAGTGAAGAGTGATGGAAAATCCATTGATTTTAGTTTTGGTTTGGTTTGGTTTGGTTTGGTTTTTTTAAGACAGGGTTTCTCTGTGTAGCCCTGGCCATCCTAGAACTCACTATGTAGACCAGGCTGGACTTAAACTCAGAGATTCGTTTGCCTCTGTCTCCTGCGTGCTGGGATTAAAGGCGTGCACCACCACTGCCTGGCCTTTTTGTTGTTGTTGTTGTTGTTGTGTTTTGTTTTGTTTTGTTTCGTTTTTTGAGACAGATCTTGGTACGTAGATGTGGCTGACCTGGAATTCACTATGTAGACCCACCTGCCTCAGTCTTTGCCTTTGCCTCTAAGTGCTGGAATTAAAGGGATGGGCCACCACACCTGACCAAAAATCCATTGTTTTTTACTTCCTTGATTTCAACACTTTTTAAAAAGTAATGTTTTATTTACTATTTGAGAAACTCATACAATGAATTTTGATTATATTCACCCTATCCCCAATTCCTCCCAGATCCTCCTCACCTTCCTGACCACCCAACGTCATATTCTCTCTCCCTTTCCACCAACCCCACCCCAAGAAAGAAGAAACCCACTAGGTCCAGTTTGTACTGGCCAGATACTCCTGGATGAGGGGCCTGCCCTGGAGTGTGGTCAATAGACCAGGTTTTACTCCAGTGAAGTACTGTACTTGCCCTCTCCCAGGCGGTTGTCAAATGCCAGTAGCTCCTCAGCTAGAGCTGAGACTTTGTGCCCACCTCCCTCCTCTAGACCTGGGTATTTTTCTGTTTGAGCATGTGTAGGTCTTGTGAATACTGTCAAAGTCTCTGAGTTCACATGGGCACCTGCCCTGCTGTGTCTGGAAACCACTTTTCTGGACATCATCCACCGCCTCTGGCTCTTCGCCCCTCTTTAGCATAGATCCCAAGCCTTGAGGGGAGGGATGTGATGTAGACATCCCATCAATACTCACTTTCAGTCTTCCTTGGTAAAGCAATCTAGATGGTTTAGAGTTAGGCTGTTCTGCTCAGATCTCTCTGTGGCTTAGGACACAGGTGAAATTTGATTCGGGTCGACACATTCTCTCCAGTGAGTCAGAGAGTACATCTCTGCAGCTTCTCAGCTTTGTCACTGCAAAGTTAAAGCAGTAGTAGATAGTGTGTAGCCAAGCAGTCAGGCCATTGTTCCAGGAGCATTGCATTTATAGGTCCTGAAATCTGGTGAAGATCAGGTGAGTTTACTGGCATAAATTATTATTTTCCTTAAGAAGTCATCTAATAATTTATAAAAGAAACATTGTAATGATTTGCTAGCTCCAAGTTACACTTGCCCATAATTATCCTTTGTGTTGTACATGGAATGAGATAGCCCCATTCACGTACTCCAATAACTCTTTCTGAATCATCAATTTTCCTTCCTTAGTAGATATTTTCATGAAGCTCGTAACCCTGATCTTATTTTCCCATCTTTGGGAAAACTTGTTTTAACCTCACTTGTCTTTTACACTATAGCTCATTTTTCCTTCCTCTTAGAAAGCATTGTATATACAGTTGGCCTTTCCTGTCTATAGGTTCTACACCCATGTATTAGATAAAACAGATTTTTTAAATCTATTTTTTAAATTGCATCTCTAGTAAACATGTACAAATCTTTCCCCTAATCATTATTCTCTAAACAATGTAACAATTAGTAATATAACATTGATATTATGTTAAGTATTTTGAGTAACCTAGAAATGAAAGTATATGGAAAAAAATCAGGTGGGTTATGCAGATTTAATACCATTTTATAAAGAGACACGTTACCTTGAATTTGTGGAGTTTCTAGCACTAATCCCCCAGGGAGACAAGAATGACTATAACCATTGTCAATTGAGCAGTTAAAAAAAAAAAAAAAAAGAGCCGGGGGTGGGGTGGCGGCGGCGGCGGTGGCACACCTTTAATCCCAGCACTCAGGAGGCAGAGCCAGGCAGATCTCTGTGAGTTCGAGGCCAGTCTGGTCTACAGAATGAGATCCAGGACAGGCTCCAAAACCACACAGAGAAACCCTGTCTCAAAAAAAACAAAAAGGAAAAAAAAATCAGCAGTTTTCTGAGTAAAAGTGGGTAATTAATGTCATTTGAAAAATATTGCTCAGTCCATGTGGGAGTCCACAAAAGCTTCCTAGTGAGACCTGAGCCTGCTTTACCCAGCAGGGCTGCATTAGGGGATGGCTTGACCTTGTGCATAGTCACCAGATGTTTGGGATGCTCTGCACTTGGCTGTGCTGGGGGGAGGTCTTTTGCTCCACCCCTTGGCATTCCTTTAAAAGCCCTTTAGTAGAGTCAGAGGGGGCTGGTGGGTTTTGACCCAGGCCCTCCCGAGGCTGTCCTATGTTTCTAACTGTCTGTCTTTCCTCTATATTTCTGTCTACGTATTCCTTATTTCTCCCTGCTCAAGAATGCCCTGGAGGAAAAAGTGGGGGTGGGCCCCCCACAAGTCCACTAGTTGAACTTTTAGAAATGAGCAAGCATCTTGGAATAGTGAAAGAATCAAGAACTTTGTGGTTAGGTGGACTAGAATCCTATATCCATCACCAGTCTCTAAACATTCTTAAGTATTAAATAAAATTGCAAAGCTGAGAGGCTATCAGTTCTCTCTTTCAAATCAATGTTGTCGTATAACTATGTTTTATTATTACTATACAGGTTTCCCATATTTAAATGAGTGCTAGTATGGAAAGTACATCATGGTTAAAATTTCTTGTGTGACTCTTAACTGAGGTTGGAGATTGGGGGAGATCTACAGTGGATGAAGGAGGACTTCTGATACTTGTCTCTTTGTCAGAATAAATCAGACTCAGAAACTTGATGGCATTTTGTTCTGCATGGCTTTGAGAGCTGTGAGAGCAGTCACGAAATGTCGGGAATAGAACCAGCACAGCCACTTAGAAAGTGGGCAAGCATCCACCTGCACTGTGATCCAGTGACACCAGCTTCCCACTTTCAGTATGTCCTTGTGTTCATGCACAAGTTTCGTTAGACAAGACTTTGAAGAGCAACTTCATGGTCGTATCCCCAAACTGGAAACAACACGTGTTATCAGTAGTAAAATGGGTAGATAAAGTCTGAGTTTTTTTTTTAATTAGTTAATTGTGTTGTGTGGGAGGGGCAGTGTGGGGGGTCAGAGGACAACTTGCAGGAGTTGATTTTCTCATTTCCCCATGTGGCTTCTGAGAACCAAACTCTGGCTGTCGGGCTTGGTGTGGCAAGTACCGTACCTCACTGGACCGTCTTCCTGGCCAGATGATGGGATCTCTGTCTTGTGGATATCATACACCTCACCAATAAAATGCACATAGCAGCCTGGAGAGTGGAGGGGTTGACTGCAAATGGGGCTTAAGAAACTTACTGGAGAGAGCAAATGATCTCATTTTTTTTTTTAATGGGACAAGTTGTGTGTGTGTGTGTGTGTGTGTGTGTGTGTGTGTGTGTGTGTGTGTGTGTGTATACAAAATTCATCAAACTGAACATCTAGGATATTTGCATTTTAAATCTTTGTTAATTCTGCCTCAATTTAAAATAATTTTAAAAAGAAATGTTTCTGTCAGGTCTGTGTAAATACACAGTCATGCATGGCATAGCAATGGAGATATTCTGGGGAAGTGTAACAAGGCAATTTCGTCGCATGCAAACATAGAATATATTTCTACAAACTGAAGTATCTATGACTTCAATATAATCCTGTGGGCAGGTGGGTAATCTCCATGAAGAAAAGATACTGTCTCTGGCTAGCACAATGCCTGACACAGAGTTAAGTATTACCAGTGAGTGAGTGTGTGGCTGAATCTTCTCAGTATGTTAATGTTTTCTAGTACTGTTTCTGGGTGCTGCGTGGTAGTATATTAAGGTACTACATTTCTTCAAGTCTTCCAGTGTCTTCCTTTTTTACTTTTCCCCTTTTAAAAAGAAATAAAGTGTACTGAATAATGTCATGCTGCCATTTAAGAAAGTGCATTGTCCTTAATCCCATGCGATGCTGTGGATTGTTGCTGTTCTCATCTTCACTAATTTGATAGACAGGCAATGATACGTTACTATTATTATTGTTTATTGAGTCACAATGGAGAGTTGGTACATTTAATGACTAGAAGATGAATTATTAAAAGATGGAAACCTGTTTTATGCCTCTACTGAGGAGAAAAAAATAAAAATGGATTTAAGTTAATTGCATAGCACTTCTCATTTGTTATTATTATTTTGCTAAAATTTTGAGCAGAAATATTACATAAAGAGAAAACACTCAAGAACATTCATTTAATTATAATTCATCTTAATATAATTATTTTTGGCAATTGCTTTTCAAATGAATTATTAGTAAGAGACAGTGTGACAGGGTAGTTATGCTGGCTAGTTTTATGTCAGCTTGCCACAAGCTAGAGTTATTTGGGAAGAGGAAACCTCGCTTGAGAAAATGTCCCCACCAGATTGACCTGTAGGCAAGTTTGTGGTGCATTTTCTTGGATTGATGTAGGATGAACCACACACTGTGGGTGGTGTTACCCCTGACAGCTATATGAAAACAGTCTGAAGAAGCTGTGGAGAACCAGCCAGTAAGCAGTACTCTTCTAGGCCTATGCTTCAGTTCCTGCTTCTAGGTTCCTACTGTGAGTTCCTGCCCTGGCTTCCCTGGGTGGTGGAACTATGATGTGGAATGGCATGCTAAAATAAACCCAAGTTGTTTTGGGATCGTGGTGTTTATTACTGCAGTAAAACCTAAGACAGTGGTAGAGTGAAATCTTTGCACCAGGAGTAGAAACAGAATAGGATTTAGGAAACTATTCTTTATGTGCAGAATCAAGTAGCAGATGGTACCAAGTGATATTATATTAGGTCATAAAACAAAATCAAGTATTCTTCCTACTTATTTGTCTCAACTCTATTTCTTTTATGATATTTGCAACTCTAGACTGTTTCTTAAAACCTCTTAGAAGCTTTGGGGGTATTATTTAGCAATATTTTTATTTTATTTTAATTATTTTTTATGCTTACATATATAAACTGAAGGCTTCATGGCATTTTCGTCCATGTATCATTATACTTCTTTCTTGTTCGTTCCTTTCCCCATTGCAGTGGTTTGAGTGAAAATAGCCCCATAGGCTCAGATACTTGTGTGCTTTCTAAACAGTAGCTGAACTGTTTAGAAAGGGTTAGGAGGCGTGGCCTTGTTAGAGGAGGTGTGTGGTACTGGGGAGGTGGGCTTTGAGGCTTCAAAAACTCCCACCTGGCCCAGTGTCCCTCTGTCTGCTGCCTGTGGGTCAGGATGTAAAGCTCTCAGCTATTACTGCAGCACCATGCCTGTCTGCTCCCCGCCATGACAATCATGGACTAACCTCTGAAACTGTAAGCAAACCCCCATTAAATGCTTTCTTTGTAAGCGTTGCCTTGGCCATGGTGTCTCTCAGAGCAATAGGACAGCGACTAACAGTGAGTAACGGTGACAGCCGTCCTTCCTGCTTCCTTGCTCCCATAGTCTCCCGCTCCGCTTCCATGTCATGTCAATTCCAGCATCTTTTCCCTCGCCCCCTATTTTAGATATCCTCCTCCCTCATAGTACTCTACTCCCCATATACATTTAAATCTGGATTCCACATAATGTGAGGAAACATGGTATTTGTCTTTCTAAATCTTGCTTATTTTAGGTAATCCTCTCCACTTCATTTGTTTTCCTGCAAATGTCATGATTTCATTTTTTTTAAGGCTGGAAAAAACATCATTGCATATATGTACAACATTTTCTTATCTATTCATCTGGTAATGGACATCAAAGCTTGCTCCATTTCATAGCTAATGTGAATATTGCTGCAGTAAACATGAATCCAGAAATATCTCCAAAGTGTGCTTGTTAGAGTCCTTTAGATTTGCACCTGGCGTAGCTGGGTCATAGGTCATTTTTAGTTCTTCTCCTTGGTGACTTTCTTATGGCAGCAAGGGTTCCAGCAACAGGAACCGTTGCTATCAACAGTGAGTAAAGGTTCTCCTTTCCCACACCATCAGCAACATGTGTTATTTGTTCTCCTGATGTTAGCCATTCTGGCTGGGTTGAGACGGAATTTCAGAGCACTTTGAGTTTATATTCCCTGATGCTGAGCCTTTTCAGAGGACTCACTGGCCATTTGTGTTTCTTCTTCTGAGAACTCAACTTGATTCGTTCACCATTGGTAGTTGAATTTTGCTATTCAATATTTTTAGTTAATGCGCGTGTGCAAGTGTTTGGGGGAGGGGATAGAGATAGGGTCTCACTGTATAACCCTAGCTGGCCTGGAACTCACCATCTAGACCATGTTGTACTTGAACTCACAGAAATATGCCTGCTGCTGCCTCCCAAATTCTGGGATTCTAGGTACATGCCACCACTCTTGGCCTAGTTTGAGTTCTTTATAGATTCTAGGTATTAATTCCCTGTCGGATGTATACTTGGCAGAGGTGGGTTGTTTTGGTTTGGGTTTGTTTTGTTTTGTTTTGTTTTTTGCCTATTTCGTAGGCTGTCTCTTCCCTCTTCCTTTGCTATGCAGAAGCCTTTTAATTTTCTGCAGTCCCACTGGCCTGTTGGGTTTAAGTCCTGTATTATTAGAGTTCTTTTTAGGAAGATCTTACCTAGATCATGAAGTGTTTACATGTTTTTTCCCAGCAGCATCAGAGTTTCAAGTCTCGACTCGAGGTCGTTCATCCATTTTTAAATGATTTATTGACTTTATGTGCGTGAGGGTTTTGCCAGCATATATGTATGTGCACCATGTGCATGCCTGGTGCCCACGGAGGTCAGTAGAGAGCACTGAGTCCCTTCGAACTGGAGTAATGGACAGTTACTGAGCTGCCTTGTGGGTTTGTTTGTGGGAACCAAACCTGAGTCTTCTACTAGAAAAACAGATATTCTTAATTGCTGAGTCATCTCTCCAGCTGGGGTTCCTGGGGGGAGGGGTGCAGGCCAGAAGTCAGCCTCAGGTGCCCTTTATCAGGAGCTGACCACGGGGACCTGGGCTTGCTGGCAAGGCTGGCCAGCCAATAAGCCCTGGGGTCGGTCTGTCTGCCTCTCAACGCTGGGGTACTGGAGTGGTCATACCTGGCCTTCCACCTGGGTACTGGAAGTCAAACTTAGGTCCTCGAGTTTGCGCAACAAGTACTTTTCCAACTGAGCCATCCCCCAACCCCTTTGATCCATTTTGATTTTTTTTTTTTTTTTTTGTACAGAGTGACATAAAGATCTATTTTCATTCCTCTACATACAGACATTGGTTTTCTCTGCACCATTTGCTGATGAGACTGTCTTTTTTCCAATGTATATTCTTGACACCTTTGTTCAAAATGAGGTGGCTGCATCTATTGACTTCTTTCTGTGTTCTCTCTTCTGTTGGTCTTTATCTCTTTATGCCAGTTTTTTGGTTCTCTGTCTGGGTATTACACTTTTAAATCAGCTGCACCTACAGCGTTGTTCTTTTTGCTTGGGATTGCTTTGGGTGTTTGGAGTCCTTTGTACTTCCTTCCCTGTGTGTTGTTTTCTAGTAACTGGAGTTTTAATGAGAATTGTGTTTAGTCTGCTTTCAGTAATATAGTCTATAAATTTTGTTTTTACAGTATTCTGACAGCTCATGAGCACTGGAGGTCTTTGTATATTCTAGTACCTTCTTGAGTGTCCTTAAGTTTTCATTAGAGAGCTCTTTCCTATCCTTGGTTAGCTTTATTCCTAGGCCTTCCATGTCCCCAGTTAGGTGTATTCCTAGGCATTTTGGTTTGGTTTGTTGGTTGGTTGGTTGGTTTTGAAACTATTGTGAGTGGATTTTTTTCCCCCTAATTTCCTTTTTTAGGAAGTTCATTTTTGGTATATTTAGAAAGGCTACTGAAGAAGACCTTAAACTTACAATCCCAAGTGTGGTACCATCACACCTGACCTGTATTTTTTAAGGAGTAGCTAAATTATCCATTTGTCTATGCAGCAGAAAGAACAAAGGAGTAAGAACCTGCCTTTGAAGTTGATAGTGCTGTTACTTACTTTCTCAATAAATCTAATTATCACCAGGTCACAAATAGGTACAAGATAGTTGTGCAAGAAATTGTAGTCTGAACATTGATGATCCAGAAAAAAACAAAGCCATCCTTTCTTTATAGGAAGTAATGCTTATCATGTGTTAAGGATTTCCATTGTGTCAGATACTATGCTAAGCATTTTATGTAGACTTCCTCATTTAATCTTCACAACTACTCTGTGAAGGAAATGTTGTTTCTATTTGTAGGTGCATAACTAAGGCTTTGGAAGACTATGATATAGCTAGGACACCTTCTCTGTCTAGCCTCAGTGTTGTACAGCCATATATTATATACTTCCTCCTTTGCAAACTGACTGTCTTAGTCAGTGTTCTGTTGCTGTGAAGAGACACAGTGACCACGGCAACTCTTATCAAAGAAAGCATTTAATCGGGGCTTACTTACAGTTCAGAGGTTTAGTCAGTGTTGTCGTGGCGGGTAGCACGGTGGCACACAGGCAGACATGGTGCTGGAGAACAGGTGAGAGCTCTGCATTCACATCCTCAGGCAGAAGGCAGAGAGAGAGCCATTGGGCCTGGCTTGAGCTTCGGAAACCTCAAAGCCCACCCCCAGTGACACACTCCCTCCAACAAGGCCACACCTCCTCCAATGAAGACACACCTCATAATAGTGCCACTCCCTGATGACTAAGCATTCACATCTATGAGCCTATGGGGGGCATTCTTATTCAGACCACCACACTGACTGTCCTTGGGAGTCCTTTAGTTTTATCTAGTTCCCCCCATTTAAAATAACTAACTAATGGATCTGGAGAGATGTCTTAACAGCTAGTTAAAAATACTGGCTGCTCTTCTAGAGAACCCAGATTTGATTCCCAGCACCACCCAGCAACTCATCCATAACTCCAGTTCCAGGGGACCCAATCCCCTCTTCTGACCTCCATAGCACCAGGCATGCACATGATGCATAGACATACATGCAGACACAACACCCATGTGTAGTCGGAAGTTTTTCTGTGTCCCACCTGACCCACAGTCAGGACAAATCTCTCATCCACAGTCCCACAACCTTTTATAAAATAATCACACAGAGGCTTATATTAATTGAAACTGCTTGGCCATTAGCTCAGGCTAACTACTGACTAGCTTTTACACTTAAACTCAGCCAATTTCTGTTAATCTGTATGTTGCCACGTGTTCCATGGCTTTGCCTGTGTGCCATTACATGCTGCTCCCTGGACAGCAGGCTGGCGTCTCCTCACTCAGCCTTCCTCTTCCCAGAATTCTCCTTGTCTGCTTATCCCACCTATACTTCCTGCCTGGATACTGGCCAATCAGCATTTTATTAAACCAGTGTACAAAAGCATTATCCCACAGCACTCATACACATAAAACCAAGTTTTAGGGGAAAAATAAACTTACATTTTATTTAAAAATTCTTATTTTTCATATAATATCTTTAGTAAAACAGACTCTGGCTTATTGTTGATTGCTAGATCAAACTATAAGCTGTAAACTAAAAACTTTGGTGACTAGAATTCTTCAATGTATTTCCCAATGTTTTTTTCTTGTGTCAAAATTTTCATTACAGACTCTACATAAGACTGTTTGTACTAAATGGAAGTAAACGTTCCTATTAGAGACCAAATCACCTTTCAGAAGCAGCTGGAAGCTACGTTCCGGGTTGCACACCACACCATCGATGGGGAAAGGCTAGAAAGTAGCTTGGTTGTTTGCTTGTTTCAGAGGCTTCATTTCCTGTCTAACATGACTTCAGTTAACTTCTTTGAAGCTAATTCTACTCTACCGAGAGGGATTTTGTACCCTCCAGAGTACAGAAGTTTGCGTGAGGGCCACCACTCCTCCTTTACTTCTCCTTGTTTCTCAGCTCCAGAGATGCGGACACCCATGACTCAGTCTTGCTTTCATCTTTGTGTCCGCTGCCTCGTGAGATGCACAGACACCTGCATTGTGGGTAGAGGACATGGACAAGTGGGATCATAAGATGAACTCCTGTTAGACTAGGGAACCGTCCTCAAGTAGCTGACATATGAATGACTTCAGAAGAAGGACATAACACTCATGTATCTTTCCCTTGGACATTCCTTACTTTATTTCTGGCCCCATAAAATTCTGGCTTATTATTTTTATTGAATTTATTATTATTCTTGCTGCTGCTTTTCTTACTCTAACCTCAGTGTTGTATGTAATTTTAAAGATCACTAAATATGTCGGTCCCTCATCCACTGTGTCTTCTCCCTTTTCTGTGTCTCCAGAGCCTCATTTCCTCTGTCCTAAACTTACGCTCTTTTGCATTTTCTTATTTTTTTCTTTCTTTCTTTCTTTTTTTCTCTACTCCCTCCATTCCTTTCTCAAAGTTGTATTCGCCAAGATCTAGCATAATGTTACCTACTCCACATAATCTTTCAGCATACGTTTCTGCCGTTAGTGTGCCTGAAGCTCTCTCCTTTCAGCTCGCCACCTCCCTTTCCATACAGATTGGTTAAGCAAGGTCTCACAGAAATGTAGACCAGGCTAGCCTCTGTTATAGAATATTTGTTTATACTGTAAAGATGTGTCTCTGCCTATGGTGCCTTGTGATTGGTTTAGTAAAGAGCTGAATGGCCAATAGCTAGACAGGAAAGGATAGGCAGTATTTCCAGGGAGAGAGAGGAGGAGGAATCTAGGTCCACAGATCCCCAGCAGACTTGGAGCAAGTTGGACATGCCTTCCTGAGGAGAGGTAACGGAGCCACGTGGTAGAGCATAGATTTTTTAAAATATGGGTTAATTAAGTTATAAGAGCTAGTTGGAAACAAGCCTATGCTAAAACCAAGCTTTCAGAAATAATAAGTCTCTGTCGTTATTTGTGGGCTGGTGGTCCAAGAAAGTCTGACGAGAAAGCTTGCTACAGACCTTGAACTCAGAGACCCGCCTGCCTCTGCCTCCTAAGTGCTGGGATTAGAGGTGTGCACCACCGGCCAGTTCTCACTCCTTTTACATGTGGACAGTCTGACAGAATTTTTAACTCTCCTGCAACTAGAATGTGCCCCCCCACACACACACACACTGACAACTGAGATTAGAGGTTAACATTTCAAAGGCTCTTCTGTTTAGCACACTTTACTGAAAATGTAGCCTACAAAGTAGGTGTGATTTTTGTTATAGGTGATTAAACTGAGGCACTGAAAGCTCAAATGGTGTTTCCAGGATCACATAGTTACTGTGTAGTTGAACTATAGTTTGAAGTGGCATTTGCCTTACTTCAAATCTGTGGGGTTCTTATTGGACTGGACTGTTTCCATGGAAAGTTCAACAGAATCATAATGTGGAACTGTTATAACTTGTTTGTTTTTTTATCTTTTTAGTTTTTAGATTAGTTTTAGCTTACTTTCAGGGTTTTAGGGTTTTTTTAATCTTCCTATCTGTAGATATGTATAGTTATATACATATATATATAATAATTCACATATACAAAATCCTCCCTTTTAAGGTAAACAGTTTATTGGGATTTTTTTTTTTTGTTTTGTTTTTGGTTTGGTTTGGTTTGGTTTCTCGAACTGTGTCACCATCAGAACAGTTTGATAACACTGAAAAGAAGGCCATGCCCATTAACAGGCAGTCCCTTTCCACCTACCCCTGCAGGCACCCATCTACTGTCTGCCTACTTGAATTCACCTACTTCATGTTATTTGAATCATGCATGATATGGCTTGTTTTACTTAGCATAATGTTTCAGTCAGTATTCATCTGTATTGTTGTACGTATTAAAATAATTCATTTCTCCCGTTTTTTACTAAATAATACTGTCTTGCATGGATATGCCACTTATTATTTTTTGTGCTTCTATTTGTAACCTCCTAGATGTGGAGTAGTGTCTCATGAAGGTTTTAATTTATGTTCTTCTAATAACTAGTGTTGATCATCTTTTTATACGCTTATTGTTGTTTGTATGTCCTCCTTGGAGAACGATCTATTCAGTCTTTTCCTGTATTTGTTTAGGTTCTATCTTTTTATTCTTGTATTATAACAATAAAAGTTCTTTGTATATTCCTAGCACTGTACTTATTTGAACAAAAAAGGTGGGAGTGGTTAATCTGGGAAATAATTTTATCCTATATAAGGTCATACCATAGTTGGAAATTTTCTTGTAGCTAACAGAGTTTTTTAGTCTCAGTGTATAAATATGGGCTTCATAACTCATGACAACTGTAATTGTAGAACTAACTGTTCTATAGGTAATATTTAAAATTAGAGTATAAAATTGCCAACAACATACAGATTCAGTAGTGACTCTCAACTCACACACCAGAGGACAAAGTTTTACACATTGTTACTTCTATAGATCCTAACCTTAGGTAACTTTTAAAACCCTGGATTTCACAGGTTGTGCACAAGCTACTTTGAGAAACAAATAACTGCTCTGAAGTGTCAAAATGGGCTTTTCTGGGGCCACTAATGATTGGTGAAAATCTTAGTAACTGGGAGTGGAGAAAGCCCCAAGTGAATGTGTGCTGTTGACATGTGCAGGGCCATATCAAGGAGCATACCGTCAGACCCAGGGAAAATGGCAGAGTATCTGCCCATCCCCCATGAGGCTTAGTGTAATGGCAAAGCTTTCCCTTGGGGGTCTGAGTGTGAGTGTTGATAGTTTGTGCAGAAAATGTTCGCCATAGCTTTCTTCCTCCTGGTGTTTACAGAGATTGCTCCCACCATGATTAACTAAGCCTAGCTCTTTTATCCAGCTTTATACCGTAAACCTTCTCTTTATCTATATGTAATAATCCCACCTCCTTGTTCAGCAGTCTGCAATAACCCCACCTCCATGTTATACACACCATTGACAGTATCTAATAAGCACGCTGAGCCTCTGGGCTGCTGCCATTTCTCCATCCAAGAGCACAATCTGCCTGTCCCCAGCTTGCCTGTACATGTGGCTGTCTTTTCTTCATTCCCTCCTTCATTCAGTGCCCCAGACAGCTCCATTACTGGAGGTCATGCAAAGCACTCAGGGAGTAAACACGGAGGAGGCTGAGCATCCTAGGTTTGAGCTGTTCATTCAGGGAGTAAACACGGAGGAGGCTGAGCATCCTAGGTTTGAGCTGTTCATTCAGGGAGTAAACATGGAGGAGGCTGAGCATCCTAGGTTTGAGCTGTTCATTCAGGGAGTAAACATGGAGGAGGCTGAGCATCCTAGGTTTGAGCTGTTCATTCAGGGAGTAAACATGGAGGAGGCTGAGCATCCTAGGTTTGAGCTGTTCATTCAGGGAGTAAACATGGAGGAGGCTGAGCATCCTAGGTTTGAGTGTTCATTCAGGGAGTAAACATGGAGGAGGCTGAGCATCCTAGGTTTGAGCTGTTCACTCAGGGAGTAAACATGGAGGAGGCTGAGCATCCTAGGTTTGAGCTGTTCATTCTGATACTTGCACAGTGAAACTTGAGGATTCAAGTTATCAGATAAAAACTGGGAATGAATTTGACCTACCTTTCTAGTTTTTTTAAATAAGAAGCAAACATCTTTTGTTAGGTTGTAAGGAGGCCAAAATTACAGAGTAAGACTTAACAGAACTACTAAGGAAATTAAAAGAAGTGAAAAGGAATCAGGTGCAGGGCAGTTATGGATCATTGGGCATGTGGAGGAACATGGAGAAGGTAAAGAAATAGTAGGATTAAGATTTCTAAATCTTGAGAGCCACGTCACCATTGGTGCTGTCTCTTCATCTTCTCCTTGCTCAGCCTCATCATCCTGACCAACTCCGGCTTGTAGCTCCTCCCCATCCTCATCATCATCATCGTTTCCATCTTCACATTCCTCTTGTCTCCATGGAGGTACTGCTTTGCTCTCCTCTGACTTTCTCAGTCTTCATCCCCATAGAGATGAGGATGACAGGTCTGCTTGTTCTCCTGTTCGTTTTCATTTTCCCCAGGCTTTCCAGGGGAGAATCTACTTTTGTGTTTTGTCTGGACTAGTCTTAATGGCCTGAAGCTTATTGCCTTTCAACATTCCAGACTTGTAAGAAGATCCTCCTTGTCCACTCTTAGAATTGAAGCTCTTTGGCCCTTCATGAGGTTCCCGATACCCACTGGCATTTAGAGGGCACCACAGTATAAGCACCAGGAGGAGGTACCTGTGCAGGGTAACTACGTTTTGCCATAGTAATGCCATTGAAAGTCATGGTTCAGTCAAACAGCGAGTTGTGAATCTCTGCTGCAGGCCTTCTCACAGCTGCTTTTCTTTGGTCCGTATTTGTCTCTGCAGCCAGATTAGTGTCTAAAGCATGGCCAGAAGTTTCTCTGCTGTCCTTCCTGCTTTACCAGCCTGGGCATTTCTAAACTTACTGGCCAAGGGCCAGTGTCCTTATGAGCGAAGCAGCCTACAGTTGAGTGTACTTGTGGCTTTCCTCCTCAAGTGTCGGGATTTCCGTACATGCACAGGAGTTCATGGCGTGAACAGCCGTCTTATTGGTAGCAGTGTTGCTATCACCTTAGATGAGGTTCCTCATAAAGTGTAAGAAGGTAACTGAAGACCACCCCCAAAACAAACAAACAAACAAAAAAATCTCACAAGGAGAGAAAAGAAGAGATTCGATTTCTAAATCTCCTACTTGAAGGCTCTGTGTAGAAAAACTGGCTGCTTCAGGAGGCTAAGAACATATACAACCATTTAATCTCTTCACAAAATGGCCCTAAGATTCTATTTTTGTTGATAGAGCAATACAGCAATCAGTTACACCTCCCCCATTCCAGCTGAAAAATAAGCCTACCTCCAAAGGTCAGTTTCATTGTAGTGTACTGTTTTCTAGACATTAGTTTTACAGAAGACAGATAAGCAGAATCTGTAGGAATTACACATCCTTCTGAATATTCTTTTAGCTGCCTTTATGTGTGCGTGTATATGCAGTTGAATGTACCAGTGCATTTACCATGGAAGTCAGAGGAAGATGTGCCCAGCTCTGCTGCTCTCCTGCCTATTTCCTTGAGGCAGGGTCTCTCATTGAACCTGGAGTTCACTGGTTTTTGGTTTGCCTGGCTGGCCAGCAAGCCCCTGTGATCCTCTTTGTCTACACACACACACACACACACACACACACACACACACACACACACACACACCCCAGAGCTGATATTACAAGTGCATACACATGGCTTTTTACATGATTCTAGGGATCTAAGCTCAGGTCCCCATGCTTGAATAGAGTACTTTCATCAGCAGAGCCAACTCCCCAGCTCTCAAATGTTTTCTTCAGGAAAAAAAAAAGTAAGTTTAATTCCTTCTGTTTATTGGTCTACCTAGCATCTACTGAACATCTGTGCCCCGGCCATCAGGGTCTTCAACAGGGACCTGAAGGGAGGGCCGGCGAATGAGAGGGACAAGAGACACAAAGAATAAGAGCAAGACAGGATGTCTGATCCAGCTCCAAATTTTATTTTCCTCTTAAGACATATATAGGTGGGGACAAAGAGGGTGCAAGCAGGAAGGGGACTTTAATCATGGGCTGTTCAGCCAGCAGGGAATGCTGCTATGAGGATTATCTATTCTTGCCTAACTGCCTAACTGCAGCTCGGGCACCTGATCTCTGAGAACAGGTTCTGGTATTTGTGAGAAGAGGTTCTGGTGCTATGGAGACTTAAGCAAGGCCTAGATCTAGAAAAAGAGGAAAGAAGCCCAAATATGGCGGCCTGTGTGTCAAGGGTCGCTTAGGCTTATGGCTCCCGTCACATCTGCTTGTGCTGGGCACTTTTCTAAGTGGTGTTGAAGATGACTGATAAAATATAGACAAATGGATCCAGCAATAAGAATAAATTATTGTGTATAAGAATAAATTATCAAGGGCACAACGTAAGCATTGTAAAGAGAAATAAGTCAAGGTGTGGAAGTAGAGAGTGACAGAAAAGGGAAGGAAGGCTATTTAAAAAGATGCTGAGAAGTATACCTGAGCAGAATGGGGATGAAGTGCTTGAAGATTTCAGTGTTGGCTCCTCTGTATGCTGGGCATATGCCTGGCATGGCAGTTTTCCATCTGAAGAAGGTCACTCATCAGTGACCTTTGGAATGGTTGAAAACAACAGAGTTCTGTCTTCCAATGAAATCGTACTCAGAAGTCCAACGTACTAGTCAAGAAGCTCTGATTGAAGTGCAAGAGTGCATCCCAGAGCTCAGGGTTCCTCCACCATTGCTGTCTCTTCCTTTCTCTTCCCAGCACCATGGGAAATCCCTCAGGAAACTCAGAATAGGTTATAGTTGCTAACAGAGACCATTTTATAGATGAACGAACTAAGATGTTAAATAGCCAATGGAGTCACTCGACTATTTAGAAGTTGACTAGCCCTTGATCAAAATACTTGAGACCCAAAGTTTCAAAATGTTTTAGATTTCAGAGGTTTTCAGATTTGTTATATTTCTACAAAGTTTGTACAAACTGATTAAATACCCTAATTGAAAATCTGAAGTGCTTGTCATTCTGAAACTTTCTTAGCATCATGGAACTCAAAAAGTTTGGATATCAGAGCATTTTAGATTAAAGATGCTGAGTCTGAATTACTCACGAAGAGTATTTGAGCATCCACTGTGGGGTGGTTTGAAAGAAAATGGCCCCCAAAGGCTTATGGGAGTGACACTATTAGGAGATGTAGCCTTGTTGCAGTAGGTATGGTGTTGCTGGAGAAAGTAGGTCACTGGGGGTGGGCTTTGAGGTTTCAGATGCTCAGCTACCTCTCCAACACCATGTCTGCCTGTGTGCCATCATGCTTCCCACCATGAGGATAATGGACTAAACTTTTAACCTGTAAGCCAGTCAATGAAATGTTTTCCTTTCTAAGAGTAGCCATGGTCATGGTGTCTCTCCACAGCAATAGAAACCCTAAGACAGAAGTTGGTACCAGAGACTGGGGTGTTGCTGTGATAGGCTGGAGCATGCTTTTGTTTGGAGGAATGTGGACTTTGGATTAGAAAAGCAGTTGGATGCTTGAAGTGGGTCTTAATGGGCCATCCTAGTAGGAATATAGAAGACAGTGGTGCTGAGGGTGATCTGAACTGTGACAGGGCTGGCTCAAGAGGGTTCACAGGAGAAGAATATTGGCCTAGAGATCATCTGATATTTTGGTGAATGTGGCTGCTTTCTGCCCTTGTCCAAAAAATCTGCTGGAGGCTAAATTGAAGAGTTTTGGACTAACAGCTTTGGCAGAGGAAATTTCCAGTGGATTACAGTTAAGAGATTGCATAAGTCTCTGAAGAGACTTTGGACTTTTACAGGTTTGAGACTGTAAAAGACTGTTATAGACTACGGGGACTTGTAAGCCAGCCCCAGTTAAATGTTTTCCTTTATTAGAGTTGACATGGTCATGGTGTCTGGTCAAAGCAAGAGAAAACCTAACTAAGACACACTGTGTGCCAGGTATTGTGCTTAGGAATGCTTTGTGGAGATGGCAAGGAACAAAGACACAGACCTGATCTTAAGTTTTTTTCTAACCTGGTCTGATGGTGCAGGTATGTGATCTCAGCTACTCCAGAGGCCAAGGCAGTAAAATCATAAGTTCAAGGACTGCCTGGGCAACCTAATAAGACCATGTCTCAAAAAAAAAAAAACAAAAAAACAAAAAAAAAAAAAAAACAGAGGGATCATGAACATAGCTTGGTGGTAAACTGTGTGTTTATTTAGTGCATTGAGACCTTGTATTCAACCCCTACTATGGGGACAGGGACATCTAAAGCCAAGTGTGGTGGCATTCACTTGTTATCCCAGCACTTAGTGGGGGAGGATCACAAGTTTGACAACGACAACCGGGGCTGCATAGCAAGACCCTGACCCCCTCCAGTAGTTTTTCTATAGTGGGAGGAGAGAGACCAGAAAGGGGCAAAATAAGTCATTTATAATATAGGTAGAATGTTGTGCTGGCTCTTATCCATGTGGGAGCTTGTCGAAAGGAGGACTGTGTCTTAAAGGACACATTGATGTTGCTCTGGTTAAGAGGTCACTTAAATGAGGGTAATTCCCTGGGAAGCAGCAGTATCAGGGTGCTGCTAGGCACTTATAACAAGAACAGACCAAAAGATACAAAAGAAGACCAAAGGGAGCCTGTGTCCTGAGAGGGTTGAGTCAAAGTCCCCATGTTATCACCTAGATCAAGCATCTCTCCTAGCCTTCCTACTTCACATGTTGACTGCTCATGTACCAGTGGTGAGATCTAAGCCATGGCCTCTGAGACCCTCCTTTCTCTTTTTAGGAGCCTCATGAACACTTTGAAACCTTGCCCTGAGGCTTCCTAGTAGGCTATTCCAGGCCATTCTCAGTGTGTCTGCTAGGAAATCAGCTGTGATTGGCTCGAGCTGATTTGAATTTACCCTAATACTTTCTTTCTGTTTGCTTACTAACTGCAAGGAACTTTTTAAAATTATGTGTAGGTGTGTGAATCTACATATGGGTATGTGTGCAGGTGCATGCAAGTGCCCTTGGAAGCCCGTGCTTTGGATCCCCTGGGGCTGGTGTTACAGATGTTGTCAGCCTGGTGATGTGGGTGCTTGGAGCCATCTCTCCAGCCCAAAGAACTCTTTTTGTTTTTAATGTAGCCTTTCTGTTAAACAAAGTAACTATTTTCAGATATTGATTACAAGGCCATCAGAGATTAGTTATATGTGTTTCCACATGTATTCCACTTTTTCTGCTTTGTTTTTATAGTTGCCTACTCATCCTAACATCTTTCATTTATTTGGATTTTGTGATAGCTTTCTAGTTGTTAGTAGAGTCAAAAGGCTTTTTATCTTGAAAAAGGAGTCAGAGTGGATTTTTTTTTAAATATTTATTTTATGTATATGAGTGACCTGTCTTCATGCACACCAGTAGAGGGAATCAGATCCCATTACAGATGGTTGTGAGCCACCATGTGGGTGCTAGGAATTGAACTCGGGACCTCTGGAAGAGCAACCAGTGCTCTTAACCCCTGAGCCATCTCTCCAGCCCCAGAGTGGATTTTTATTTGCTGCAAAATTAATGCTCATTTCTCTCAAGTTCGTTAATTTTCATAAGCACTCACAAGCACACATACACTGTAAGGTGACCACAGTGATTCTTTGAGGTCTTCGTAGGAAAGTTTATAGCAGTATTCCTTTCATTCCACCAAGTCCTGTACTGAAATCCTTCCTAATAGAATCTGGACCCAAAAGTTAATGGACTACAGATGTTTTTCCAGGTATGGAGGCACATAGCATAATTGTGTTTTAACAAAGTACAGAATGCTAACCATATCTATGTGTCTGAATTAGGACATCATTTTACTGTGAATCTGAAACTGTCTTGACATGACATGGGATTCAGACAGAACGTCTTCTTAGACTTGTAGACATTCTCATGACCTTCTCTGTTTCTGGTTTTGAGCCCAGGAGACATAGCAGCAGGATTCACCTGTCACTCTTTGCTGTATTGGTGAAATGGGTCACATGCTGACTGCCTTGTCTGTGCCCTACACAGTCATTTCAGTGTACATTACATTAAATGTCTTATTTTCACAGTCCTTAGGTTAGTGCCACTAAAAATGGAGTATGTGCATGAATGACTTAGGGTCTCATTAAAAATGCAGATTCTGGCCGGGCGGTGGTGGCGCACGCCTTTAATCCCAGCACTCGGGAGGCAGAGGCAGACGGATCTCTGTGAGTTCGAGGCCAGCCTGGTCTACAGAGCGAGATCCAGGAAAGGCGCAAAGCTACACAGAGAAACCCTGTCTCAAAAATCAAAAAAAAAAAAAAAAATGCAGATTCTGCCTTCCCAACATGTACTCAAGTGATGGAGTTAGAGCTGAACTGTCACAGTTGGCATTGTTCTACTTAGAGCCCCATGAAGTTAGGCCATAACACCAAAACTTGACATCTCTTCCTGTGACAGCATGAGGCTCTCTTCCCGACACTGTGTAGACTTCTACACACTAGTCGAAACTAGATCTTGGTATTTCTTCTTTCTTCCATCCTGACTTTTTGTTTTGTTTTGGTTTTGGTTTTTGAGACAAGATCTCTCTCTCTCTCTCTCTCTCTCTCTCTCTCTCTCTCTCTCTCGCTCTCTCTCTCTCGCTCGCTCTCTCTCTCTCTCTCTAGCTCTCTCTCTCTCTAGCTCTGTCTGTCCTGGAAGACCAGGCTGGCCTCGAACTCACAGAGATCTGCCTGCGTCTGCCTCCCCAGTGCTAGTATGAAAGCCATGTGCAACTACCACTTAGGCCCTATCTTTTTTTAGATTACAAACTTCCTTTTGGTTTTGTTTTTTTCAGTACTGAGGATCAGACCCAAGGAGTCATGCATGTTAGGCAAGCATCCTACCACTAAGCTACAGATTTTTGTTTTGAGACAAGGATTCACTCTGTTGGCCAGATTGGCCCTATAAACTTACCAGCCCTCCTGCCTCAGCCTCCTGAGTAGCTAGAATTACAGACTTGTGCCACCAGCCCCAATTATGTACTTCCTTAGTAGCTTCCATTCAGAGAATGCCTATCAATAAAGTTGTACTTTAGTAATTTTACTTTAAGGTAGAAAATTTGGAAAAGTTGATGTCTGAATTTCTAGAGCTAACTCTTTGACTTTAAAAAGTCATATGTTGGAGTTGGGGATTTAGCTCAGCTTACAAGGCCCTGGGTTCGGTCCTCAGCTCTGAAGAAAAAAAAAAGTCATGTTATATTTCAAGTTTATATGTTGCGTGTGGTACAAATCTGATTGTAGGTCCCATTATTAGTTGTTGTCATTTGTTTACAAAATAATCTTTAGGAAAATAACTTTACTTTTCACTAATTGCCCTTGTCTTTTCTGGTTTTAGACCACAAGTAAAACAGCCTTAATTTGCAGTGGTCCTGTCTGGGAAATGGGGAGAACTATCTTGTCTGGAAGGCATTCTTTGGACTCTGAATGGTGTCATAGAAGAGAAAGAGCTGCAGGAAGGAGAGCGTGGCCTCAGTGTTTCCCAGTGCCCGGATTAACGGCACTTCCCAGTGTAGACATGCCAGAGCTAGCTCACCAAAGGCTAGCTGAGCTGCCTGATGGCTGCTAAATCACTGCAGTGGCCTCTTGTAAACGGTGGCCTTTTCTGAATGTTGGCCTATGGGTCTTCCTACCAGTTACCTTCACTCAGAAGCAGATGTCACTGCGCACACACAGACATACACAAAACCGTAGAAGGCATGAGTAAGAGGCCGACAGTACCATGTGTCACATTTTTAAAAATCAGATAAACTTTGATATTGCAAAGGATAATGAGCAAGTACGGAGAAGTTCTGATGTGCAGCAAAGGTACCATGATTGGCAGTGTAATTTGGACCTAGTGCTGGACTGATCTCTGAAGTACTTTCAGAACATACAGTCTGAATTTGAATGGGCTAGAGATCGTTGAAAAGCTACAGGGACATGAGCTCTAGAAAAGAAGACAAAATCCTCATTAAAATATGCTAGAGAAGACTGGCTTAGGCATGTTTTAAGTTGCAAGAATTTGGCTTTTATGGAAAATATCAAATAGCATTATTGAGATTGTCCTGTTCCTTTTGTTAAGGAAAGTATTGTTTGCGAATCTCAGTTTGTTTATATACAAGAGTATACCTCAGTACTCCATGTTTGAGTTGAAGTTTAATGTTTAAGTTTCTTAATATTGGCTTAAAAAATAGCTTAGCCGGGCGGTGGTGGCGCACGCCTTTAATCCCAGCACTCGGGAGGCAGAGCCAGGCGGATCTCTGTGAGTTCGAGGCCAGCCTGGACTACCAAGTGAGTTCCAGGAAAGGCGCAAAGCTACACAGAGAAACCCTGTCTCGAGAAAAAAAAAAAAAAAAAAAATAGCTTAATCCAGGCATGGTGGTATACACCTTTAATCCCAGCACTTGGGAGACAAAGCCTCTTGTGAGTTCAAGGCCAGCATGGTCTACGTAGCAAGTTCTAGGACAGCCAAGAAAGGCTAAAGTTATGGTATTAGAACACTATGAAGTGAGTATGTAGTAGAGTTTTCAGTTAAGAAGCTTAGCTAGTTGGGCAGCGATGGTGCACACTTTTAATCCCAGCACTCAGGACGCAGAGGCAGGTGGATCTCTGAGTTTGCAGACAGCCTGGTCTACAGAGAGAGTTCCAGGACTCTAAAGCCAGAACCATATGGCTAAAACTGCCAAGGTCTACTGCTTACTGGGGCTGGAACATGGCCTCCTTGTTCAGTTCCATCTTCATCAGTTTTCTGTTTACCATGGTTTCCATCTCTGCCTAAGCTTGGCTGTCCTGAAACTTGATCTGTAGACCAGTCTGGCCTCAAGAGATCTGCTAGCCTCTGCCTTTGGAGTGCTAGGATAAAAGTGTGTACCACCACAGGGCTCTAAGCTTTTCTTTAAAATTTATTTATTTTTATTTTATGTTCATTGATGTTTTGCCTGCGTGTATGTCTGTGTGAGGGTGTCAGATCTTGGAGTTACAGACAGTTGTGAGCTGCCATGTAGGTGCTGGGAATGGAACTCAGGTCCTTTGGAAGAGCAGCCATTGCTCTGAACTACTGAGCCATCTGTCCAGCCCCTAAGCTTTTCTTTAATTCCTTTCCATAAGTTGGAAACCTAACAGAGTGGGATCTTGCCCATAGGTCACCACTCCCTTTATTCCATTTCTTTCTTTTTTTTTTTTTTTTTTTTTTTTTTTTTTTTTTTTTTGTGGTTTTTCGAGACAGGGTTTCTCTGTGTAGCTTTGCACCCTTTTTGGAACTCGATTTGTAGACCAGGCTGGCCTCGAACTCACAGAGATCTGCCTGCCTCTGCCTCCCGAGTGTTAGGATTAAAGGTGTGAGCCGCCCTTTATTCCATTTATTAATTCGTTTATCTCTTGAACACAGGATTATAGCTCCATTACACTTCCTGGTACCTCTTTTCTCAATCTGTACACTTTGTATTTTTATTTGTTCAGCTTGCTCCTTTTCACCATAACATTAATAACCACACAACAGAGTCTATACTAGGCTGTTTTGAGATTTCCTCTGCCGATGGAATTAATCCAAAACTCTTCACTTTAGCCTCAAGCAGACTCTTCAGACTTTTCGGACCAGGGCAAAAAGCAGCCACATTCTCCACCAAAATATCACAAGACCAGTCTCTAGGCCACACACTAACATTCTTCTCCTGTGAACCCTCTTGATCCAGACACCCAAAGTTCAAATCACACTCAGCACCACTGTCTTCCAGGCTCCAATTAGTAAGGCCCATTGAGCAGCACTTCAAGTATTCAACTACATTTCTAATCCACAGCCCCAAGATCCACATCCCTTCAAACAAAAGTGTGGTGAGGCCTATCACAGCAATACCTGGTCCCTGGTACCAACTTCAGTCTTAGGGTTTCTGCTGCTGTGAAGAGACACCATGACCATGGCAACTCTTAGAAGGAAAACATTTAATTGGGTGGTTTACAGTTCAGAGGTTCAGTCTGTTATCATCATGGTAGGACATGGCAGCATGCAGGCAGACATGATGCTAGAGAGGTAGCTGAGAGTTCTGCATTTTGCTCTGGCAACGGGAAGTGGTCTATCTCACTGGACATGGTTTGAGCATATATGACACCTCAAAGCCCACCTCCAGTGACATACTTCCTCTAACAAAACCAGACTACCTACTCCAACAAGAAGTCCACACCTTCTAATAGTGCCATTCCCTTTGGGAGCCATTTTCTTTCAAAGCACCACCAGCAGGTAACCTCACCTCTTCAGACAAAAGCTCAGTAGCTTGACACTTGCTGCACCCAGACATTGCCTGTAACCAAGTACAGAAACACTGAGCTTAAAAATGAAAAAGTAAGCCGGGCGGTGGTGGCGCACGCCTTTAATCCCAGCACACTCGGGAGGCAGAGCCAGGCGGATCTCTGTGAGTTCGAGGCCAGCCTGGACTACCAAGTGAGTTCCAGGAAAGGCGCAAAGCTACACAGAGAAACCCTGTCTCGAAAAACAAAAACAAAAAAAAAAAAAAAAAAACAAAAAAAAATGAAAAAGTAGAGGGTAGAGAGATGACTCAGTGGTTAAGAGCACTGACGGTTCTTGCAAAGGACCTGTGTTTAGTTCCCAGCACCCTCATGGTGGCTCACAACCATCTGTAACTCTACTTTCAGAGGATCCAATACCCTCTTCTTACCTCCACAGGCACCAGAGACACACATATATACATCAGACAAAACACTCATATAACTAATAAAATGAAATAAATAAACTTTAAAAAAAATGGCTCAGAGCCTGGGACTTCCAAGGGATCTTTTCCTAAAGGAATCAAAACTATACTGTAGATGCATCTGTGCTGGCTGGTTTGCGGTGTCTACTTGACACAAGCTGGAGTCATCAGAGGAAGGAGCCTCAATTGAGGAAAGGCCTCGATGAGATCCAGCTGTAAGGCATTTTCTCAATTAGTGATCAATGGGGGAGGGCCCAGCCCATGGTGGGTGGTGCTACACCTGGGCTGGTGGTCCTGGTTCTAAAAGAAAGTAGTCTGAGCAAGCTCGGGGAAAGCTAGTAACACCCCTCTGTGGCCTCTACATCAGCTCCTGCTTCCAGGATCCTGCCTGTTTGAGTTTGTGTCATGACTACCTTCAGTGATGAACAGCCATGCTGAAGTGTAAGCCAAATAAACCCTTTCCTCCCCAACTTGCTTTTTGGTCATGGTGTTTTGTTGCAGCAATAGAAACCCCAACTAAGGCAGCATCTCATCTCACTCCAGGACCGCAAGACTCCCTTAGAACTTGACTGCTAAATGTAAAAAGCAGTTTGGAGAGAATTTTTGTTGAAAGGGACAAATAATTTATTAAACAATAATATCCCTCCTCCCAAAATAAAACAGGTAAGGTAGCTCAGTGGTGGTCTGCCTAAGTGCACAAGAGTGCTAAGTTCCGTGCCCAGCACCATCAACCATAAAAAATAAGAAAGCTACTATCTAGGAAAAGAAGCCCACAGGATGTAGAGCAGCGCTTCTCAACCTTTCTAACGCTGCGGCCCTTTAATACAGTCCCTCATGTGGTGACCCCAGCCGTAAAAGCTTTTTCATTGCTGCTTCCTAACTGTAGTTTTGCTGCTGTTGTGAATTGTAATGTAAATATCTAATATGTAGGATATCTGATATGAGACCCCTGCAAAAGGTCATTTGGCCCCAGAAAGGGTTGAGAACCACTGATGTAAAGTAACCCAGTGGAAATATCAGATTTTGGAACCTAGGATTTCTACATGGAAACAATCCTGGAGAGTTTGCATTGCTAAAGTCTGACAGGTTGGGACCTGCTGGTATAGCTCAAGGCCCCGCCCTTCTAGGCTCAGAACTAGCTGTCCCTTCTTTGTCCGGTTTGGTGTGATTGCTGCCCGGGGGACAGTGCAGGTCAACTGCGGTGCTCCCCGTTGTCCCTTCTAACCAGCTGGGCTCCGTATCAGGGGGTCAGATACCCTGGCAGTAATCTGCGCGTGTAAACTGGTAACCTGCACGCTCTGGCCGCGGTGTTTATGGTTGAAATCTGCAAGTACTCTGTCCCTCCTGATGCTTGCATCTCTCCCGGCCATCCTGTCATTTGACACTCCGTGACAATTTCATATCGCAGTTTAGGTCCCTAGCAACTGAATGGCTTTCTTGAGACATTTTATTGTTTAGGCACGTTGACTGTGTGCTTAGAAATATATTGGAGTAGTGACAAGTGAGCTCAACTTTGAATTTTCTGAGTCCATCAGGTGCCAATAGCACACATTTTCTAGATGGCTGGCTATAGTTTGGGCATGGATTGTAGCAAGAGAATAGACATGTCTTTCTGCAGAAGGTCCCTATGGGGTTCAAACTTGTGATCTTAGCCTCATTATCACACTTTGAAAACCATCAAACCTAATAGGCATATTATATGTATTTCCCTCTGTAATCTTGAATTGAGCTTAATTTTTTAATTACCCAAGGCTTATTTCAAGTATGCAATTAAAAATCACTTTGGGCTGTTTCTCACTTTTGTTTAATAGTGAAAGTCACAAAAGTAAAGCAGACAGCCAAAGAGCCTGTCACTTTTCATCTTCCCGTGCTGTCTGTGACAGCAGAGTCACAAAAGTGGAGCCAGGCAGCAGCAATGAGCAGAACTCACTTTCCGGAGAGTGTGACGGTACCTTTTTCTTCAGTGAGGCTGGAGCAGGTCTGATGGCAGTCACTTTAGAGACCTTTAGACCTCGGCGCTCATTTACTGCTAAACCGTGCCCGCTCTGCTTCTGCATTATGAAGATCATCTGTCAACACTTTGAGATCGGCCCTTTGTTATTAAGCGTGTGATGCTCTACACTGTCAGGTTTTTTTGCCAATTATAGTTAAGGTACAATGGTGTATTCACCAGATCAAAGTCTCACATTGGCGGTAGAGAAATGATTTGTGAGTCTTTATTCATCTGAATTGTACAGTAGAACACCTGAGGAATGCAAATAATCCCTCTGAGGGCTCTGCAGGGAAGGCTGTGGAAATGACTGGGAGAACTATTGTTATTCTGAATTGATGTTTTAGCCAAAATAATTATTTCTTACCTTGTTTCCTAACAGTTTTAGCTTTACTGGTTATGTTGACCATACTTAAGAGACAGATATATGACATTTTCCATTATCCTTGCACAAGGGTTTGTTCTGTTTGCCTTTCATGAAGCTGTATTTGGTGTGCTTTTTAAAATGACATATTTGATTCTAACTTGTATAATAAAAGTCTGTTACTAAGCCTTTAATGATAACATTTTAATATAGAGATTTGAATAGTTTACCTATAAAGTAATGTAGAATGCCATAATGTTATTATATGCAAAAATGCCTATTTAAGTCCCCTTTTTGCTTTATTATACCCTTCATAATTTTCCATAAGAAAATACCAAGTTTAAATAATAATTTAAGGCCATATACTTTATTCCAAAATAATTCTTAGGGGTCAGTATACTTTTTTAGGATGTAAACAAAAGATACAAATATTATGAAGGTCAAAAGTCACTAATAACATTAAATATGTAATTACCTTTGTATGATAAGCATATGCAACCCTTGTATGAATTTTCATTTCTTTTTCTATCCTGAATCCTGTGCAGCTGGCCATATTCTCTTTCTTTCTTCCTTCCTTCCTTCCTTCCTTCCTTCCTTCCTTCCTTCCTTCCTTCCTTCCTTCCTTCCTTCCTTCCTTTTTGGTTTTTCAGGACAGTGTTTCTCTGTAGTCCTGGCTGTCTTGGAACTCACTGTGTGGACCAGTCTGGCATTGAACTCAGAGATCCACCTGCCTCCACTTCCCAAGTGCTGGGATTAAAGACGTGTGCCTCCATTACCTGGCTATATTCTTAACTTTTTAATAGCTATTTGAATTCCTGCCATTTTGGTTGATATTTGAATTTTGATGAATTTGGTCTTTAGTTCTTCCTCTTCTTTGCCCTTAAAAGTAGCTGAACATTGATTATTGAAGATATTTCTCCCACAGTATTTTGCCATAATGCCTATTAAACTTTAGTCACAATACAGGAGGGTGGGGCCAATGAAATGATGGCTCAGCAGTAAAAGTGCTTGTCGCCAAACCTGATGGCCCAAGTTCGCTCCTGGAGCCTACATGGTGGAAGGAGAGAACTGCCTCCTGCAGGTTGTCCTTTGACCTCCATGGCACATGGGATCAAGTGTGTGTGCACAGATCAAAAATAAATGTAAAACTACAGGATGCTGATAGAATGATGTGAGACCCCAGTGACTTATGGTACTTATCCCAATCTGTAAGCAGCCCTGGGTAAAACCCCTAGACTCATAGGCGAATATGCTATGATTACATGGGAATGATGAAGATATTACCTGCTTAGTGGATGTGTTATGCTCCTAGGTTCTTTACAGTATAATATGTACTATTATTATTTCCACTTCTGCAGCAGGCTTAGAAACAGGTCCTGACCCGAGAAGAAGAAGAAACCATGAGAGGAACCTTTTAGTTCTATCTGCTGCATTTGTTTCACTTCAATTCTAATCACTACTTTTCAAAAATGCTCACTTTAGAAGAGGGAGGAAGACTCACAGTGCTTTTCCAGGCTACTATGTTTCCTAATGGACTTGGCTTTCCATAACTTTGGTGATTAAAGGAATTGATTTCCTCTTTCTATTTATGATCCTACGGAAGTTTGGATTTATAGGATAGCATGCACCCAATTGGCTATATTTGTAAATCTGTATTTTGCGTTTTTGTTATTGTTGTTGTTGCTAATGTTAGCAGAAACCTCCCTGGAAACCAGTGGTAGCTGCTGGTTCTTCATTCAGGAAGGAACTAACCCAGTCAGTAGATATCTGGGTGGGACAAATTATTTTTCAGAGATGCTTCAAAATTAGTTGGCATTTCTAAGTATGATTCCTGTATAAGCAACTTTGATTTCTCTTTTCTAAAATTTACTTTGTAAAGGACATTAGACATTATGAAACAGAGTCTTGTTCAGAAGTACAGGTGTTAATGCGGAACAAATTCAGTTTGATTTTAAAAAGCTGATAATATTTGTAATAGAGTCCCTATAGATAGTGTGCTAAAGTAAAACTAGATGACAATAGAAAATCCCCGAGTGTACCTGAAGAAATCGCTGCCTGCTAATGCCTTGACCTTGGAAAGCTATACACAAAAAGATGGCATCATAAAACCGTGCAGTTCTTATGAATATGTATGTGCTACTTGATAATAATGAATGTGGTACAGTCATGCATGCACTACAAGATAATGTTGTGCCCTTTTTTGTCTACAGGTTGATAAAAATTAAAGAGTGGGTGGACAAGTATGACCCAGGTGCCTTGGTCATTCCTTTTAGTGGGGCCTTGGAACTCAAGTTGCAAGAATTGAGTGCCGAGGAGAGACAGAAGTATCTGGAAGCGAACATGACACAAAGGTTAATTAGCATTCATTTTCCCTACACTTTATTATCAACTATTTCCTTGCAGTAATTTAATTGCTTGCGCTGATAGAATAATAAATGACAGAGTAATTACCATTATAAAGAGGGAATCTTCTCCTTTCTTTACCATGAGACAGAGTGAAAAGATTTATTTGAAATTAAGTTTTTAACTGTCATCTGTCATCTCCGAACAGTGTTTTAATTATAACATAGGTATTAGTTATGTATATTTTTGAGGAGGGATGATCGCCAAAACGCTTTCGTCATGTTCAGTGGGGGGAGGGGAACGGGTGAATCACTTGCCGTAGTTTTTTTCTGAGTAACAATAATATATTGTTAGAAGATTGGGTTTCAATCAAATAATTTTGCTTTCATGGCTCAAGTTCTGGAAATAATTAATATTGGATGAAAATAGTTGTAGTCTGGGAAGATACAATTTTTTGTTTTTAATAGTAAACAGTTCAAAATGCTTCAGGCTAATACAATTAAAGCCAGTCTTAGAATGGGTATTTTAAGAAATAGCCCAGCTTTCTGACCTCTTCAAGTGTGCTATGGAAGATAAATGGTCATTTACTAATATCTTTACCATTATCTGCTTAAGATGAATCGTTTTAGTTCTAGACGGATCCCTGGCAGAGTCAACTTAAATGTTGAGTGAATTTGTTTCATTTTATTTCAGTGCTTTGCCAAAGATCATTAAGGCTGGGTTTGCAGCCCTCCAGCTAGAATACTTTTTCACTGCAGGCCCAGATGAAGTGCGTGCGTGGACCATCAGGGTAAGATTCATACTTATTCATCAGCTCTATCCAGTTCCACACTATTGAATTCAGATTAATATCACTGACTTTGAAGTTTGTCATGGTGGCGGTTAGCTAGTCATTACAGATGAGGTTTTTGTCCAGGATAACTTTAATTATTTGTGAGCTGCTGAACAGTGAAAGTGGAGCGGCATTGATTGAGGCAGGTAACAATTGATTCTGCCTATTACATAGTCTGAATTTCTTCATCCTGTAGAATCTGCCTACCCTCCTCCTGTGGTCAGAGATAAGACGTACCAGTATTGTGCTTGCTTAATCTGTGTGACTGGGTTTGTCTGCGCTGAAATTGATGTTGCTTTTCATTTTGTATTCGCTAAGTTTGTTTGGGTTGCGGGTGCTTCTTTCCTCCTTTGCTTTGCTCGGATTACATTTCAGCAATAAAAGCAATATGACATCATTATGCTCTTCATAGATACACAGTTGGGCGCAAAAAGCTAAATTCAGTGTGCAGTAATTCATTCTTTTCTATTGAATTCATAGAAGTGATGTTTGTTTTCACTGTTACGTGTTCAACTTCTTTAAGAGTGTGATACATATTGTAGATATTAGTGTATACTGAATATGACTACGGAGAGTGACTAATTTATTCCCAGAGGACAATAGACTGAAGTATAATGGTTTGTTTGCTTTTGAGTGTAAATATATTGTAATATAGTATTTCCTACTGAAAAATATTTTGAAACATATATAGTCCTAAATGATGTGTTACAGAATATAAACAGGTCGGAACTTTTAGATTCAGTGTCTCAGTAACTCTTTACTAAGGCTGTTTAAAATACATGCTTTGTGGTGATCAGTACTGTCCTGACTTGGGCTTCTGTTCTGTTTTTCTTTGGTATGGATAGAAACATGGAGATGGTCAGCAGTGTTAGATAAGACTGTGAATCCAAGATTCACTCTCCTTTATGTCTCCTCCTTTGAAGAAGAAAAGTGTCTGATTGACTTCTAACCGAGGTCCTTTTATATAAACTTTAAAAATAATGTCAAAGCAAAGCCAAGTTGGTAAACAAATTGCCAGTGTTTGTTGTTACTATATATTTAAAAGATGTATTTTAAAGCCTTAAAACTTCCAACTGAAGTGTGTGAAGCAGGAAAGAGCATTCACTGGGTTTGAAACATGAAAGCTTGGTTTGTCTTAAGACTGATTGTTCGTTCCCATGATTTAATATGCTGTGACACTCGGTCAGGTAAGCATCAGCGAGTCGCCACATTCACCCAATACATCTTTTATTGTAAAAACTGTGCTCTGAAGCGTCAGGCTCCTTAGCACTTGAACATGCTTTATTAAGCAGCTCACGGTCACCATTATTTCTCAGATTTCTTTCTGTAGTTGTGTCTGTCTGGAATGTATGTTCTTGTAATTTAGCATATGGGGTAATTACAAGACATTTCTCTTCCCATCTCGACTTGAATTTCCTTCATGATGGTTAGAGGCAGGGTATAGTATAAAAAATATTCAAAAATCTTACTGTTAACATTTCTTGATTATGTCAAAATTATTTGCTGGCCATAGCTTATTTGATTCACTAGAAATGCCTTAAAATATCCCTTTATATATTGACTTTTATATGTTCTTTAGAGGAGCTGAAATTTTGAGGGCTTTTTATCTTTTTTAAACCTTTCATAATTCAACTTGAAAGTTACTTGAAAATCTTTATTTTTTTTTCACTGTGAAGAATAGAAAATCGAAATGAAACCCACAGCAAACCCCACCAGTGCATCTAAATCAATAAAACCGTAGATGACTGTTAGGAAGAGCAAAGCTCCGAGCTGTGTCCCTTTAACACCCATGACGTGTCTGTTCAATCTGCTGCACAGTGTCCACCGATGGAAATGTGCTGATTGTATGCCTGACACCCTAACTGCTCTTAACTCAAGTTTGAGTTGAGCCAACTACAGATCAGAGAAAAAAACTCGATGCTTATAATCAGTCATCTTAACTGCAATTCGTTTTCTCTGGTCCTTTTCAAAGAAAGGAACGAAGGCTCCTCAGGCTGCAGGAAAGATTCACACAGATTTTGAAAAGGGATTCATTATGGCTGAAGTCATGAAATACGAAGACTTTAAAGAGGAGGGTTCTGAAAATGCAGTCAAGGTAAGGAATGACTTTTTTACTTGCAAATTTCATAACTTTAGCACTCATGTGACAGCCATGATAAATTACAGCTGTTTTAACTGTGTGCTGCTAGCCTGTTAGGATCCCATTGTCCCCTGATAGGGGGTGCCCATGTGCTCTCAGGCCAGTTTTAGAGAGCTGTATGGAGTGGATTTGTTTGTGTGTTTGCTTTTCTCTAACTGAAAATAAAAAGAGACGTTTAAGTCACATAAAAAAAAAAAAAAGAATTTGTTCACTGGTAGCTAATGAAAAAGTCATAGTAATCCATTTGAGTATATGAACTAGAAATAAACACCTTTGGTTAAGTCAAGGAAACAGATAATGGTGCCTAGTCAGATAAACCTGCTGAACCTGCTGAATGATACTGAAACTTCATGGGTTTCTTTTTTTTTTTTTTTCTAGATCTTTGGAAATTTGATTTGCTTTTTCAACACTAGAGGGCAGGTCCAAAATTGTGCTTTCTTTTAGCTAATAACTATAATTTGATTTACAGACACAGATAGTGAAGCAGTGTTAAGTATGAGTACTAAGCGAGTGTTAATCTAAGTTCTATTGCAAATTCATTTTTCTAGCTTGTTTGATTCTACACAAAGAAATGTATTATTATCCAATAAGTAGGTAGTTCACCTAACTAAAGTTGACCTTGTAGGTAGCTGCTTTAATTTAATTTGAAGACTATCATAGAAAATGTTGAATGATTTAAATAGGACTCTTATGTTGACTATTTCATAATTTGAAAGGAATGTGAAAGATATTTCAAGTTTGGTATATTCTTACCAGTATTATTAGAATACTCATATTAAACAACATGGTTTTAATGGGACTCTTGGAACCTTAGAAGCAGGAAGGGAAAAATCTTCATATAAGTGATTCAGTATTGAAAGCCATTTTGGATTTACAAAAAAAAAAAAAAAAAAAAAAAAAGAGTAAGTTACAGTTTATAACTAAACAAAGCCATTAATTTCATTGGTGTCATCTGTATTGATATAGATAAGTATGTAAATATTGATGGTGAATTTTGTCAAGAATACTAATTAGACTTGAAGAATATCTGATTTTTTTTCCAACGTGTTATATCACGTTAGCATATATTTCTTTTCATACAAAAGATTCAAATGAGGATATTTTCCCTTTCTAGAAGTCAACATAGAAGCTTCCTTTTCATACTTACATATGCTAAGTTGATTTTTACCAATCCTTAGTAGATTTTTTGTTATAATAAACTTAAATAACGTGAATCGTGACTACTTTAACAATTCAGAAACTATAATACACAGTGCAATGATATTTCCTACCTATAATAATATGTAAGGCTGAGTGCTTTATATCATAAATAGGGAAAGGTTGGCATCTGGCTTTTCCACCTAGAATATCACTAAATATCTTGTGGGTTTTTAACTTCCAAAACTAACATTTAAAATTGTGAACTCTGACTAAATGAAAGATTTATGAGCTGCTTTATACTCCGTATTGAACAGTGTTCACTTGTACATGACAAGAAGTTTGAGCTTGAGAACACAACTGTGTGTGTGTGTGTGTGTGTGTGTGTGTGTGTGTGTGTGTGTGTGTGTGTGTGTTTTCTACCACCGGTGCAGCATAGCTAATTCAGTGCAGTGCTGTGAACTATATACTGAATAGCTCTGTGGGCTTTGTAGTCTACAGGGATATCACACTATTAGCAATCATATCTGCTTAGGCAAAGCTGCCTTCTACAGATGGCCGCTTTCAAGTGCAAATGAACTGCTTAGACGTGTCTTGTTTAATACATACTCAAGACTCACAAATGGGTATTGATTTTTTTTTCAACCAGTGTTTCTGATAGCAGTGGAAATGGATTAAATGGTCTCTAGAGAATTTAAAGAAACACTGTCACTATTAATAGTAAACTTGAGTGTAACAAAGTATATAAACTTACACTAATATGTCGTGTCAATATGTATTTCATTTAACTTGTCTGTATAGTTTAATAATAGTAGGCCTTAGATTCTAGAAATATGTAGCATATGGCTTTCAGTACATCACATCTTTACAAACGTCATGTGAATATTTAGTTATATCTTTTAGAATGATAAAGCACATCGTCTTTTTAAAGCTAAACTTCATGTTAATAGCATATTTGTTACTAGTAGGCAAAAGTCTTTGAATAGTGCACTATCAAAAATATGCTCATGAGGGCTTTTCAGTCTGGTTTGTTGATTTTAAACCTCAGATTATGATCTTTGTTAGTGTTTTTACTACTGATTAATATCATTCCACCTGGCTTTGAACTTTTAGTATTGACAATAGGAAGTAGTAATCTTACATTGGACAAAGTTTTCATGTTCTCAAGAAATTCTGGCAGAAGGAAAACACTTTTGAGAATTTTTTCCGAAGGATCCTCAGGAGTAGTTGGTGCCGGGGTCGCAGGAGACTGCTAATTGTGGAGTGTCAAGTGTGGTGCTGAGGAGCCTGAGGTGTGTGCTGGCCATGCGATGAGCCTGCTTTTTTTGTGTACAGTTACCAAGAGCATGTCTGGATCTGCATACCAGCAGGTGGAATCAGGTGCTTTGCGGACTGAGCTACAAGTGGAAAAATAGCTGTCTGCAGTTCCAACCTGTTAGAGTGTGCTTGTCACGACACTGTTAGTAAACTTCCAAGTTAGTTTCCGAATGCACACTTGTTCAGCACTGTGGAAAAGATCAAACTGGGCCACAAGAAATTCACATATATGTGCCACAATTGAGCACAGTGTTTCTTAGAGCAAACTGTCTCTAAGATGTCACCAGGGTCACCAAAGAATTCTTTAAGCCAACAACACTTGTAGCTTTTTTCTGCCTCCTTTGATGGGTTTTCTTAGAGTGACTTGCTGATGTTTGCAGACACATCAGAAATGTACCATAAACAGCATGTAATGCAACTTAATGATATTGGTATAATTACATTTATGTATCAACAGTGACTGAGAATCCATTATGTACACATATATGTGGAAACGTAGTCCTGCCATAGGTCTGCTTTTCTTTGCATTAGAACTTGTGTGCGTTCCCATACTTCTTCTCTTCTTTTTCATCCTTTTTTTAACGTGACCCACAGAGCATTTCTTTGCATTGTTTTTCCTGTGTATTTAGTTATAAGTGATAAGCCATTTCCTCTTGTTTTTTCTCTTTGCAGGCTGCTGGAAAATACAGACAACAAGGCAGAAATTATATTGTTGAAGATGGAGATATTATCTTCTTCAAATTTAATACACCTCAGCAACCAAAAAAGAAATAAAGTTTAGTTGTTGCTCAGATAAACATACTTCTAAAATGCATATATTGGGTTTTGGGGTTTTGTTTTTTAAATTAAAGTTTCTGAAATCTAAAGAGACAAAGTTAGAAGTGGAAATCTTCTACAAACAAATTATTTTTATTTGTTTTTAAATTATAAAATACTGTGTACCTTCAATGAAATGCGAGTTACTAAACGTGAACAGCTTTGCTTTTCACGTGATTAAGACCCTACTTCAGATTGTAGAAGCTTTTCAAGAACCATATTACTCTCATGATACTCCATTAATCTCCATCATGTATGCCAAGCCTGACACGTTTGACAGTGAGGACAATGTGGCTTGCTCCTTTTTGAATCTACAGATAATGCATGTTTTACAGTACTCCAGATGTCTACACTCAATAAAACATTTGACAAAACCAGCCTTGGTGTGTTTGGGGATGTCTGTATTGACTGGCTGTGGTGTGTTGAATGCGATATGGCACCTGCTCGCTGCTGATTACAGAATTTAAGGCGTGTGTGTGGTACAGCCACTGGCAGTGTGGGGCAGCTGCATTGTATCTTAAAAGTGAGTCTTTCATGGGAATTAGAAGAATAAGATACCAGGGACTGTCTCAAAAAATTAATTAATTTGTAGATGGACATTTATTGAAAGATGATAGCGGTGATATTTCAAAGGTTATAACATAGGTGACTCCAACCAAAAAGAAAATCATTTTGTTTCAACATTAGTGAATTTTGTTTGCTGTTATTGTTCTAACCAAATGGAAGGCATCTTTATTTTCACTTTTCTTTAAAATTATTAAATTTTAAAAACTGACATTTCGTTTCTGAGGGGTTGCATTTTTATTTCAATTCAGATTCATACACTGGTTTAAAAACTACTGAGAAACAATTCAGCTTTAATCATTTTTTTTTTTTTGGTTTTTTCGAGACAGGGTTTCTCTGTGTAGCTTTGCGCCTTTCCTGGAACTCACTTGGTAGCCCAGGCTGGCCTCGAACTCACAGAGATCCGCCTGGCTCTGCCTCCCGAGTGCTGGGATTAAAGGCGTGCGCCACCACCGCCCGGCTAGCTTTAATCATTTTTAGAAACATCCTTCACACTTGCTGTTGAAGTATTTGCAGCTGAGTTACCTGGAGATCATTTGCCATCTCGCCCTTTTAAGGCAGCCTCAACTCTGCCCACCCTGAGTGCCCCTCTGTGCTCCAAGTGCGAGAGGAGCCATTTCCAAGAAATGAAGGCTCAGACCCAGCTGAACCTCTTTCTTACTGTAGGAGTTTGTTATGTAGGAGTATGGCGCACAAGAGGGGAAGGAGGGGTGTTTCTTAGGGAGATTAGGCTGCCCTGAGGAAAGATTTTAAAGCAGATGCAGTTACCTGGCATGTAGCATAAGCCTGTAATCCCAGCACTCAGGAGACTGAGGCAGGAGGATGGTGAGTTCAGGGCCCACTTGAGCAACATAATGAGAACGTGCCTCAAAAAACAGACTGAAGCTGGACATGGTAGCCCATAATCTCAGCATTTGGGAGGATGGGTCAACCAGAACTACATAGTGAAATTCCGGGCAAACTTAGGCTAGGGCATACGATCCTGTCTTGAAAATAATCAGTCAGAAAATAAGCACTAGATAGTTCAGTGGAGTGTGAATATAACTTAGAAACTGGTGGCTGCAGATTGAAACAAAGCTGCAGTGGTGTTGGCCACGCTTGCTGTGAGTTCTCACTGGGTCTGCATTTAGACTACTGTAGCTCGGTGACTATCGGGCATTTTGGTAACATAAAGAAATCAAATGCCTCACTTCCGACCATCACAGTAACCTGCATAGATGTGTTGAAAAGCTTGAAGATGGCCGGGCGGTGGTGGCGCACGCCTTTAATCCCAGCACTCGGGAGGCAGAGCCAGGTGGATCTCTGTGAGTTTGAGGCCAGCCTGGTCTACAGAGAGAGATCCAGACAGGCACCAAACTAAACAGAGAAACTCTGTCTCGAAAAAAACAAAAAAAGGCTTGAAGATGATCAAACTCAGCTTTCTAACCTCTAATGTGGTGGTTGCACACCATGGGAAAACCAGTAACAGGAGAAAGGAGACTTTTGAGGTAGCTACATTGTTAGAGCAGAAATTAGATGCTAAAAATGTGCAATGTACAGAATTAAATTTTCTACACAAGTTTAGAATTCTAGGAACTGTTGCCTATGGATAAAAAGGTATCTGAAATGTTTTTAGTGATATGGATGTATAAAATATAGTTTATATTTTTAAAATTTTAGGTAAATGTTTTTGCACCTGTCTAGCTTTATCCCAAACAAGCTTGTACCCGGGAGACTGATTTGTGCCAGAAGCTTGGGGAAATGTTTTGATAGCCTTCTGTTGGATTTTCTTGTGTGGCCTTTATGACTTTCACATTGCACTGGGCACGGCTTGGATGGGAACCAGGGCTGGTGAAGAAGCCAAGTTCTCCTCATGGTTCATGACTCATTTAATTATGAATAAAGGTTTTGTTCATGTATAATTCGCCAGCATCATGCTGGAGTAAGTCTTCCCCCAAATGCTTTATCAACTTCCGGTATTAGAATACCGCCTGGCTGATCACTGTTAGCCATCCAGCCATGGTGTCAGTACTAGGGTTATGACTCTGCCTCAGACAGCCCGTGTCAGAGGGCGAGATCTCTTTGTGCCTCATGCTTTCTAGCAGTCAGCTTTATTTAACAGTTTTCACAGACCCGTCAGACATGCTGGATCTTATGGCTGACTCCTTAAATTGGAAAAATTGATCTTGACACATTTTTAAGCTTGTAGAAACACAATATGCTAAAAGACGGTTTGGCTTTGGAGTGATTTTTGGCTCCCTACAATTCTCTGGAGTCCCTTATAAAAACTGGCAGTTCTGGGATGTCAAAATGACCTAGAGGGTAAGGCCACGTGCTGCCCAATCTGACAACCCAAGTTCAGTTCTTGGGACCCTATAATGGAAGGAAAGAACCAACTACTTATTGCAAGCTGTCCTCTGGCCCCTACGTGCATGCTCACACACACACACACTGAATGAAAATTAATTTTTAAAAATTGTATTGACAATCCTTTCTGGGATAGGTGGTACACACATGTGAGGCCAGCCTGGGCTACAGAATAAGAACCTGTCTCAAGAGAGCAAAAATTATTGACAGTTCTTGAATTACCTTCAGGACCTGTAAATGCCCTGAATCACTTACAAGTGTGTACCTCAGTGAAAGCCCTGTGTTGCAGTTAGTTAATTGAAAACTGAAGACTCACCACACACAAACGCATGCACGCAGGAGCGCATCTCAAAACGAGGTCTAAGGAAGACAGGTTAGGTTTGCATCTTAGCTGTCTGTGCGGCTTCCAACTTGTGTGAACTTGATTAGACAAGTTACTTGAGCAGTCTGAGTCAATGTAGGCCTTTAGTGAGGGTTGAATTTAGACAGGAAAGTGACAAAAATCCCTCAGCACCTATTAAGTTCTTGATTGTTTATGGTAGCAGTTCTGATGTACGGAATACTTTCTTGTGTCCACATCCACTCAACAGACAAAATTATGCAACAGAAAGTTGCTGGTGCAAGTCAAGTTGGGAGAGAGATAAGTGGATGTTCTCTACTAAGGATACTTTTGTCAGCCAGGTGGTGGTGGCACATGCCTGTAATCCCAGCACTTGGGAGGCAGAGGCAGGCAGATCTCTGTGAGTTCAAAGCCAGCCTCGTCAACAAAGCAAGTTCCAGGACAGCCAGAGGTATTACACAGAGAAACCCTGTCTCGAAAAACCAATCCATCCATCAATCAATCAATAAACAAAACATTTGCCTTACTTAATCAGTAAGTCAGTTTAGTCTTGCCACTGGAAGGTCACAGTGAAATGATGGGCACAGATAATTACAGGTATTTTTTCAAAAGGCACAGAGAGAGCCAACATTCTGCCTGCTTGGCATCGCAGACAGAGCACAGCTCCAGGGTGGGGCAGATTTCCTAATGCAACGGAAGGAATGCAATCACAGAGTCCTGCATCCAGCTTCTCAGGCTAGCGTTTGTTTCCCAAGATGAAGGTCTGACTCTGGTGTCATTTCCAGAGCATCTCTGTGCTTTCATACTGTGGAGGATTATGTTCCTTCCCACTTGGACAAGAGGCTAAGGAAGAAGCCTTCATATGGAGCCTGTTTATGTGACCTGCTATTGAAGGCCCAAGGGCCAGCCAGGAAAGTCATGCATTCTATTGCCACCGAATATGGAAGAAAAGGATGGTGCCATTTGTGTTCTTTGAATTTCTGGTCCCTGTGCACATTGCTATGGGGGGTGGGGGGGCACATCTGGTGGAGCCCTCCTTGGTTGCCTTAGAGTGTGCCAAGAATGTCACATCTGAGGTGTGTTCCATTCATACTTCCCAGGTCCTCTCCTTACGGTTTTATTAAAAAGCTACTCTGGGGCTGGAGGGATGGCTCAGGGGTTAAGAGTGCTGACTCTTCTTCCAGAGGACCCGAGGTCAATTCCCAGCACCCACATGGCAGCTCACACCTGTCTGTAACTCCAGTTTCAGGGGACCCTGACACCCATGGCAAAAACACAAATGCAAATAAAGTAAAAAATAAAATAAAATATATATTTTTTTAAAAAAGCTACTCTGGGGTCAAGGCCACCTGCTGCTGTTTGAAGAAGGTTATTTGCCACTTGGACACATGTTCCTTCCTGTTTCTCCTTTCAGAGGACTCCTTAATCATGCATACAGGGTCAACACCCTAAGCATCAGGTCTCAACCTAGGGGTCACCTAAGACCATTGGAAAAGAGAGATTTACACTACAATTCACAACAGTAGCAACATTATAGTTATGAAATAGCAACGGAAATAATTTTATGGTTGGGGGTCACCACAACGTCAGGAACTGAATTAAGGGTCGCAGCCTTGGGAAGGTTGAGAACAAGCAATACGGCAAGAACCTGCATCTCGGGGGTGCCCAGCTACCCACTGCCCTGGCTGCTTACCACAGTACATGAAAGAACAATTAAGGGTATAAGCTCTTGTGTCTGAGCTAACATTTCGGTGGTAGCAGTCTGGCTTTTACTCCAGCAAATACAGGCAAGTCCTATAGTTGTTCCCATGATGCCTTAGCTGCGTGATTGCTCCTGCACTCTGCTGTGAACCAGCCGTATAGAGTGGAGTGGGCTTTTGACCAGATCTGGATTCCACTTAGATGTCACCCACTGCTACTTACTCTTCTAGCCTTAGGGTCTTCGTAGATGTGACAGAAATAACACTGATGTATTAACAGATGAAATGGCTTCCTACTAAAGGGCTGAGGAGCCACTCAGTGTTAATTCCTACATACCTCCATTTAGTATGACCTAGAAGAAAACACCAATAACAGGCCCTTGTGTAGTACACACACATGAGAGAATTATGGAGCATATTTTCCTATGATTCCCTGAAAATCTGTCCTGCAGAAGCTACCTGGGATGGCTTCATGAATGAATAAGTTGTATTCTAAAAACTAGAGTTAATTTTATCGCATAAAATTGAGGCAGCACTTCAGGTACCTCCAAAAATTTACTCAACATTAATGCTACTGTGGTGCTGACGGGGCCTTGGACGGCTTACAGAAGAGACGAGCACTTGAATTCTCAGCTTGATGATGGAGGCCGTCTGTTATCTGGCCACAGCCTCCTGCCCCAGCCTTTCCCACTACGCCTGCCTGTCTAGACACAGACATTAGATTCCATAACCAAAACTGCACGGCTCTCTATTTTCTGTTACATTTTTCTAATTTTAAAACCAATATAGAGCAGCAACTATTTGTATTGAATAGCCCTCACATGAGTATTGCCACGTTTGAGAGACTAGAATGAAAATTCCATTGACTTTGATCAAATAAACTTGAAAGTTTTCGGCAACACATTATTTTCCCATTAAATCCAGCTGCCCATCACCAGCCCTTTTTTTAAAAGTTAAGTAGAGATGGGAAACTACAAACTTCCTTGTAGGTCCCTTGCTTCCCCGACTCTCTTTTCCAAACTGTCGGCACCATAGAATCACAAGGGAGAACTCATCCCAAAGAAAACTGGAATTCAAGGGAAGAAAACTTTAAAAGTGCGCTACATAAAATGTGCTGTCCATATCTAGGCATGGCTTTGTCTCAGCACGCTAAGGCTTGAGCATAAGAATGTAAGATCAGAGGCAGGCGGATCTCTGTGAGTTCGAGGCCAGCCTGGGCTACCAAGTGAGTTCCAGGAAAGGCGCAAAGCTACACAGAGAAACCCTGTCTCGAAAAACCAAAAAAAAAAAAAAGAATGTAAGATCAGCCTGGACACCAGAGATTGCATCTTCAAAAAAAGAGAAAAACCAAAACAAAACAAAATTGTTTCTTGCCAGCGGTGGTGGCGCACGCCTTTAATCCCAGCACTCAGGAGGCAGAGGCAGACTTGTTTCTGAGTTCGAGGTCAGCCTGGTCTACAGAGCGAGTTCCAGGACAGCCAGGGCTACACAGAGAAATGCTGTCTTGAAAAAACAAAACAAAAAATTGTTCCTCAAAGAGTGTTAGGATATGTTAAATATTTTTATCTGTGGATATGTGTATTATACATATGTATATTATATATGTATATAGCCAAACATATTGCTTCTTTACGGTACACACACACACACACACACACACACACACACATGCATGCATGCACACACAGTGTGGAAAAATGGCTCTTAGATCAGTGCACTTATTGATCTTGGAGAGGACCCAAGTTTAATTCCCAGCACCCACATCAGGCCACTCATTTTGCCTGTGCTCCAGCACCTGGGAATCTGATGCCCTCTTCTGATGCATTCACAGACACTATACCCACATACACATACACATACACATAATTATTCAACATTTGTGCACTATACTATGTATGTTATATCTCAATTTTAAAAAGAAAAATTGATCCTTCAAACAGTTGTTAGAGCCACTGTACATACATTATTACAGATATTGGGTCTTAGGAAGTACTCATGTCCTTGAATACTGTAAAGATGTTAGTTAAGATAGAAATCATGCAAACATACAAGCTGCATATGAAAAGTTGCTGATGTTTAAGACAGCCTTGTTTCACAACTAAACTGTATGTGCCATTTCAGAAGCAATAAAAGACTGGTTCCCGTAGATGAGAAGGTAAATTATTTTCTGTGGTCCGAAGAATTGAAATCTGATGAGCTGTAATAAGATTCAATTGTAACAGCAAAAACAATTAGAAACCATTTAAAATATCTATCAATATAGGAAAATGGCAAAATGAATTATAAAGCACCCATACAAAAGAGTACCTTAAGCCATTAAAAAGAATAAAGTACATCCATATGAGCTAGCATAGAAAGATTGCTCATTCATACTGCTTTGTGAGAAAGAGAGCCACAGAACAATGTGTGGAGTAGGATCACAGAGAAAACTTCAGTTAACTATCCGGTCCGTGTCCTCCTGAAGAGGTAATGATGTGCTTACATGTGTGAATAACTCTACATATATTTTGCATACATGAGAACAACTTATACATGTCACTTGGTGACTTTTCACTGAAGAAGCCTGTTCGAAGGCAATGTAAAACTGTCTAGAATTACATTGTGTCTGAGGACTTTTGTAGGTAAACCAAGACTTGAGGGGAAGGATGCAGCCTTCAATGCAAAAAAAATGGTAGATGATGCTTTACTCGAAAATATGAAAACCGGTTTATAATGTTAAAGAAAAAAGGGACAGAAGCAGAGGCGACAGCAAATGCAGAGGTTCCAGCGAGAAAGAGCCTGGTGCCCAGGGGAACAGAGGGCCGAGTTGGCTGGAGAGCGCTTCCACATGATGTGGGACCCTGGATCTCCCTCCCGCTTCAGTGGAAAGCCCATAGGCTTTCAAACACGTCGTGCATTGTGATGTGTGTAGATTTCGAAAGGTCAGCTGGCATCCTGACCCATCTGCTGTCCACCCAGTCCTCGCAGTCCCAAGCTGGGAGGAAGACCCCACAGTTATTGGCGGTGCAGAAGAGAGACGGGATGAGGGAGCAGGAAGCGGGGTGCCAGAGGCCCGAGCTACAGCCGACTGTCCAAAGGAAGTGTGTGGTGGTATTTTATTTTAATTGTATGTTAATAAATAAAGTTGCCTGGGGGTCAGAGCTATTAGAGCCATAGCAAGTGCGTGGCGGCGGTGGCGCATGCCTTTAAGGACCTGGAGGGCGGTACATACAGGCAGTGACGAGGCAGTCACATGTTTGGGTTTACAACCAATGAGAAGGCAGAACAGGAAGACTTTAAAGACAGACACACAGGAAGTAGGTCCCTTTTCGGAGAGCTCTCTTGGCTGAAGAGGATCCCTGAATCAGGAAGGGTGAGGCTCTTAGCTCTGACCTCTTGGCTTTCTTCTCTGTATTGGCTCTGTGTTTCTTATTTAATAAGACCGTTGGTTACATCTACATTTGGCGCCCAACGTGACAAGAATCCGTTAAAAACCGTTTAACTGCTGAGCTGGATTCACACCTCAGACACTAGGTGGCTGGTTTTGAAATTCCCTCGGATTTGTACTGTTCTACGAGGACTTGGTTATCCAATATTTTAAAGGAAACTATTTAAAAGAGAAATTTTTTTCCACATTTAAAAAAAAATGGGTTTTCTGTGTTCATTGGAAGAAAATTGGGCTTTGTTTGCAGTTTTAGACAGTCTGACAATGGAACAGCTATATGAGAAGATTAATGTTGATCGAATTATGCATTTTATTACTATGTTTATTCTCATTTTACTATTTAAAAAGATAGTCAATTTAAGTGCCAGGGTGACAGCTTTAGAAAAACTTAATACACCTGTAAAAACTCAGACAGAAGAAACTAACAGTGAAGTTGCTTCAAGATTGGATCATAGGGTTACAGAAAGAAAGCCTGTTTTCACACAGTCACCCTTAGTTTGTCCAGTAACCGTACAGCAGTTGCCTGATCAAATGACTACACAAAATATTTGGGCTCCAATTGAAATGTTAGATTTACGAAGGTTTAAGGAGGCAATAGTATCTTATGGCATGCATTCCCCATATGTAAAGCAAATGTTAAACTCTTGGTCAACATATAATAGGATTGTACCACAGGATTGGCGGGAGCTGGCACAAGCTGTTCTGGAACCCAGTCAAAGGCTTCAGTGGCTAACTTGGTTCAAGGATGAAGCTAAAAACATAGAAAAACAGTGGAGGGATAAAGGAATACAAGTCTGCCAGGATCAGCTTATTGGAGAAGGTCAATATGCTTCAGCACAAGCACAATGTTTATATGATGTCCAAACCCTAATTTTATGTCGAACAGCAGCCTTGAATGCATGGGACAGAGTTGAGGAACCAGGAAAAAAAACTGAGTCATTTACAAAGGTTGTACAAGGCCCAAAAGAATCTTTCACAGATTTTTTACAAAGACTGGCTTTAGCAGTAGAGAGAATGGTCCCGGATTCAGAAGCTAGTAAGATAATAATTGAAACTTTGGCCTTTGAGAATGCGAATGCAGCATGCAAAACAATAATCAGGCTGTTAAAGGCAAGATCTGCACCTTTGGAAGATTGGATTAGAGACACGGTTAATGTTGAAGCTCATGAGCATGATGATACGTGTGTAGGAGAAGCAATTTCAAAAGGTTTGAGGAATGTTAGATGTTTTGGATGTGGAAAGCAAGGACATTTGAAAAGGGACTGTAAACAGGTCATTCCTAGAAACAATGTTTCCTCAAGGAACAATGGCAACAGAATGCCCCTTCCTTCTGGAGTATGCAGAAGGTGTGGTAAGGGAAAACACTGGACCAACGAATGTAGATCAACAAGGGACAGACAGGGTAATCCTTTGCCTCATAGAAAGATCAAACAGAACTCTAAAGGATATGCTAAATAAACAGAAAGGGATAACAAAAACCCCCAGAAACAGACTGCATAATGCTCTATTAACTTTGAATTTTCTTAATGCCAATGAGAAAGGAACAACAGCTGCAGAGAGACATTGAATAATAGAAAAAACTAAAGAATTAAATCAGCCTATATACTTTAAGGATGTGCTGACCTCAGAATGGAAACCAGGGTATGTGTTACGTTGGGGACGAGGTTTTGCTTTTGTTTCTACAGGAGAAGATAAGTCGTGGGTACCATCAAAATTGATAAAGGTTCGATTTGAACAAGAGAAACCTCTTAATTAGAGGAGGTGATAGTTCATCAACCAACATGAACATCCAATTTAAACTAACTTATACCAGTAACACATGTCTTTTCATTTAATCAGATAGTAACTTGCCAAAAAGGAACATCCCCAAAATTAGTCTTGGGGAAAGGTTTTTGTTTTTGTCTTTTATGAGAATGAAGGTTAAGGAATCTGAAGAACACTGGACAAATGAGACAACTGAAGAAAAGGGACAAATCATCTATCCCAGGAAACAGAGTGAAACGGCGTATGGGTATATATTATCTAAAAAATTTTATGTCTTCCTAAATGTTTGTTTCTGCTTTTCTCTAAAAATTTAACACTATTGGTCTTCTAATAGTCCCAGTTCAATTAAAATTTAAAGCTGACTTTAGAGTTGGAGAATGGCTCCCTCCTTCTTTAAACTCAAGCATGTTGTTAAAAGGAAAATGCAAACCCCCTATATCATGCCAGAATAAAAGAGCCATCTTCTGCAATGGGACAGGAGAAAAGCCAAATTAACTAAGGGACTATTCTATTACTAATCTCAACTCTTTGATTCTATTCTGATTCTTTAAAACTTTTCTTAAAGTATAAATTTTATATCAAAATTTACAAGATTAATATATATAGATATATAGTTATATATACATTTTAAACTTTAAGATATGAATGGTCATATAGAGTACTAATTAATTCTAGAAAAAAGGCTTCAATTAGCTGCATATATATGTCTTTGTGTTCGAGTCTCTTATCAGTTTTCTGCAGAAAATCACGGCCAGGCCTAACATCAACTGAAGTCTCCAGGAAGAAGTTGGGGCCCCACAACAACAACAATTCCACGTGGACAATAATAATATCACTAAGCTGACAAACATCATCTACAGATCAGCTTTGAACTACAAAGTGCTCAGAGCAATTTTGAGATGACTAGCTGAGATGATCCAGTCTCAAAGACTACTTGAATAAGGACTTGAGATAAACCCTGAACTTTGGCATTATACACAGACTGGATAATGAAGGATATGGTTGCCTTTCCTAGAATTTGACAATTAACCTAAAATTTTTCTTTCAGGATAAAGATAACTTCGCCCATACCCAGCAGGAAGCAATTTTAAGAATACGACGCCCACATTCCCAAAGAGGTGGTGTGGGGCAGGTGGTTTTTGGTCTTTTTAATGGGTTTTGGGTCTGGGATAATTTTCATTGTTTAGGGGGTTGGTTACAAGTTGTTGTCAAGGGTTAGGAAAAAGGCTAAGCAAAGGAGATTAGATTTAAGGTTCTTGTTTAAAAAAAAGAGAGAAAGAAAGAAAGAAGAAGAAAAAGACAATTACTAGTTTTAAGTATTTTACATTGGATTGGATTGTTTTATATTGTATACAAGTTATATATATTGGAATTGATATTGTTAGAAAATGCTATATGTATATTTCTAATTGTACTTACACCGTTCATTTAACAATGCAATTTTCTGATCCTTGAATGTTATTATTACCAACTATTAGGATATAAAGAAATGAAAGTTAGTAGTTAGACATTACAATGGAACTTGTAGTCATATTAGATATGTTTTAAAAATTGAGCAGATATATTTTAGACAGGTCATCTTCAAAACCTTCAAAGATCTACAGAATATAGCATTTAAAATGCTTTAATAACTTAGAAAATTTTTCTTTTTTGTTATGATTATGAGACATGTCGGCTCCTGGCAGTACCAATCTACTTCAGAGAAAATATGGGCATTGAAGAAACTGCATATGGAGTTAACTTTCATTGTGGCAAAAGTTAGCCACTGGACAACAAAGTATCCTCAAATCAACTGCTGACAAAATGGACAGACAGGACATGAAACAAAAAACTACTGATTCTTGCCAAAACAAGTGTGGTTATGGCTTTATCAAAAGGCATCTTCTGAGGCCAGGACAATATGGCACCATCCCTGAAATGGCCTTCGCAATTCGGAAAAGGTACAGTGCCCTTTTCTTCGAAGGCAGCTAAATAGGCAGTGGGCCGATGGCTTCTGATGTGCAATGGAACAGCAGCTGAAACAGTTATTCTTGAAGAGTAACTAAGCTCACACCTCTCAATAGTAAACTGGCATTTGACAGAGGGATGTGGAGAAGAACGGGATGCTGAGATGAAGCCATATATACACAGCCAAGAAGAATGGACAGTTGAATTAAAAAACCATCAACAATTTCCAGAATTTAAAATCCTGAATCATGACATGACACTAGTGGAATTCAGGTGTTTCTGGTACATGGACTGCTCTCACCCAATGTGAGGTTGAACTGTTGACCTTGTGTACATCCTACTTCACAAATGAGTCTGTCAGATATGCTAAGCCTATAGGCTGAAGATGATGCCCCAGCATTGCGGAGAAACCTCAGGTGACTGTCCAGGCAGCTGGCTGTTTCTGTCAACTCACAAATTTTTTGGAAGTTGCTTGCATGCACTTTCTGTTTTTATTTTTGTTAGCTAATATTATTTCCTTCTTGGGTCTCTGAGGGAGTTGAAGATTAGTTAGTTATAGTTGAAGATTAATTAGGATAGAAAGTGAATTAGATACATTTTGGACTTAACAAAATAAGATAAATAATGAAATTATTTTCTCTGAATTTGTCAAATACAAATGGACTAGAAATTATTTAGACATTTATTACTTGTATATATTGTATATAGTTATTGTACTTTTGTATATAGTTTTTCTTTTGTTAGTTATAACCTTTTTCTTTTTTTTTCCTTTTTATTAAATTAGAAAAGGGGAAATGTGGTGGTATTTTATTTTAATTGTATGTTAATAAATAAAGTTGCCTGGGGGTCAGAGCTATTAGAGCCATAGCAAGTGCGTGGTGGCGGTGGCGCATGCCTTTAAGGACCTGGAGGGCGGTACATACAGGCAGTGACGAGGCAGTCACATGTTTGGGTTTACAACCAATGAGAAGGCAGAACAAAAAGACTATAAAGACAGACACACAGGAAGTAGGTTTTTTTTTTCGGAGAGCTCTCTTGGCTGAAGAGGATCCCTGAATCAAGAAGGGTGAGGCTCTTAGTGCTGATCTCTTGACTTTCTTCTCTGAATTGGCTCTGTGTTTCTTTTTTTTTTTGGTTTTTCGAGACAGGGTTTCTCTGTGTAGCTTTGCGCCTTTCCTGGGACTCACTTGGTAGCCCAGGCTGGCCTCGAACTCACAGAGATCCGCCTGGCTCTGCCTCCCGAGTGCTGGGATTAAAGGCGTGCGCCACCACCGCCCGGCGGCTCTGTGTTTCTTATTTAATAAGACCGTTGGTTACATCTACAGAAGTGTGCCGGGGTGCTGTCTGTTTCTAACAGGCACTTGGGTTCTGTTTGTTTGGGATCTTGAGACAGAATCTCACTATGGGTTGGCTTGGAACTCACTTTGAGGACCAGGCTAGCTTCAAACTTGGGAATCCTCCTGCCTCTGACCCCCAGGTGCTGGAATTACAGGTGTATGCCACCATATCTGGCTAGTAGTCACATTTTTTAAAGAAAAGAAACAAAGTTCATCTTTATAATATATTTTATTTAACCCAGTGCGCCCAAGTTGTTATTTCAATGTGTGACCAACTTTAAAATTACTAATACGTTTTAGGGTTTTTTTTTTTCACACAGGTTAAGCATCCCTAATCCAAAACGTTTTGAGCACTGATGTGAAAGACATTTGGATTTGAACCATTTAGGAATTGGGGATCACAAATGTTCAGAAGTGAGAGCTATGCAAATACTCCGAAATCTGAAAAACTCTGTAATCTAAACCCCCTGTGGTCCCAAATACCTCAGGTAAAGACTGCTGTCCTCAGCCTTCAAATCTCACGGTACAGCTCAAGCCACACTAGTCACATTCCCAGTGCTCAGTAGCTCCTCGTGACTGGGTAAGGCCAGGGTTTTGCCTTCCCTCCGAAGGACTTTAATATGAACTCTCAATCACATCTGGTTTCCACATCTCATGAGAAACACTCAAGTTCCCCAGGCGGATTGTTTCCTTTTAAGACTGAATCTCAAAGGTCTGGTAAACCCTCGTATCTTCTTTTAAGATAAAAAGACGTCACACGGGAGGGAGACCCAGCACAGCAGAACCAGTGAGATCCACTCTTGACGTGAACTGAGTGGAACAGATGCAGCCAGGTTTGTTTCGCTGCGGCAGGAAGAGCCGACAAGACACGTAGACTGGATGTAAGTGGGAAAGGAGAATTCAGAATGACTTCTGCCGCTGGGGAGATGGTTCAGTTGGTAACAAGCTGGCTGTGCAAGCAGGAAGAGCTGAGTTCAAATCCTCAGCACCCATGTAAGAGCTGGGCATGGCTGTGCAAGCAGGAAGAGCTGAGTTCAAATCCTCAGCACCCATGTAAAAGCTGGGCATGGCTGCCAGCGCCGCGGAATCAGAGACGGAATCCTTTGGTCTTGCTAGCCAGCCAATCTTGGCAATCAGCTTCAGGTTCAGTGAGAGAACTTGCCTCAAAAAATAATTTAGAGAGCAATTCAGGAAGACAGCCAAACTTGACTGCTGTCCTAACACACACACACACACACACACACACACACACACACACACACACACACACACACACACACACCCAGCAACTCTGGCCAGGTATGGCTCATGTCTGTAATCCCAGCACTCAGGAGGCAGAGACAGGAAGCTGCGTTCAGGTCATCCTTGGTGACAAAGTGAGTTCTAGTCCAGCCTGGCTAAGAGACCCTGTCTCAACAAAACAAAAACAAACAAAAATCAAAAAACGGGAAACAAAAAAAAATTATTTTAATTAAAATGACTTCCAGATTTTTTAACCTGAGCAGCTGGATGCAGAGGCATTTCCTGGGATGGGAAAGAGGAGGGTGGCAGGGATGTGTCATGTGTGTGAAGATGACAGAATCTCTTCTGGGTGTCGATGGCAGCCAGTACTTGAGTTTAAGACTTACAGTAAGGCTGATGACTCACAGCAGTATGGTACTGGCGAAAGAAAGACAATATCAAAGAATAAAACAGAACCCAGTCACAGACTCACCTGAACTGCTTTTTCCTGTTGCCTTGACGACTTGAAGAAGGAAGGGTTTAGGGCCGAAGAGATGGCTCAGCAGTTAAGAGCACGGGCTGTTCTTCCAGAGGACCAGGGTTCAATTCTCAGCACCCACATGGTGGCTCACAACCATCTTTAACTCCAGTTCCAGGGGATCCAACACCCTCTTCTGGCCTCTAAGTCATTAGGTGTACATGTGGTGCACAGACAGAAACGTGCTGGCAAAACCGTACACGTAAAATAAAGATAATTTTCTAACGAAGGAAAGGTTTTTTTTGACTCTCGGTGTGAGGATGCAGTCCATCATGATGGGGAAGACATGACCTCGGGAACTTGAAGGCGGCTCTTCAGGGTGCATTTGTAGTCAGCAATCAGAAGGCAAGGAGTACTTGTGCTCAGCTCACATTCTCCTATATTCAGTCTGGGATCTCAGCCCATGGTATAGTGCCTACCACAGTTAAGATATCTGCTATCCCAGTATTCCCAATTCCCCTCCCCACCTTGGAAACTGCCTCACTGACATGCCCAGAGGTGTCTCCCCTGGACCATAAATTCTGTCAATGTCCAGTCCAGTAACATTTGATAAACTCAGACAAAAAATTTCATTATTTATCCTATTTAAAACAAGTAGTTCATTTTTAAAAGTAGATTCAATAATTGACCTTTTATCTTATCATATCCATATTCTCTCTTATTTCTTTTCATAATAGATTCAGTAATCTACCTTTTTGTCATTTTTATATCTTCCCCTTGAAAGAAAGAACGGATCGCTGACACTACACTAAAAGTAAGATACTTAAGAATGTGAGAAAACCTTCACAAAGGATGTGTCTTGTAAAGATTGTATCTGACCTACTACCCAAAACACCCAAGAAACTCTTGCAAGTGGATGATAAGGAAGCAAACTGCCCTATTTTAAAAAGCTTTGAATGTAGGTCCGGAGTAGCTACTAAACACTCTGTACTAAACACTTCTGATGCATCATGTGTCTAGTGGACAGTTAGTCACGTGCATCAGAAGCTCAGAGGTTAAGTCTCAGAATGCAGGGACCTGCTTTCAGAATCGGTACTCTAGGAAACATATTCAAATCCTGAGGACTAGAGTAGATGGCCTAGACAAGGGAAAGGGTCTAGAGGAAGAGAAGAGATGTCAGGAAGGCTGTTGCAGAGGTCTAAGAAACAGCATGCGGGGGGGGGGGGGGGGGGGGGGGGGGGGGGCAGGGAGTGCAGGGGAGGCAGTCTGTGAGCAGGAAAGCTGCTCGAGCAACATAGAGACAAGAAGCGCAGGCGGGCTAACCAGTCATCGAAAAACAAGATACTTCACAAGTTGCTTCATCACGAAGGGTCCGAATACCCTTGAGAAGATCTAACACACAAGAGGTAAGGCTGATGGGGAAGAAGTTACAGGGAGCTGTGCAAGCAAAAGAGCTTTTGTTGGTTTGTTTAGTTGGTTGATTGATTATTTTTAGCCAGGGAAAGTGCTAGAACCAAGGTTCTCAATCTGTGGGTCAAGACCCCCCAAATGTGGTGGCATATCAGATATCCTGCATATCAGACATTTATTTATATTATGGTTCGTAACAGTATCAAAATTACAGTTATGAAGTAGCAATGAAATAACTTCATGGTTGGGGGTCACTGCATCATGAGGAACTGTATTAAAGGGCCGCAGCATCAGGACCACTATGCTAAAGCATGTTTAGATGTTGATAGGGTTTGCTTCTAAGAGGAGCGCTCAGGGCCAGTAGATGAGAGAGCAGCATTGTCCCAGAGCTGCAGGGACTGAGACCTTTCGGCCTTGGCCTTTGCTGAGCAAGGGTAGAGGGGCCGGAGGTAGCTGCTGCTTGTAGGTGAAATTTCAGCCAAAGCCCTTAGCGTTGAGAGTTTGGAGAGAGCAGATCTGAAGAGGCAGTGGAGGTATTATGAGGCCCTCTTCATAGCTCCAGTGTGTCTGTCTGTCTGTCTAAGGTCCAAGAGCTGCTCAGAACCCCAAGCACCTTCATTAATTAATCCTTTAGTTGCTGGATGGTGGGAGGGTCAGGATCATATTTCATTATCTTGGCTAATGATGAGTCATTCATGGGCCTAGGAGCTGCCCAGAGAAGAGTTCTCGGGGAGATGCTGCAAGCCGCCGCCAGGAGAAGCGAGATGTAAAAGTACCAGTAAGCCACGTGACAATGCATAGATTAATAGAAATAGGCGGTGTTACGTTGTAAGAGCTAGCTCGCAAGAAGCCTGAGCCAACAGGCCATAGAATTGGTAATTAATATAATTAATTATTGTGTGATTATTTTATAAATGACTGCGGGACCACAGGGCCAGGTAGACCTGGAGAAATTTCCGGCTACAGAGCTCTGATGACCACAGTTCATGTCAGCCTCTCTCAGGGACTCAGGGTCGAGGTGACCTTTCTGTAGAGTCTGCCTTTCAGCTTTCTAGTTTTCTGTTCTTGTTCTCAAGAGCCCTCCAAATCCAAGCAGCTTTTAGGGTCACTACCTTTCAAAAAAAAGTTAGTTGATTTTTAGTACAATCCAGGCAGTCTAGCCGCTGTCATCAGTGATACGGACTGTGTGTGAGCACGTGCAGGTCCTGAGTGCGCGTGTGTGAGCACGTGCAGGTCCTGAGTGCGCATGTGTGAGCTGCCATAGCCTTTCCTTTCAATCCTTTGAAGTCCAGTGAAAGTGCCACTGAGAGAGACCCTCTCTTGAACTTTGGAAGCTCTTGTCCAAGTGGATTAACTAAACCCTAGTTACTAATGTCTCTCTTCCAGAGGGTCTTTCTCTGAGGACCCTCGATTTAGAATTTAGTGTTTTCTTGAGTTCTCCACTCCTACTCTTCTCAACACAGGATGAGAGCAAGCTTATGAACTTTGGTCAAAAGTTGTAGGTTAGTGACTTCAGCATTCGGCTTCTTGTATCTGGTCATTTGGGACTGACTATCAGGGATTTTAGAACCTTATTCCTTTTCCTTTTCTTTTTTTTAAACTTGAAAATAGATTTAATAAAGAATTATATCTCTATGGATTTCTGAGGAAAGAGTCTATCCTGTGCTTAACTCCTCTAAAACTGTACGGATTGTTACTCCCACCGGGGCAAGAATAAAAGCATTACCATAATTTTTGAGCCAAATTTGAAGCAAGCTTTATTAAATACTGGCCGGGCAGGACAGGCTCCAACGCTGCACAGAGAAACCCTGTCTCAAGAAACAAACAAACAAACAAATAAACAAAACAATAACAAAAAAACCTTTTTGGGCTGGATCAGCTGTTAAAGGCTAGGCTCACAACCAAAAGTATAAGAGTTCGGTTCCCAGCACCCACAGCTGTCTCTCCAGCCAATAAAAAAAAATACTGGCCTGGGCAATAGACACTGGCCAGGTCCACACCCAGGACTCCCAGAGAATGGCCGAATTATGTTAGTCTGGTGCTAATAAAGGCAAGCATACATCCTGATGCATCCTGACGTACTTCCAGCTAAGTACCTCCCGCCTCTGTGTGATCAAATACATCCTATGCCGTTGAGGCTACTAACCTTGTTTACAGAAGTGAGAACATGTGGCTTGTTATCCAACATGAACAATAGCCCCCAGCATTCCAGAAAGATATCCATCCTTATAGGTCTCTTCAGCACAGTAATTTAAACTGAAAACATAACTTTAGCCCTCACGGGATATGTGCTGGGACTGAGGTCCCGGTCCTACAGTCTCTGAGTAGCAACAAACAGCTCCAGCTTTGGGACCAATGTCTCACTTTTCATAAGCTAGTGTCACCAACTCGGGGGATTGTTTGCCCGGAACCACCTCCCATGCACACCACCCCTTTTCTTGGCTCACAGGCTCTCAATCAGGGAGTGAGTACACCCAACTCCTGGAGATTAATGATTCTCCCTCTGAAGTTATCCTGATATCCCCCTCCTTGTCAGTGGCAGACTCGGCTGATGAGCCAGCTCCATCCTAAGACACGTGAGGTCTGGATGGGGGCTTGATAGGACTTTGGAGGAGACTCCCCCAACCCCCACCACCCCATTAGAGATACCCTCTCTCTCCTCCTTCTGTGAGGACTTGAATCCAGAACTATCTGGACATCCTATCTTTCCTTTTGTTTGAAAATAGATAGATGGAGATAGAGATTGGTTTATTTAGTACTAGGGTGGCTAAGGCCCTGGACAGTATCCCCTGAACTGAAGAAAGAGAAAGGAGGGGATGGATTACAGAAGAACACTATCTGGAGTTCTGAAGAGAAAGCAGGCTAAGGCAGAGAGGCAGCCCCCAGGCTGTGGGTAACTCACTAGCAGTGTGGAAGCTGCCTCCCAGCAGACTTAAGAACTAAGCACCCTCATTACTAAAGCCACTTTGGCGGAGTACGCTGTCACCTGGAGGTGAAAGCCCCCACGCACACCTGACTCCCCAGAACTTGCAGGCCCCTGAGTATATCTAACTACCACTCCGCATCCTGGCTCCCTGAGAACAGTTCCCTGTCCAGCACTTGGGTTGTCAAGACCTGGTTCCTGAACAACTCGTTAAATATGTTGACTCGCCAAGAGCACTGTTGAAGGGAGGTGTTTTCGTTCTTCCCATTGGCTCACACATGTTGGCTAAATGGAATGTTACAAACAAATGATGTTTAGTAACCGACCTACAGAAAACAGAACATCAGTATTCCTGTGGGGCCAGTTTAGAGCTCTCGTGTGTGTGTGTGTGTGTGTGTGTGTGTGTGTGTGTGTGTGTGTTTACTTTCTAGTTTAGAATTTGAGTTCTTATTGGATCAGCCTTTGGGAAGTATTGGAAAGTCACCAGTAATAACCTCTACTAGTGCCTAAGGCAGGCCTTTTCTTAATTGTTGTAAAGCCACCCCTGTATTGTCAAAACCCAGAGCATCACCCATTTTTAAGACGCGGCATTTGTTACTTTATCGTCTGTAGCTTTAGCAGTCGCCCACTGTCTACCTAGAGGCTTGAATTGGTTCCATGTTTAATGTATTTGTAGCTTTTCGGTAACATGTGGTGATTCCCACTGTAGCATTTTCATACACAGACAATTGTGGTTTTATTTGCTTCCCCCACCCCCACCCTTCCCACCCCCTTCTTTTCTCACTGGTCCCCTTCCTCCCCTCAAACAATCCCTCCTTCTGTTCATGTCTCATACACACAGTTTCATTCCCCACCCTTCCGTGTTCCCCTCTCTCCTTCGTCGCTTCTCAAAGTCCCCTTTCTGTTTTCATCATACATGCACACACATGTGCCCAGATCTGTGTGTGCTTAACTGGATGAGTCGGCTTCGGGAGAAGAAGGGTCCATGGAATACTGGCCAAGTTAGGACAAAAGTACATGTGTGGTATGTGTGCATTTAAATGTAGGTTCAGCATATGAGAAAAAAATATATGTTCATGTCTCACACACACACACACACACACATACACACACACACACACACACACACACACACACACACCGTCTGTTGATGGCTGGTTCCACATCTTGGCTATTGAAGATGCAACAGTAAGTGCTGTGCGTGTATCTCTGTGGCATGTTGTCTTAGAGTCCTTAGGATGTTTAAGTCAGGGATGTATTTAATGTTTTAATTGGCTCTTCTTTTTTATTTTATTTATTTATTTATTTATTTATTTATTTATTTATTTTTTTTTTGGTTTTTCAAGACAGGGTTTCTCTGTGTAGCTTTGCGCCTTTCCTGGAACTCACTTGGTAGCCCAGGCTGGCCTCGAACTCACAGAGATCCGCCTGTCTCTGCCTCCCGAGTGCTGGGATTAAAGGCGTGCGCCATCACCGCCCGGCTTCTTTTTTATTTTTTATTTGCATCTTCTCACTGTGTCTCTGTAAATGTGGCAGCACAGCCAACCCTGGTGACTACTAGGTCTGTTTAACAGACACAGACAGCACTGTGAAGTTTCATAGAATCAACTACCAAACGTACGTCCTCAACCTGCCAGACTCTCAGTGTCCTTGCCTGGAGAATTTGCTCTGTAGACCAGACTGGCCTCAAACTCACAGAGATACACCTGCCTCTGCCTCCCAAGTGCTGGGATTAAAGGCATGCGTCACCACCACCCAGCTTGAGAGGGTCTTAGTCCTTAAGGTATTCAAGACAGATTTAGTTCGGGAAGTAGGCATGCCTTACTTGCTTAATTAAATGGGCTGGGAGTGGAGAGAAAAGGGAAAAAGTATGCAGGCCAAGTTAGGACCAAAGCATTTTCAGTCCATTTAGTCCGAGCAGAACTGTGGGCCGATGGGCATTGTGTAAGTGGGTTGTTGAACTTATTTTCAAATCCCATGTAGAGCACAGACTACATACAGCAGATGAACTGAATGGTTTCATCTCTTGCATCACCAGAATGAAAGCTGGAAGTATGAAAGTTGTTCCTTAAATTTAGTAAACATTGCCTGGGCCTGGATCCAGCAGGCAAGACCACTGCCCATTTCAGTCAGAATCTCTCTTTCTCTCTCTCTCTCTCTCTCTCTCTCTCTCTCTCTCTCTCTCTCTCTCCTTTTTGAAACAGTCTCAGACTCTGTGCATCTCTTCTGATTTTTATCTTTATCTTGTCCCCATAACAAACTAGAAGCATAAGTGTAATAATAGCATTTGATGAGCTCAGTGTGTCTCTAGTGAGTTATCCAGCATGAGTGTGGGTGTTTGAATGAAAATGGCCCCATAGGTTCATGGGGAGTGGCACTATTAGGAGTTGGAATGGGTGTAGCCTTGTTGGAGGAAGTGTGTCATTAGGGGTGGGCTTTGAGGTTTCAGATGCTCAAGCCAGGCCCCATGTCACCCTCTCTTCCTGCCGCCTGAGGATCCAGATGTAGAACTCTAAGCTACTTCTCCAGCACCATGGAGAAGTCTGCCTGCATGCCACCATGCTTCCTGATGTGACAACAATGGACTAAACCTCTGAACTGTAAGCCAGTCCCAGCTGAAAGCTTTCTTTTACAAGAGTTATCATGGTCATGGTGTCTCCTCACAGCAACAAAACCCCTAACTAGCCGGGTGGTGGTGGCACATGCCTTGAATCCCAGCACTCAGGAGGCAGAGGCAGGCAGATCTCTGAGTTTGAGTCCAGTCCGGTCTATAGATTGAGTTCCAAGACAGCCAGGGCTACACAGAGAAACCCTGTCTCAAAAAAAAAAAAAAAAAAGAATGTAATACATCTTTGTATCATTAAACAAACATTCCACAGCATAAATGAATGTAGCACATCTTAAACTAATAGTCCTCAATGGACTATTTCAGAAGGTTCTGGAAACTTTAAAGGATGGGGGTCTAACTGAAGCAAAGTGGTCCCTCACTGGTGCGATATGACTTTGAAAATTGCAGCTATTCCCTGCTCTGTGTGGAGGTGAAGAAGGCCCCCCTTTACAAGGTCCTGTGGACATGCTGCTCTGTACTGCCCATACACAAGGGCCAGGCAACCAGGAGCCTCTGGAATCCAGAGCTGAAATGACTTTTTCTTCCTGTAAGTTGTTTGTGTCAGGGACTTGGCTCCAGCAATGAGAGGTGTGACTAGAACACCCAGATATATAGTTAGTGTCAGAAGAAAAGTAGGCTTGAGAACACTAGTGTCAGCCTTGGCAGCTGGGCTAGCTCTGAGCACTATTAAAGAATAATTAAACAAACAAAAGAGTCTGCCTCCTTCCATACAACCAGAAGGCCTCCCCGTTAGCTGTTCACTTCTGGTTCTTCTGCGTAGCAAACATTTTCTGCATAAATATAAATACACATGTATGCATATTGTTATAGAAAACTATTTTAATCAAAAGTAAGATTTATGCTCCACAGCCTGCCCTGAAACTTCCTGTTTCATGAGTGTTCTTTGTGTGTTCACATCTGGACCTACTTCTGAGCTTTTTGATGGCTGAGTGGTATTTCTCTTTATGCGTGCCCCATCCTAAGACAAGAATGAATCAACTCCGAGGGCTCTTGGCTGATTGCACGATTTCATAACCATATAGAAAATAAGCCAGCACACATGTTATTTGTTACCATTTGTTTATTTAGCCCGCCCCGTGTTGCACACATTGAGATGTCTAACTTACTATTTCCCAAGAGGCCGAAGTGAATGTCCTTACACTTGCACTTCCTTGCACAGTCACAGCAAGGAGAAAGTACCAGGAACAGAACTGCTGGACAAGGGGTCTGTGCATGTGCCGTCAAGCCTTGTGTCCTTGGATTGTCTGGGATGGTTCTGCCACCTGACATCTCACCTGCCTGTGAATCCCCCGGGTCCCCCAGCTCCCACTACGGAGCACTAACAGACTTTGTAGACTTTGCCCTTCTGGAAAGGTTTTAGAAATTCAGTCTCCCTGCATCTTAGCCTGCGCTGTTGATGGGATTGACTGTGCTTTTTACATATCTACTTTTTATTCTGCTACTTTTGAAGCTGCTTATCCATGCACTTTGATTTTCTCGTTGGTTTAAACAAGCGTCCTCCAAGGCACTGAGTGAGAATCGAGCGAAATGAAAGTTTTGCTGGACTCCTGTTGCAGCCAGCATTTCCATAGCCTCCTGACTTCTACCTCCTGACCAAAGCGAAGTGGGAAACAAGAGAGGCTGTGGAGAGGCACTGGAGAGTTGTCTCTGGTTGACTGAGGGGCGTTGGTTTGTTCCTTTCAGCTAAATAGAAATCATCTATTTCTCCAGCATGGAAACCAACTCCCCAAGAACTGAAACTTCTGATGCTGTCATTTAATCCAATCTAATAATTACCCTTGGTAATGAGTGATCATTGATGATAGATTGCAGACTGGTAAAGCACTTTTTAATTTGAGTTAACTTTTAAGTCTGGATGACTTTACTAAAAAAAAAAAAAAAACGACTCCTCATCTACTGTTTAAAGATCTGGATCTGTTTTGCTGTTACCTTTGTGTGTATGTATGATGTGTGAGTGTGTGTGTGTGGTGGGGGGAGCTGCTGTCACTCACTTGTGGAGACGGGAGGACACCCTAATGCAGTCTTTACCTCCACATTGTTTGAGACAGGGTCACTGTTCTGGTGTTTGTCGCTGCCTACGCACGACCAGCCGGTTTCTTCTGTGTACTCTCCATTCATCTTGCTGTGAGCACACTGGGAATTCTGGTGCACAACTTTATGTGGGTCCTGGAGCTTCAGACTCAGGTCTTCATGCTTGTCTGGCTGTCATACCCGGCCCTTTGTTTTATTTACCTTTTACTTTGTGACACGGGATCACACAGTGTTGTACAGGCTGCCCTCAAACTTGTGAGTGCTGCTGGGTCCTGCAGCGTGGTCCTGGAAACCTGACTGGCAATTTAGGAATGAAGAAATGACGCGCACACGCAGGAAAGCTGGGATCCACTGGGCTGTGCTCGTTCTGAAGGGGGACACCAACTACTCAACCCAGAAGCGTAGTGGGTGGGGTGAATTTATTCTGTACAGCGTAAGGAGGACAAGTTCATCTTGGTAGGAGGTCTTTGCGGGGAGCAGTCTCAGGTTGCAGTCATCCCTGCAGCCCCAAGAGGTAGCTGAATTGCTGGGCTCACATTGGTCAAACTTCGTAAACACTAGTACTTGAACCAGAGGAAGACTTTGCCTTTTCCATGGGTCTGAGGCATTAGGGTCTTTGACATGACTGCACTCATATCAACAACATGTATTGACTCAGGACTTCATGTGCTTCCCACACCTGAGCTCACGTGACCTTCCCTCTTCCAAGTCCCAAGCAAGTGGGACTACTACAGTGCTACTCCACCATGTTGGGCTTCAAGACAGACTCTCGATTTTCCAGTGAGTTTCACAGTTTTACAAAGACCACTGGGGTGAACTCCTCAAGATTTGGTTTCTGCTCAAAGGAGAGAGCCCCATGATGAGGTCTTGCCTTTCTTCAGGCTCCTTTTCCTTCTAAATTAACCTCTAGGAAGTCTCTTAAATAAGCCTCCTGTTTCTCCACTGTACAGCCTTCTCCCTCCTCCCCCACCCCATTTCTCAGAACTCTGTAACAATCAGTACATAATTATCCACATACTGGTTGGTTTCACATATTTTTCTTTATTCATTTTCATCTTTTCTTCCCTTTTAAGTTAAAACGCTCCTACAGATTAGGTTTTGCATTAATTATATCATGTGGCGTAACAAATTACCCCCCAAATTTAGCATCTTACAACAACATCATCTAGCAGTTTCTCTGAGCCAGAAGCTCCAGCATGGCTGAGCCGCAGGGATAAACTTGACTGAGTTGCAGGCTCCCTTCTGGGGTGGGGCTAGGGTCATGGTCACAGAAGCAAATTGAGACTCTTAGTTTCTTGCCACCTGGACTCCAATCGTGCTGTTCCAGAAGCCATTCCGGAAGTGTGACACTCATCCAAACCTCTGTTGAGAGAGCCCAAGAAAGAACAAAGCAAAGGTTGTACTGAATTTCATGTAGGTTTCGAAGTCACACAGTGTTGTTTTTCCAACCACCTTGTTGGGTCCATAACCCTCCACAGGCCTATGTATGAACACCAGCACACAGGAATTATGTGGGGCCACCTTAGAGCATAGCACAGGGACCCTGTCTTTCCCGAATTCTTTTTATCATTCATGTTGGCATGAGTATGGTCACTTAGAAGAACCTAACGACATGGTGATACACACCTGTAATCCCATCACTCCAGGGGCTGTGACCACAGGAGTACAAAGTCTACTCTATGCAGTGAAAGTGTCTCTCAAAAAAAAAGGCTTACGTGGGAGTATTGTGATGAGTCAAGGTGATGGTTTGGCCTGTGAGAGCACGGGGCCTTGAGTCACGTTACGTCAGGTGAGGTAGAGTTTTGCACGTGAGTTCATTGACTCTGTCATAGAGAGGAGCCCTCTGGATCACCCCTACTTGTTTGGGTGTCAGCTGGGATTAGGGTCGCAGACTGACAGAGTGACAAAGTCCTCCACAGCCCCGAGGGGCACTCTTAAACTGGAATGACTTTTGGGTTTCCATCATGGAAGTTGCAACACTATAAATCAAGGCTTTTAAGCCCAGATTTAATTCTAAAGTTGGTCATTAATCATTTGCCAGCACACCAGTGATCTACTGAATGGAATATTTTCAAATATTAAACTTCTGAGAAATCTTACAATAAAGAAGTTGGACTGACTTTGTAAAATAAGCATTTCCCAGACATATGACGTGAGCGTAAATCTCAGTCCAGAGACTGAAGTCCACAAGAAACTGATTTTTGATCTGGAGTGCCTTTCTTCCAGACTGATGGGGGAAGTCCCTCGAGTTCCTTCTTTAATGGAATAGGTACCCCAGGGTTATGCCTCGCTTCTGGGGTACCCGTGTATTCCCACTTTGGGCACACTCAGTCACTGCTCAGATATCCCCAATCCCTGTCCATATGACTCTATCAGGTCTGAGGCCCTGGCCTGCCTCTGGGGATCTACTCAAATCAAAGGGATCCTCTTGCTTTGGGGTGGAGTAGTTCCCTCTCCAGACCCAGGCCTTGCTGCCTCTGCCCCCCCGCCCCCCAGCCTGCCTTACCATCTGCTCTAACCCTGACAGCATTTAGGTTGCGACTCTGGTCTAAGTGACCCTGCTGACTGTCTCTCCAGCCCCCTGGGCTTAAAGGCCAGCCCGAGGCTCTGTTGAACCACAGCTAGACATGGCCTCCTCCACTCCTGCCTCCCCCTCCTCTTCCTGACCCTCCTTCCCCTCCCCTTCTCCCCTCTTCTTCGTTCATCTCTCTTTTCCTTTTCTTTCTCCTCAAACTCTTTTTCCAAGTTGGGGTGAAGACCCCTGAATTCTCCTGAGAACTTGGGCTGTTTTGTTTCCCGCCACAGCAGAGACCTTCCCTACCTATGATCTTTGTGCTTCATCTGCTTACACAGAAGAAAGCTAAGAGATGGAGGGATCACATCTGACCTGTCACCAGTCATACCAAGGTGACAGTTTTGTGGGCCATAGCCTGAAAGTTCTGCAAATGGCTTCCCAATGGCCTATTAAGAAGCCAGGTGGATGCCAAGAGGGTGGGCTTACAGCCTGTAGTCTGGTAACAAAGAGGAGGCAGTGGGGGGCCTTTTCATCTGCAGAGTTCTGTCTGCCCTGCTGGAGGATGGGTGCAAAAGGCCTGGGCACAGCTGCTGGGAACCTCTAGGCCTGCCATAAGAGCCTGAGGGCTTGTGGGAGGAGATGTTGCTATTCTTGGTGGCTTTTGAGCACTTTTTAAATGAGCGTGTGTGCGTGTCTCTCCACCCATTGCACTTTTGAACACTTTTTAAATGAGCGTGCGTCTCTCCACCCATTACATTTGTTTTCTACAAGGTGCCACTTTCTCCAGGGCTCTTTTGAAGAACATTCAGCTCCCTACTGTGAGAGTATGAGGCTCTGAAAGCATCTTAAAGCCCATCAAAAACTTAATGCATGGACTTTGAAGTGGGACCAAAACGCAAGAACTCCACCAGAATAAAATGTCTCCCAAACCAGTTAAATAGGCACCACTTACTAGTCAGCCATTTCTAAACTGTTTCTTTTATATCGTAGAGCATTTACGTTGGTGGTAACTATGGTAACAGATCCTAAGGCCCTCCATAAGATCAGCAAATTACCAGGTGCTAATTGTAAATAAGGAGACAAACAAATAGCTTATAATTTAAACGGCAGCGTCTTAGAGTGCCATCCCTAGCTTCATGGGCTGGTCTGTACCCTCTGATAAAACAGTGTCCTCTCATCCACATTTAGCCATTTTTGCCTCTAAAAACTAGACTCATTAATGGATGTGTTATCCTTTTACCGACGAATTCAAAAGAGTAAAAAATACTGAGACAATGAAATCTCATAAACTGAATGTCAGTGACATGTCACCCTGTTCCAATCACTGAAATACCGTCTATGTCTACTGGATTGGTTCCAGGAGCCTTGTGGATACCAAAACCCCACGTGTGCTCAGGCCCCTCATATAAAATGACATGGATCTGCGTATACCTTACGCTTCTCCCCACATACACTTTAAATCATCACTAGACTGTTAGTGCCTCGGGCCATGCAAACACTATGCAGAACATATCTACCCTCCTGTGTAGGGTATGAACAAGGGCTATAAACGTGCGCAGTACAGAAGCTGGGTTTTTTTTTTTTCCCATGACCAACTGCAGCCGTGGATGCTGAACACACAGCTGTTGAGGAAAACTGTACAGACGTAGGCTCCAGACCACCACTCGGTCATCTTTTTACTTTTCCAGTAAGGATCTGCGTCTCTAACACTGTTAGGGGCAGGCGTCTATCCAAACTGTGTGGCCCTGGCCTGGAACTTTCTACTACCTGCTCTTCCCTCGATGATATTGGCACTTTTATCAGTGAGACCAGGGGTTCTCCACCTTCCTAATGCTGTGATCCGTTACTACAGTTTCTCGTGGTGTGGTGACCCCCAATCACAGCTATACTCATTACTACTTCATAACTGTAATTTTACTACTGTTTTGAATTGTAATGTAAATATCTGCGTTTTCCATGGTCTTAGGTGACCCCTATGAAAGGGTCATTCGACCCCAAGAGGGGTCGTGACCCACAGGTTGACAACTGCTGCACGAGACCATCACATTTATTCTATTCCAGTTACTATGTCTTAACTGTATCATGAATGTCAAGTGCTCCGTTTCTGACCTGTCCGTCCCGAGTGCAGACCATACGTGTTGAAATGTGACTGACACATCAGTCTCCTAGAGACGTGGCCATAGAATGTAAAGCAGTGGAAAGGCCGAATTCTTTTTCTTCCTTTTTTTGTTTAGTCTCTGAACATTTGGTTGGAGAAGTGTTATCTGGAAATGTTAGTTTTCACTCTCCTTCAGTCACGGCATGTCAAGTGTGTTAGAAATGTCTAAGGACAAAAATGTGTCTCTTCCTTGTTAGTTTCCATCCATGCATGCATGCATCCATCCATCCATCTGCCCATCCATCCGTCCATCCATTTTATCATTTGCTCTTTTCACAATTACCAAGCTCCCTTGGTTCAGCCCATGTGCAGGGTGCTAGAAGAACATAAACTGGCCACATCTTCCTCTGCTGAGCTCAAAGGAAAAGGCTCAAACTGTAAGCCCGGAGCAGAGCTTGAAACAACACGGGAAGGCCTCGCCTGGCTTAGGCCAGACAGGAGAATTCCAGTGAAGAGACGAAAATGTACAGATAAGAAGCAGAGATACCAGCCTCTTGCGGGCCTCCTGCCTGAGACTGCCATGGAGCAGATCAGTTGGCTCCCACCTAACTGATCCTGGAGAACCCTGTCCCAAGGCCTGGCGCTCTGAAGATGTCCCTTGTCCAGCCATCTTGTCCCGGCAACCCTGTGACATTCACATGGTGTTCAGCCCTTGCTGTTCTGTGGTGGAGGACAAGAGGGAGGGGCGGAGAAACCCTGCCTGTTCCAGCCTACTGCAGCCTGGGGAAGGAAACTTCCTGTCTCTGAGCCTCAGTCTCTTGATCTGTAAAAAACGGGGATCCTAAGCCTTCCTTTCCTGTCAGTGTTGCTGACAGGATTGGAATAGTGGATGGATTCAGTGGCCAGTGGCGACTGTTACTCACTCCACCAGTTAAACCTCGGGAGCATAATTAAAGGACAACCAAACCCAAACCTCTGTCCTACCCCAGAGGTGAACTGTAGGTCGTGGGACCTTAGAGCTGATCACGGGACTCCCCGGAGAGGACGGCTCTGAGCAGAGGCTGGAAGAAGAGCCAGGAGTACCAGGGAAAGAAGAGACAAAAACCTATTGAGTAGGGGGAGCTTAGTGTGGAAGGGAGGGCCTCAGGCAGGAGCTGTCGTGCAGGGGCTGAAGGTCCGGGCTGAGTGAGGGTGAAGGGCTGTCACACAGAGAAGTCCAGCTGAGGGGTTCCAACTGGATCCCAGGGCAAAGCATAGTCTCCATCTTGGCTTTGAAGGATGGGGATAAGTAAAAGAAACCAAAGGGGGAAAGAAAGGAAGTCATTTATATTACAATGTGCTTATTATTCTTAATTGGCTCTCTCTTTTTACTTAAATTTATTTTTACAGGAAACCCTCTAGCTGGGTGGTGGTGGCGCACACCTTTAATCTCAGCACTCCAGAGACAGAGGCAGGCAGATCTCTGTGAGTAAGAGGCCAGCCTGGTCTACAGAGTGAGTTCCAGGATAGCCAGGGCTACACGGAGAAACCCTGTCTCGAAAAAACAAAAAAGAAAGAAAGATACAGAAACTTTCTATTCCAACCACAGGAGAAAAGCTCCTAGTGCCAGATGTGGCGTGGAATACAGACTTTTTCTGATTTTTTTTTTATGATAAAATACATACACCCTACATCAGAAAACACCCCTACAGGACAAGGGAACAGATGAATGCTCATAGGCCAGTGTGAATATTGATGTCGAACAGGATAAAGACTACATATGGTTTGCCAAACTTACACAAACCCTTTCTTTTGGGGGGCTTTTTGGTTTTCCATCTGTGTGCGTAGCATCACTTCCAAGAAATAGAAGGTACCAGAAATGTGTTCACTGGAACCTGAGCAGTGTTCTTAGAGCCTGCTCCTTCGTGCCCTGCTGTTCCACAGAGGGATCCTCTGTGCTGCCAGAGTATCACACAGGCCTTGTGGGGGAGGGGGTGTCTTAGAGCCTTGACTAGCAAACAGAGGGGAAATTGGTTGTAGGGCACACAGGAAGTCTATGGAATGTTCTTGCAACTTTTCTATAAATCTAAAACTATTCTAAAATTAAAAACTTAAAAAAAAATACCACTAAACCAGAACTTCCATTTCAGGTTCACCTTTTACTCAGTCCTTCCACTCTCTGTCCCTCTCATTCCCTCAGAAATCATTCCATGTAGTCCCTGGTCCCCACCATGGGCTCCCAGGCTTTGGGAACCCCCCACCACACACACACACACACACACACACACACACACACACACACACACACACATCCCTCTCATCCCCTCTGAAATCATTCCATGTAGTCCCTGGTCCCCACCATGGGCTCCCAGGCTTTGGGAACCCCCCACCACACACACACACACACACACACACACACACACACACACACACACACACACACACTGGGCTGGGACATATCTGAACATCAGGCCAAGGGATTTTCTGTGACTTTTCCGCTAAAGGTATTGAAATGCGCTCGCTTGGAGATGTTCTTCAAAACAGTTCAGAGGGAGCTGAAGAGATGGCTTAGCAGTCAAGATGCTTTTCGCCTCTTCTAGAGGAGGGAAGTTCCGTTCTCAGCACCCACACTACGCTGGCTGCTGCGCTGCTGGTATCTCCAGCTCCAAGGGAATGGGGCGCTGGGCTGGGGGGGGGGCACACACATCCCCCCAACCCCCTACCCCTGCCCCACATACTTACAGTTAAAGATAATAAAAACAAATCTTACAGAAGTAGTTTTAGGGGAGAGGAAGATGAGCATTTCAGTTAGAGGGGTAAGAAGTTAGAGACAGGAGGCCTGGGCTGGTCACCTGACTGGCAGTGTGGGTGTGGGGGAGGGCAAAGGGTCTTTTCTGCAAGCCTTCCAGGGCAGGCTCCCAAGGTGGGGAGGGGACAGGCATGTGGAGGTGGCGGTGAAGGAAGAGCCAGGCTGCTGCAGATCCGAGAAATAGGCCAAGGGCCCTCTCTGGCCTCATTCTGCAGAGCAAAGCCAGATTGACTCCTAAAACACGGAGAGAGTGGAACTGGGACCTGCCTTCCAGGACTGAATGCACAGGACAGAGAAGTGAACGATGCACGCGGACACATCTAGAAGAAGGCAGGAAACAGACCCAGGGACACTTGAATGAGGGTCACACGGGGGTCACACATCCTGCCCAAGCGCCTCTTCCCTATCCATCGGTTTCCTGCAAGAGCCCCCAACCCAGGGATCCTGTGCCAAGACGGTGTCATCCTGAGCCTTATCTCGGCTGCTAGAAGCGCGGGAGAAAGTGGGGTCCCCCGGGCGGTTGCCGAACTCGGGTCCCGCCCCAGTCGCGCGCAGGCTTCCGGGTGGCTTTGAGGAGCCCCAGGGCGAGGAGTGGCAGCCGGCTGCGGGCCTGCCTCCCAAGCCCGCCAGCCTGTGGTCCCCAGCAGATGTCAGTCTGGGAACAGGAAGCAAGCCTGTTTGGGGTTTCTAAAAATAAATAAATAATAACCACAACCACAGGAACGATCTTTTATCCCAAAAATTAAAAAAAAAAAAAAATTGCTTTAATGACTGTGGCATTTAGCACATCGGCAGTTTGCATTGTTTTCAATTAAGCGCAATTCTGAAAGGAGAGTACAGACTCTGAGCCTGAACCGGGAATTGTGGGGCTGCAAGTTTTTACTGTTTCAAACATTCGCTTCGCTACTTTAAGGAGAGAACTGTAAAAATAGAAATAATGATATATTATTGCAGCACCGCGGAGTAGCATTAATATTGCCGCTGAAACCTAGAATTTGAAATAAAGATGGAAATACTTATTTGTGCATACTTTTTGTTCTTAGAAAAATGATTTGGAGAGACGCAAAAGGCCTCCTTGTGCGTGTGCGCAGCAGTCTGAGGCTTCCTGGTCTGAGAGGCCAGCTCCCAGATCCGGGTCAAGTCCCTAGGGACAGGGAACACCAGCTCTCAGCAATGCGCAGGCCTGGCGCTCTTGTGGCCTGCTCAAAGATGCCAGGATGCTCTCTTCTTCTCTTTCTTGTTTCCTAGAAATGGGGAGAAGACACAGAGGAAACACGGTGGACCAGGAGAGCAGGAAATGGATCTTAGGAAGATACACTTAGTTTGGCATGGGAAGTGGATGCTTGGAGTTCTCTCACCTTCCGCCTTGTTAAAAAAAAAAAAAAAAATTAAAAAAAAAAAAGTAACCAACAATAAGGGGCTGGGGAGATGGTTCAAAGGTCAAGAGTGCCTACTGCTCTTCCAGAAGACCTGAATTCTGTTCCCAACATCCACATGGGGTGACTCACAACCACCTGTAACTCCAGTTACACACACACACACACACACACACACACACACACACACACACACACAGTTTAAAATAATGAAAATAAACCTTAAAAAAAATCTCATCAAATATAATTTATGCTTGTGGTAAAAAGAAAGTGAACATATAATAGAAACGTGTGATCAGAGCAGTAGTGTGTAGGAGGCTGGTAGAGGGAGGCTGGGTGAGCTCTCCAGAGGTAGGAGCCAATTCTAGAATTTCTCTCCAGCTGCCAGGTGCTGAGGATGTAGCCCAGTGTGGAGGACCAATACGGCATGCACAAGGCCCTGGTGCCATCCCCAGGACCTCAAAAAACAGAAACAAAAGCCACAAACCAACCAATGGAGCCCCCTGGTTTGCTCTATTGCACTCATGTGTTGGATAATCACACTATACTTCACAAAACTACACATTTTAAAAAAGTAACTTAAAAATAAAGAAGCCTCTGCAGTCTCGGTTATAGATGGGACTTTCGGTGCTTCGGGGAACAGAGACTGGATAAAATGTACCAGGTGGCAGATAAGCTTCACACTTTACACACACACACAGCACCCCCCCCCACTTCCCACCACTCCCCCACTCCCAGGTCAGGCCTGGTTCCCATCCAGACTTTCTCTTCCCCGTCTGGTGGGGAGAAGGTTAAGCCCTGGAGTTTCCCTCTGGTTATCAATTAAAGCGCCTCCTCGTCCCCTATCAATATAACATAATTGTTTTCTAAATCAAACATCATGGCTTACCATATTTGAAGTGAATAGCCTTTGGAAATGTTTCTTTAAAGGTACACCATCACCCAGCCAGGCCTGATACTGCTTGTTTGTGACCCATTTCCTGAACATGGCCCTGCCCACATGCCAAGCTCTTTTCCAAGGAGGTCTAGCCACCTCCTGGACTCCTAAACTACCTAATATCTTTGCCATGGAGCATCCTTGGCACAGAAAATTCTTTTCTCACAAGCACAGGCCACCAGACTTACCCCTGCAGATAGCCCAACTCCACAGCCTCCATGAAACCTTCTGAGGTGAGTCCTCACCCTGTAGAGCCTTTATGGGTTGACCACAGTGGTCTCCCACCTGATCTGAGCTCCCCGAAGTGACTTGATTCATAAGCGCACACAGCAATAATGTTTGATGAGTGGATGAATTGGACATGGGGTGGGGAGTGGCCTGGGAGAAAGTATTTATTTAGGACATTACCACAGTCATGCAGAGTGGGCATGGCCACTCCCACTTTAATAAATGACAAAACTGAGAAGTTCTGCAACCTGACCAAAGTTACACAGCCAAGCAGGAATTGGAATCCAGGTCTGTCTGACTCCCTAAGCCACCTGCTTATGGTCTGATTCTTTTTTTTCTTTTTAATTTATTTATTACGTATACAGCATATATGACTGCAGGCCAGAAGAGGGCACCAGATCTCACTACAGATGGTTGTGAGCCACCACGTGGTTGCTGGGAATTGAACTCAGGACCTCTGGAAAAGCAGTCAGTGCTCTTAACCTCTGAGCCATCTCTCCAGCCCTATGGTCTGATTCTTGATTGATTTTTTTTTTCCCCCAGACAAAGTCTCACTATATAGCGCAAACTGACCCGGAACTTGCTGTCTAGGCCAAGCTCGTCTCAAACTCATGGTCCTCCTGCCTCAGGCTACATGGGCCAGGATTACAGGTGTGCACCACGGTGCCCAGCTGGTTCCGATGTCTCCTCCAAGAGCAACGCTGGAATTTGGTTGCTGTAGCAGCTCCTCCCTCATAGATGGTAGTCATCGGTTGTAAGCCTATCTTGCTTCTCGCTCCTCTGTGTCATTAGAGCAGGCTGGCCCTCAACAGACGCTGGTATTGAGCGTCATCTTTCCAGTCCCCAGAACTGTGAGTCGGTATTATGATTTCTGCTTGTTATGCATTGTCCAGTCTCGGAAATTCTGCTGTAGCAGCACACATGATCTAAGCACACACATTTTAAACTTTACCTGGTGGGGTGAGGGATGTCTCTGGCCATCATCAACATGTACACTGAGACGTACTCGGAGGCTGTAAAGGTCCCCTAGAGTCGTGAGGATGGCCCTGCACATGCCAAGGTTCTTCACATGGAGATGTTGGGGTGCATTCCTAACAGTCATACACACCTCCCACCTCCACCTTTTAGCTGGAAAACTTTAAAGGCAGGGAAAAGTTCATAGCACAATGAGGATCTAAAATGCTTGTACCTATTTTGAATGATAGATTAGGTTGTATTTTCCCCACCTCATAAGTACCACATTCTTGGAATTTGTGTTTCTGTGGTTCCTAACACTTTTGTTTTGTTTTGAATCAGGGTCTCGCTACCTAGCCCTGGCTATCCTGGAACTCACAATGTAGACCAGGCTAGCCTTGAACTCATAGAGATCCATCTGCCTCTGCCTCTCAAGGACTGGAATTTAAGGCTTGTGCCAACATTCCTGGTGGTTCCTAACACTTGACTCCTAAATTTTTCCCTTAAGGAAAGGGATTCTCTTCCATAGATAGGCACCATAGCACTGCCACCCCCAGTGAATTTGACACTGCACTGATAGTTTTTAGAGGTTCTGGGTTCAAATAACTTGATGGTTGTAGCATGACTTTTGCTGTAGGTCTTCCTGGCTTCCCACTATAATCAGAAATTTTATATTAATTAATTAATAATCAATTAATTAATTTTTTTTAAAGACAGAGTCTCTCTATGTAGTTCTGGCTTGGAGCTTGCTATATAGACCAGGCTGGCCTCGAACTCAGAGATCTGCCTGCCTCTGCCTCCGAGTGCTGGGATCAAAGGCGTGCGCCACCACTGCCCAGGCAGAAATTTAATATTACATAGTTCAGAACAGCTTGACTTCTTTTCCAGTATGCTGACATTTTGAGAGTCCAGGCTAGTTATCTTAGAGAATGTCCACATTCTTTATCTGTCTCTTCCTTCCTCTCTCTCCTGATAACACTACTGAAGTGATGATGTATATTTTCTAGAGCCATTGTACCTGGAGGCACATAATGCCAGTCTATTCCATGATGGGTGATGCCTTCAACGGCTGAGAGTGGAATTTACACGCCTTGAGTCCTTTTTCCTTGAGTGTGAGCTGGACTTAGCAACTTTCTTCCCAAGAGTAGAGTAACTCAAAAGTTATGGGATGTTCGTAGATGCTCTACTCACAATAGCTAGGAAGTGGAACCAGGCTAGATGTCCATCAGCTGATGAACGGACAGATAATGAAAACATGGCACATATACACAATTGAGTTTTATTTGGTTGTAAATAAAAGTGAAATCTGCAGGAAAATGGATGGAACTGGGAAAATTTGTACTGAGTGAGGTATTCTAGGTCCAGAAAGAAAATCATTGTGTGTTCTCTCTTATTTGAAGATCCTTGCTTCAAAGTTTTAGATCTGTGTGTTTGGTTAGAGTACAGGTAGAGTCCAGGAAGCCAGAAAGGGCCACGGTTAGATGATGAGAACCTACTGCTAAAGACATCCATGGTTGCAGGACATAAAAAAGTTAAACTGGAACTGAGCTGGAAGCTTCCTCTCTGCTGGCTAGGTAGGGTGATCATGCCACTGGGGCACCAGTGGGCACATTCTACCCGGCTGGTTAGTATTGTAGCCCTCAGGGCTCATGGCTGGGTAAGACTATCAGTGACTTTTCTCCCCCAGCAGCCTGCATAGTACTTCCTGACTCTAAAACTGCTAGCCTGTGGAGGGGAGGCTTCCAGCTCAGTTCCAGCTGGATTGTTTTCCTCTTCTTCATTATTATTGCCATTGTTATGGTTCGTGATGCTGAGGATAGAGCCTGGATCTACAGTATTAGCAGAGAGGCAAGTACTCTGTCACTAACCTGCACCTCTGTACCTACGTTACTTTAGTTTTTGATACTCTGATTGCCCCAAGGTTGGTGAATGGAGGGCCTTCAACCTGACGACTGTAGAGGTCCTTACTTTCTGACTCACTTTGTATTTTCCCTGCACCAGAGCTGTGACCAGCCATTTCTCCAAGGTTACTCTGGGTGGGAGGGGGGCGGGTTAGAGGTTTGCTCATTGCCACTAGGATGTCATAGCTTACAGACCCTTCTAGTGCATAGAGTGAGGAAATGCGTTTTGTAGAAGTGCTGTTTTGTATCTGCAGCACAATGGCTGCACCTAATCCTATCGCAGCTTCAGTTGTTGACGGCTGCATCTCAGCAGCTACTGAATTACTGCTCAAGCCACAGTCCGGGGGGAGCCTTTGGGTCCCGAAGACACAGCCACCGCCTCAGCCGTCTCCACAGAGGGAGACAAATACTGTTTTTAACTAAGTCTCTATCCTTTTATTTTCCCAATAAAGACTTGGGAGTCAAATGCTGGGGTGAAAACCTGCTGGTTCAGAGAGGCTGAGAAAACAGCCAGCTGACCTTCCTCCTCCACTGGTGTCTCAGAAAGAGAGCTTCTCTCCCACCGTCCCAAACCAAAAAGGACCACCAAACTCAAAGTCCCTCCCTACTACTTCCTGTGCACCTCTCTATCTTTATGGCTACTTCCTGTCAGTTAGTTCCTTGCTCTGCCTCTTGACCTTCAGTTGATTTTGTTTAATCCTGTTTAATCCTGTTTACAATAAACAGAAAACTCTTGGATTAAGGGTGTGTACTAAGGCTGGGCCACACCACAGCTAGAGGCAGGTTTTTCCAGTAAATAAGGCAATCTTGGGGTCCACAGTGTGATCAAATATCCTGCTACATAGAAGTAAATAAATAAATGAGAAGTTTTTTTTGTAAAGAAATTTCCTCTAGTTCGAATCCAGTTTTACCGTGTTCTCCCTCAACTTCCCATTCTGTATTTGACATTTTCGCTCCCCAATACTTTCTTCCTGCCGGTGTCAGCACAGTTAATCCTTCACTCCATCCTGTAATTGCCCAAAATGCTTTCAGAATTGCTATTCCAGTAACATTCCCAGATCAACACCTTCTAAAAACATTCAAAATTCATTATTTCTGTTGGCTCTTAGGCTATATTTCACGGATGGTGCAGAATCAGAATATTATATTTCCGAATTACGTGTTTTCTCCTGTATGACTTGATCATCAATTTCATATGCAGTTAAGTTCTTGATTTTTTTTCTGTTTTCATTTAGTTTTATATTTTTCACTCTCTCTCTCTCTCTCTCTCTCTCTCTCTCTCTCTCTCTCTTAACATCTTTTACATGTTAAATAACTTAGAATATGGGGACTGAAGAGATGACTTAGCAGTTAGGAGTGTTCATAACTCTTGTTGAGGACCTGAGTTCGATTCCCAGCAACCATGTCGAGCGGCTAATAATTGCCTGTAACTGCAGATCTCAGGGTCAGGAATCCCATACCTCTGACCTCCACAGACCTGCTAATATCACACACACTTACATTTGTACACTGAATCTAAAAACATAATCAAATGAATCTTTTAGTAAGTCCATAAGAGAATAATTTCCAATATGGAAAATGTTTATGTTCATGTAACTGTGAAGATATAATCACTAGTCTTCCTCCAGCATCCTTCTTTCCTCCCAACTGAGCTCCTACCAATCCCTATGCATCCGCTTTATTAGTGTTTGGTTTATTCCTTTGAGCTTTTTTTTTTTTTTAACTAGTTTGTATTCACTGTACAAATAAGTAGGTTTCATAGTGACATTTTGAGTTTTAGTTTATTTTTCCTGTATGCCTTTTACTTATATAAAAAAAATAGTGGGCTCCATCTGCTGTCTATTCCTTTGTTTTTCTGCACACAGTGTATCACAGGAACACTCCTCTGGCCCCTTTCAGCTGTGGGGCTCTTTACCATGGGAGCGCTTCATCGTTTATCCCGTTAGAGCTCATGAAACCGAGCAAGCAAGTTGTTTCTAACACTTTGTTCTGACAAATGGCACACCATGAACAACCCTGAAAGTGTCTTATTTTGTGGACACACACTTGCAGGGCAAATTCCTGGAGTCAGGATTACTGGGTCAAAGGTAAATACGTAGTGGTTTTATAAATATTTCCAAATTCCTTCCACAGAGATTGTACCACTTCTCACTCTCACTTGTGAAGAGAGAGAGGCCCCTTTCCCTGCATCATGCTAACAGAGCTCATTGTCAAACTTCGGATCGGCCTTTACAGGAGAGTGAGTGGAAGCTACCATATATCCATATTTTCAAGGTCTATTTAGCAACGTTTTTATGTGCGTGTAAACTACCTATGCCATTTGCCTGATTTTCTATTAAGTTGTGACATTTTTCTCCAATATTTAAATACCCCTCATATCCCTAATATCATGGATAAACCTGTACCCAGGATAAATTTTACAAGAATTTTCTCCCAGCTTTTCTTTCCCTTGAGAGGCAATCATTTCTGAATAAGATTGTTGAATTTATTGATGTTTTTCTTTCATTGCACTTGGATGTTTTATTTCTCGTTAGAGAACATTTGTCTTAGAGTTAGGTTGGGCTCAGATGGGGCTTCACGCCTTGTGACACTCATCGGTGTCCCCTCAACCCTCTCTTTTTGTGTTGCCAAGGTGCTCTAGGACTCTGTAGTCCAAGTCATCCTCCTGCTTCAGTCTCTAGCGGGGACTGAGGTATAATACATCACCATGACCAATAGACTGTCTCCCTTTGTGAGGCGCAACAATAAGGCCTATTTTTAAACCTTCTGCCAAGAAGGCGACGTGGGGAGTGGGCCCAACCAACTTAACTGATTTCTCATCTGATCTCCTCTTTGGAGGAAATGAGCCCAGGTTAGGGATCCTTAGTTCTCGTTGGGGAGGGTGTGCCTCATGTCACTCCTGTAATCTGGCGTGACAGGTGTCTTACATACAGAGTTTGAATCATGGACTTCCCGCACACCCAGGATATAAATAAATCCACCCAAGCTTCCCCCAGACATTTGTATGGTTTTATCAGGATTCCCGATCCACTTAGAATTTATCCTGGTGAACGACAAGAAGTATGGGCCCCGTTTTCTAGGCAAGGCTACCCCGTGGAACATCAGGAAAAATGAGTGTCAATCCTTATGGTGCAGGCCACTAGGTGGCGGTCCTCAGGGTTCCTTCTGCAGAAGTTTGGCAAGAAACGTTAAATCCTCAAAAGATAGAGGAAATGACTCGAGATGTCACCAACCAAGAAGACATCCTTCTGGAAAGCTCCCCTCATCTTCACAGCCTTAGATTCTGGAGGCAAGCTCCGTGTTTCTCTCCCCACGCTGGAAAGTATTTGCCCCCACATCTCGGCTCCCACTGGAGGTCCACGGGGGCCACAGTGTGTGTGGGGACGGCCTTTGCAGGGATGTCACCAAGCCCAGGAACAGAGGAGAGAGACAATGTTGACTGCCCTGACTCGAGCTTCTGGAGGAGCCTGCAGCTGGAAATGACAAGATGGAGGTTTTCATTCCCGGCAGCCACCAGCTGGCCGCTGCTACTGCGGGCACCGGCTGGGCCTTCTGCCCTTAGTAACCCCATATATGAAATGGGGCAACGTCAGCCCTGCCTGTGCGCAAAGCGTGCCAAGGGGATACGACGACCCACGTGTTGCAAAGTAAGAGCTGCTGTGCAAACATGCTTTCCCGTCATTATGTTCCATCCTGTCCTGTAGAGGCGTGTCTCTCTCGAATATAGAATAGTCCTAAGAGCTGGTGGCTATAAAGGCTGATGCCTGTTTATTTTATTTTTTTATTTTTTTTAAGATATTTATTTATTTATTATGTATACAATATTCCTCCTGCATGTTGCCTGCAGGCCAGAAGAGGGCGCCAGATCTCATTATCGATGGTTGTGAGCCACCATGTGGTTGCTGGGAATTGAACTCAGGACCTCTGGAAGAGCAGTCAGTGCTCTTAACCTCCGAGCCACCTCACCAGCCCATGATGCCTGTTTATAAGGTGAGTTTTGCACCTCTATCCCTGTCTTTTGAGACAGGCTAGCTTAAAAAGAGCTGCTGAAGGGCCCTAGGAGAGTCCTGCTGGACTTCACTCACGCTGCCAACACTTCTAAAACTGTACATGGAATGCTGTATATGTGTAATTTTTATATGTCCGATTTCTGAAGGGATTCATGGGTCAAAGTGCTTAAGACCCATAACCCTGGAAAGGGGAGTCAGGCTGGCCCCAGAGTTTCTCCCCATTCCATTTCTGCAGCTACTTAAGTGGGTACTAGTTCCTCCTCACACCCTAGGTGGGCTTTTGTGTCTATTAATGTCTCTCTGGTACTAACTGGTCTGAAGAGAAAGAGGAAAGAGATGTAGGCAGGACCCAGGGCATCTAGAAACCAAAGGTAAATCTCCAGGGTCAGGTGGCTCTGGCCACAGCTTGGCAAATAGGTCAGAACATCACCTGGATGTGCAGAACTCTGGGCCATGCCACAGTGGTCCCCTTTCTGGTCCTGAAGTGTGTGGAGATCTTTCCTACCCCCAGGGCCTTTGCCGAAGCTCTTTTATTTCACTAGAATGTTTTGTCCAAGACCTTCTTTGATGGGTACCTTCGCATCTTTGAAATCTCAAATGGAATTGATTGCCTTGGAAACATCCTTCCCGGCCATGGATTTCCACGGCCCAGATCATTTTCCAAGAGTGGTTGTCAGCATGGAAAATGAACTTTTAAAATATTGTCTAACTTGGTGTTTGTCCGCACAGCCTGGACCCCTCCCATCTGAATGGACGAACCTTCTGAACCATGATACTAATTGCAGAGTCCACAGCAACATCTCAGGCAAAGTAAGCACCCATTGCATACTCATGAACGGATGCACATAGTACGGAGAGAGTTGTATGCTCCAGTCTCGAAAAACCAAAAAAAAAAAAAAAAAAAAAAAGAAATGCCACGTCAGGGTCTTTGACGCCCCACTCCCTGGTGCCTGTGTTCTCAAATGTGCCCTGCTGTCCTGTCTACTCCCCACTTGGAGTGTTGACTGAATACCATGCTAGTAACCGTACAGTAAGTCCTTCCTGCAACCAGACCTTCCCAACACTCAGTTTACCTTGCTCCAGCCCTACAGCCCCCCTCAGTCACGTTCCCCTCCCTTTCCTGGGACAGACCCTTGTGCGTCTTCTCCTGCTGTTCTTGGAATCAATGTCTTTCTCACGGTCACCCGAGGCTTGGGTTTCCTAATCAGCTGACCACACTCATCTCTGCACCAGACCCAAGTATAGAAGTGTGAAAGGCTCCTTGGAAACCGTCAGGAGACGTGAGAATCCCCCCCCCCCGGGAGCTGGTGGGCTTTTGAAGGAAACAGAGCAATGCTGGTGTGAGGAGAAGATGGGTGGGAGCTGAAGAGAACTTTCTAGAGACGGCTCAGGAGCAGGTCACAGACAGCCTCCCACAGAACAAAACCAAGACTCTGGCTGGGTCTTAAGAAGTCTTTGGCGTCGGGCGGTGGTGGCGCACGCCTTTAATCCCAGCACTCGGGAGGCAGAGCCAGGCGGATCTCTGTGAGTTCGAGGCCAGCCTGGGCTACCAAGTGAGTTCCAGGAGAGGCGCAAAGCTACAGAGAGAAACCTTGTCTCGAAAAACCAAAAAAAAAAAAAAAAAAAAAAAAAAAAGAGTCTTTGGCAAGCCAGGCAGTGGTGGCGCATGCCTTTAATCCCAGCACTCGGGAGGCAGAGCCAGGCGGATCTCTGTGAGTTTGAGGCCAGCCTGGACTACCAAGTGAGTTCCAGGAAAGGCGCAAAGCTACACAGAGAAACCCTGTCTCGAAAAACCAAAAAAAAAAAAAAAAAAAAAAAAAAGAAGTCTTGGGCAAAATACAATATGGTTGTCCTAAGCCCAATAAGCCAAGTCCTTGGAAGAGTTGGGAGAATGCTACTTGAAAGTGACAAGGCAATCTTGTCCCTTATAATGCAGTCATATGTTTGATAATTGCCCAAACTCGGTCTGGTGGACAGTGTTCTAACTTCATGGGAAGAAGACAAACCCAAGTAAGACAAAACATCTTGAGTTTGTCAAGAGAGCATAAAATACTGCCACGGTTGATGATGTGGCTCTTCTTTTCCATCAAAAGTCATTGCCAAATGGTTGGGCAGGGGTTCGCAGGGAATTGTTCATGCCTCAGAACTGTCTCAGCTGTCCAGGTAGCTGTATTGTTCTTAGCAAAGACACACACAGGACACCGTATGTCAGTCACTATCATTAAGAACGTTTAAATGTGCCAGGCAGTGGTGGCACATGTCTTTAATCCCAGCACCAGATAGGCAGAGGCAGGCAGATCTCTGTGAGTTCGAGGCCAGCCTGGTCTACAGAGCAAGTTCCAGGACAGCCAGGGCTGTTACAGAGAAACCTTGTCTTGAAAAAAAAAAAAAGAATGTTTAAATGTAATGCCAGGTGCCTAAATTCTACTTTTGGGGGCTGCAAATATGGCTCTGTGGTTAAAAGCACTTGTTCTTGCAGAGGACCCGGGTTCAACCAGTTTCCAGCACTCACAGGGTGACTCAGAACCACCCATAACTCCAGAGGATCTGACACTCTCTTCCGACCTCCTCTGATATCAGACCCACTTATGGTATACATACATAAAACACACACATGCAAAGTAGTCAAACTCATAACGTAAATAAATCTAAAATGGGGTTTTTAAATTCTACCTCTGGAGATTGCTTCATTTTGCACTGTATGCTATCTCAGCAGGGGGAAAAAAAAGCTTTCCTGAAATGTGTCAATTCTATTTTTGAAAAGGTTCAGTGACCTATTTCTGTAATTCTCATAGACACTGAAAGAGCATCAGGGTCTATTTAGGCTCAGCTCCGTCACCAAAAACTTACTCCTGCCAGATGTTACCAAGAGAGGTGCCATGTTGCTTTGCAGCAGAGAAGTGTTACTGAAGAGACTGTATTGTCAGGCGAGTCTGTAAGAGAGTAAACACACTTCAGCCAAATTTGACAGTAAAAGATTGCTTAAGAGCCAACCATTTCCTGGACAAAGAACTTAAAATGATGATTGATGAAAAGAGGAACTGACACTCATCCTCTAAGATGTGGACAAACAGTTGGTTCCTCTAGTAATCCAGGAAATGGCAATTCTAACAAAGCAATTCACAAAACCAACCCGCCAGGTGGAAAGGCAGTGTGTGAGCACCTTTGGTAGGGCATCAGGGTTCTGATGATGCTGTTTCTTGAAGTGGGCACTGTTTACTCTGAAGTGGACACTGTAAGAAAGTCCATTTCTTAATGAGAAGTGTATTTTCTGAATGTATGGTAAAGCATATATGAGAAGCAAGCTTGCTTTCTACCTAAATCAGCATGCATACATACATGTATACAGAGTGAACATAGCCCTGTGAGCTTGGAGATTCATGCTTTTAAAAATTGTTAAAGATTTTGTTTTATTTTAAAGTGTGTGTGTGTGTGTGTGTGTGTGTGTGTGTGTGTGTGTGTGTGTGTGTGTGTGGTGTGTGCATGACAACATAAGTGCAGGTACCCAGGGAGGCCAGAAGAAGGTATCAAATATCCTGGAATTGGAGTTACAGGCAGTTGCGAGACACCCAATATTAGTTCTGGGAAAAGAACTCAGATTTTCTGCTAGGGCAGTATATGCCCATAACAGCTCAATTTTAATTTTTCTTTAGACAGGCTTTCAAAGAAGCTTATGTTACTTTAGTAAAGGAGAGAGTTTTCAGGAGTGAACCATGTATGTGAACCTCAAAAATGCCTTCTGATTAGAGGGTGTTTCAGGAAGTGACATCCTCTGATGTGCTGGGTCCCCACACCCTCAGCTGCCTGCATTTTGACTGCCTAATATCACATCCCAGGCTACATGGCAACAGCATTATTTTGGAGGAAACTGCCTGCCTGGCTCCCTTCTTTCTGCAGGGTTGACATACTTGTCACCTCTTGAGGAAATGGTGAGATGGGACACAGGGTATTCAGGCTGGAGTTTCCAGTTGGGGGTTGGTAAGGCAGGATCAGTAGGCAAGATCCTGGGTGGGTAAGTGGGTGAGCCTAGCATCCCGTTCCCTATCATCTGGTCCCAGGGAGTTGAGGTTCTTTCAATTCAAGGGGCTCCCTGACAAACTGCCTCCCCTGCCTCTGCTCCAGGCAACACTGTCTTCCTCAGTCCCTTCCAGCCCAGCAACTTGAAAGACACATTGCTGCTAAACTTCAAAATCTATCTCCTGTCCATCATAACACCTACTGCCCTAACCCTGTCCTCACTAGGGCCACCAATCCTGAGCTCCTCTGGGCCATAGACAATTTGGTGGGGACACAGCTGGGGCAATGATACCCAGTTTGGGGGAAGGGATGATGGTAAGGTGGTCTCATGTGTCCCTATCACCCTGGAAGAGCCATGCTGACTTACCTCTGGGTGCCCAAAAGGTCTCCAGAACCACCTTGGCAGCACTCACATGGCTTCTGTCCTTCCAGCCTCCCTAAAGCATGTGGAGCAGGATCCTCAGCAGGTCCTTCTTGTTGGGTTTCTTTTCCTCCACAGACTCTGGAAATCTTAGACATTCCCTGAGGAAGTGTTTCTTCTGTAATCCTAATCTTTACCTCTTGTCTCAAGGCATCAGTTTGTAGCTAGAGTTTTCCTGCCTTGCCCACAGTCAGGACAAATCTCTCTCACCTGCCAGTCCCACAGCCGCTCAGACCCGACCAAGTAAACACAGAGACTTATATTGGTTACAAACTGTATGGCCGTGGCAGGCTTCTTGCTAACTGTTCTTACAACTTAAATTAATCCATTTCCATTAATCTATACCTTGCCACGTGGCCCGTGGCTTACCGGCATCTTCACATGCTGGTTGTCATCATGGCGGCTGGCAGTGTCTCTCTGACTCAGCCTTCCACTTCCCAGCTTTATTCTCCTCCTTGTCCTGCCTACACTTCCTGCCTAGCCAATGGCCAATCAGTGTTTTATTTATTGACTAATCAGCAACACATTTGCCATACAGAACATCCCACAGCATCAGTTACCTCCTATTCCATCCCATTTTCCAAATTGAGAGGTTCAGAGTAGGGTGGAGTAACATGACCTATATCTGCATGATACTGGACCAGTCCCTTCACCTCCCTGAGGCCCAATTTCACATATAATATGGAGTGATGGCCATGCCTTCCAGAGGGTGGTAGAAAAGGCATGGGGTTGGCCCTTCATAAGTCCACAATCTGTGTTTGTCAACTGCTCATATAATGATTGTGGGTCATCCTAGAGACCTCTTCTCACATTCAGACCCATTCATCCAAAGTCCCCTGGATGCTTTTACTTGGGAGTTCTTGAATGTGTTAACATTAAAGTTAATGTGCTCAGACCAAACTGTACTCCTTGGTTTAATTCTTTTCCTCCTTCGTTGTGTCTTTGGGGAATGGTTCCACTGGTCACCCAGACTCTCCAAGTCACCCTGGAGTCCTCCCCCTGCACAACGCCAGGTTCTTTCACTTAATCCTACCAATTTAACATTCTAAGCGTCTTTCCTGTAACCTTGCCTGCAGCTTGATTCCACAAACACAGTTCCAAGGGCTCAGGCACCTAAGCTTCCCACCAGAAGCAAATCTGCCAAGATCCCACAGAAACACTTGAAATGGACTCTGAAGAGACTTGGCTCCAAAACACAAGGCAAAACTAAAACTACTGAGTGTAGTGGTTTGAGTGAAACCAAACTCACAGGAATGAGGCTCGCAGGAAGTGGCATCATTAGGAGGTGTGGCCTTGTTGGAGTGGGTGGGGCTTTATTGGAGGAAGTGTGTCACCAGGGGTGGGCTTTGAGGTCCCAGATGCTCAAGCCAGGCCCAGTGACTCATTTCTTTCTCCCAGCTGCCTGAGGATCCAGATGTAGAACTCTCAGCTACTTCTCCAGCACCATATCTGCCTGTGTGCTGCCATGCTTTCTGCCATGATGATAATGGACTAAACTCCTGAACTGTAAGCCAGCCCCAGTTACATGCTGTTCTTTATAAGAGTTGCCATGTTTCTAGGCATTGACACTCACTGAGCATGAATCATGGAGGAAATCTTCGTAAAAATATTTATTTTATGAATAGGGGTGCTTTGCCTGACGGTGTACCACAGGTGTGCCTGCTGCTGGTGGAGGACACAGTGTCAGATTTCTTGGAGTTACAGACGGTTGTTAGCTACCATGAGTGTACCAGAAACAGAGCTTGGGTCCTCTGCAAGAAAAAGGGCTCTTAACCACTGAGCCATCTCTCCATTTCTGGAGAAATTAGTCTTAAGGCTTTTGGCCAATGCAGAGTTGTTAGTGCCACAGAGAAGACATCCCAGGTTCAGATTTCACTCCTTCATCTCATAACAGATTTTGAGCAAGATGATCAAGATTTGTGGGGCTTTTGTTTTTGTTTGTTTGCTTGTTTGTTTTTTGAGGTAGCCCTCACTGGCCAGGAACTCACTATGTAGACCAGGGTGTCCTCAAACTCAGATCTGCCAGCTTCAGGCTCCCAAGTGCTGGGAATTAAAGGCATGTGCCACCACAAAAAAATAAAAAATAAAGAGTTGCCATGCTCGTGGTGTCTCTTCACAGCAATAAAAACCCCTAATTAAGACACCTAGTATTTATTTCAGTGGCTATAAAATGTAAATTCACCAGTAGCCTTATTTTGTTTGTGTTTGGTTTTTGAGACAAGGTCTCAGTAGCCCAAGTTGGTTCAAAATTACTATATAGCCAAGGATAGCCTTGCTGATCCTTCTGCCTTCACTTTACAAATACTGGGACTTTAGGCTGGATCACTGTGCTCAGCTGACCACCCTTACTTACTATCTGGAGCACACAAACATTTCATTACATTTAATAACAAGCTAATGGTTAGTTTTTTTGTTTTTTGTTTTTTTATCTATATGACCTTGAAAGAAATCATAGTCAATTACTTATTGTTAGTTGTTCTTATTTTGGTAACCAAATAAATGTTAAAGATAAAGTTATATGAAGTCTCACAGAATCAGCAATATAATGATGTAAGATACGGAATTGATGTGCATTTAAAGTCTGTTCCAAGGGGAGAGAGGCTACGTAAGTGCTGAGCCTGGGCGACCTTGCGAGCCAAGTTATGCTGGTCACCTCTCCAGAGGCAATGGGCAGCTGGTTAGTTCTCCAGTCCACCCCTGGGGTGCTTATTCGGGTCCATTGCTGTTGCAATCCTGCTGGGCCTCCTCCAGCCCTGTGTGGAGACAGCCCCTGAGCCCTGGGGCTAGGCGGGCCTCTCTCCTCATACCTCCTAGCCTAAATCCCGTTCCTGCTTTTGTCCAAGTACTTTCCTCTTGGCTTGGGAGATCCCTGAGGGTAGGGACAGCTGGAAGGTCCCTGCTCAGGGACCACTTCTTAGGGAACAATGGTAACACCCCGATGCTCCAGAGCTTGGATCAGTAAAAGAAATAAATGGCAGGTCGGAAGGAAAGGAGTGAGGAGGAGGAGGAGGAGGCTTTGGGGTCTGAATCCATGGATTTGACCTACCCTCAATCGAGACACCCAGGAAAAAAGTTCCAAAAAGCAAAACTCAACGTTTCTGGGTGCCAAGCATTAAACTGAGCCCGCATGGACCCAGCACTATGTAGGAAAGTCCTGTTGCATGGCTCACCATTTTGTCGATCTTCAGTTACTCCCCAGCCCTTCTTGTCAGGCCTATGGCGGCACCCACACCAAAAACACAGACTTCCCTCTTCCTGGTCATTATTCTCTCAGATACAATGTAACAACTGTGACAGGGTATTTACATTGCATTAGATGATGCTATTGACTTAGGGGTGGTTTCGAGTGTATGGAAGGATGCTGTTGCTTTGGCTCTTTTGGGAGGCCGTCACCCAGCTCCCAAATCAACCACACATGGAGGCTTATGCTTAATTATAAAAGCCCGGCCTTAGCTTGGCTTATTTCTAGCCAACTTTTCTTAATTCAAATTAACCTATCTGTCTTTTGCCTGTGGGCTTTTCCTGTTCTCTTACTCCTGTAAATCTTACTCTTACTCCATGACTTGCTGTGTAGCTGGGTGGCTGGCCCCTGGAGTCCTCCTTCTTTGGCTACTTCTTCCTCTATCCTCCCAGATTAATCCTTCTATATATTCTCTCTGCCTACCAGCCCCGCCTAGCCTTTCTCCTGCCTTGCTATTGGCCGTTCAGTTCTTTATTAGATCATCGGGTGTTTTAGACAGGCACAGTAACACAGCTTCACAGAGCTAAATGCAGCATAAACAAAAGTAACACACCTTAAGATGATATTCTACAACAGAAGGATGTGCTTAGGCTATATGCAGACACCATCTTATATGTGGGAGCTGAGCCGCCACAGACTTTGGTATCCATTAAGGACTCTGGAACCAATGTCTGTGGACACTTAGGGAGTATTGTACAGGATCAGAAAAAAAGATGAGAGGAGAGGGGTGAGGTCAAGGAGGTTGGCATGCGTCGAGGACACCGAGACTGCCAGATCAATAGAGACTGGGAGGTAGAGCAGAGAGATGTGGAGGAGGGGGGGTGGCTGGATAGGAGAAATTGGGTGGTGTCGACTGATAGAACGGGGAGTGGCTCAGTAGAGGAAGTGTGGTCAGAAGGAGAAGCTAGAACTACAGGAAACATCGTGTGTGAGGAGGGCAGATGTGTGGAAGGGCACACTCATGGCAGAAAGAGGAAGCCAGCCATTTGCAGCAGGGCAGGAAACCCAGGCGTCAGAACACTCCCCCAAGCACTTGTATGCTTCAGAAATGAACGAGGCCCTGTGCCCAGTGTTATGCAGGGAGTATCTGAAGTGAACCACAGAACAACACTGTGCCAACCCATTTTACAGATGGGCCAGCTGAGACCCTGACTGACTAAAGAACTTGTCCATGGTCACACTGGTAGGAAGTAAGGAGCAGAGTCACAAACCCTTAAGGTTAGATGGCGTGGACATGAGAATAAGGCTAGGAAACTGTCCAAGAAGACGGTTTACAGGACCAGGTGAGGAGGCCAGAGTGAGAAGCAGGTGCTGCTTAGCAGGGGGAGTGGTGAGTCAGCCATGGAAAGGTATGTGTGTGGGGGTGGGGGGAGGTAAGGGTGGATAGGATTCCATATATAACTACACACATACACATATAATATATGTGTGGGGGAGGTAAGGGTGGATAGGATTCCATATATAACTACACACATACACATATATATGTGTGTGTTTATATATGTATATACATCTTTGCACTCAGTATTCAACAACAAAAGTTTTCTTTTTCTTTTCCTAATCTACACTCTTTTCCAGAGCCCAGTTGACTACAGAGCCCCCAGGAGAAGAAATCAAAGAGGAGGACTTCTGTCCTTCCTGTATTAACTACTTTTCTATCTCTGTGAAGAGACATTATGACTGAGACAACTTAGAAAAGAAAGACTTTATTGGAGCTTACAGTTTCAGAGGGTTAGAGTCCATGACCATCATGGCAGAGAACATGGCAGCAGGTAGGCAGGCATGGCTCTGGAGTGATAGCTAGATTATATCCTGATCCACAGGCAGGAGGCAGAGAGAGAGAGAGACAGAGAGACAGAGAGACAGAGACAGAGAGAGAGACAGAGAGACAGAGAGAGAGAGAGAGAGACTAGGCTGGAGTAGGCTTTTAACCTCAAAACCTATCCCCAGTGACACACCTCCTACAGCAAGACCACACCTCCTAATCCTTCCCAAACAGTTCCACCAACTGGGGACCAAGCATTCAAATACATGAGCCTATAGGGGCCATTCTCATTCAGACCACCACACCTCCCAAATACCAGAAAGCTGGGGAGAAGGCACCATGCCTTTGGAGACCTGGGACTGCTGGGTCAAAGGTTCCAGCTTTCACCCTTTCCTCCCCAGATGTTTGGTTGGCTTGCTTTAGAACCTCCCTGGAGTTAATAGGTTCCTAACCTTCAACCATGTCTCTGGCTCAAGCTACCTGAGTTCCTGCTCCCTCCCCTTCCTAAGTCTCAGCTAAATTCCAACCTGCTTCTGCAGTCTGCTTCAGTTTGCTGGCAGGATCCCCCAGGACTGCAGACGGCCTCTTGGAAAGCAGGCATCCTTATCTGTTTTGCTCTGTCCCATCCCAGGTGCCCAAGCAGGCTCTCAGTTCAGATTCTGCATTAACTAAAAGGAGCTGAGGTTACAGCAAGTGGGCATTTGATCCTTCCTGAAACAGGAATGGTATCCTCCAGCCTGAGGAAGATGAGTAACCCCCTCCGTGGGGAAGAGAAACACCACAGCTTTCCAGGGAGGGAGTGACCTGGGCAAGGCTAGTAGTCAGGCATTTGGGAGACAGTGAGAAGACAGTTGGATTTGGCAGTGCCCAGAATGGGCTAATGGTGCCAGGGTGGAGTACAGATTTTCCATTGTAGGCAATGAGAGAATTGCTGAAGGGCTTTGAGCAGGTCATGGACCCAGTGTAGATGACATTGTAGGAAGTTTGGTCTGGAGATGGGCTTGCCATGAGGTGGGAGTTGTCTCTTTGGAGTTTTCCTTAAGCATGATCACCCCCATCTCCTTGTCTCCTGAATGAACCTTCCGGGGCAGCCTTGGGTGACTCTGTATTTCATTTTCTCTCTGCCTCCACTGTTCTGAGGTTATCAGAATCCAGTTCTGAAGGCGTGTCGCACATCCTAGGTTCAGAGGCAGGAGGCTCTATCCATTTCCCTTTCTCTCAGTGGAAGGGGAGACAGAGACGGCCAGGGACTCTTGGAATGCTTCCTCCTGCTCCTCCATCTTTGAATCTCAGCAGTGGCAACCCTAGCATTTCAAAGGAGAGAAAGGCGTGGAGACCCTTGCCTGGCACTTCAGGAACGAGGGCAAATTTAGCCCCACAGCCTTGTGTGACAATGGAAAGTTAAACCCCAAGTGGGGAAACCTGCCCATTAGCCCAGGCCGGGAAGCTGCCCTTTCTTGCCATCTCTCCAAACACACACACGTACACGTGTGCACACTCTCACATACACACATTCATTGGGTCCTTGAAAGGTCAAGGTCAACTGCAAAAGCTCCCGTTCCCCTAGACTCCTAATTTATATTGGGAACTAACTATAAAACTCCCATGGCCCCCATCTTCCCTCGCCATGATGAAGAGCATGTCACATCACACTAAACGTGACACTAAATCAAAACCCATCTTCTCTAGCAAACCCTTAACCTCTAGCGCTTGAGTCGCCAACACCAAGGGCCGAGCCGGGGAGCCGCCTCAGGTGGCACATGCTTTGATTAAGATGGGAAGATTTCCTTTTATTTCACTTTTATCAGAGTTGTAAAATTCCAACTTCGTCCCCCTTTTGATTTGACAACAGCACATTTCAATAGAAGTTGACACCAAGAGGAAAAAAAAAAAGAATGGGACTTGTTCTCTCTTCAACCGGGAGTGGGGCGCAATGCCTCTGAATCCCGTTCAGTAATGATCACACTCTGACCTCCCCATCAGCAAGTTCGCAGGAACACGGTCAAACTAAGGCACAAACCCAGACGCCATCAGGGCTTTTCCGTAAGTGAGATCTAAATACTCCTAATCTCTGGGCCCCAGAAAAGACCTCCCTTTCTCTGCCTCCTTCCTTGGGCCTTTTTTTCCGAGACTTCAATCCTCAAATGAGTTCTTTTGCTAGATTTCTGTGGCAGAAAATTTACTTCCCTTCCACACAGTACTTTCAGCCTGCTGGGGGGCCCAGCAATTGTACGTTTCTATTGTATGGGCCGTGGTATTTCTCATGACCCAGTTAGGATGTTGTTTTCAAATTGCTTACTTATCAGATAAATTAGATGATTTACTCAAGGTATGTATCCTAAGAGAAGAAATTTACTTCTGCTTTAAAAACAAAATCTGGCCTTGAAGGAAAACACAATAATGATATATAGGGTAGAACTGGAACATTCTGAAGCTCATCAGTACTTGCATCTAGTAAATCTGGGCATATGCCATGCCCAGTCCCTAGCTCAGACATTGAGCTATACCAGTGTACAAAATGTACCCATCTCCACCAGAGACTTGCATTCTAGTTGGGGCTGGCCAACAGTTTCAACATTTATAAATTTGGCAAAAGAAAGAAAGAGAGAGAGAGAGAGAGAGAGAGAGAGAGAGAGAGAGAGAGAGAGAGAGGGGAAGGAGGGAGGAAGGGAGGGAGGGAGGGAGGGAGGAAGGAAGGAAGGAAGGAAGGAAGGAAGGAAGGAAGGAAGGAAGGAAGGAAGGAAGGAAACCTGGTATGGCCTGGATCCTCCTGCCTCGGCCCTCCAAGTGTTGAAGTTACAAGTTCACTATCACACCAAGCTGCTGACTTTGGCTTTTGAGCATCTCACACTGCTGAACTTCATCCATTTACCTTCCCCAGTCTCCCTCTGTGCAGAGTATCTGGACCCTTGAGTGCTCGCTGACAAGTGTTTATGAAGGTCTAACTCTGCAGTCTTTGTCCACTGACAACTGGTTCATATACCTAACAAATGACACATCAAGCCTAGCTCATAACAGAAGGAAGTCTTCAGAGAATAGCCTGAAGACAGAAGAGAGGCTGAGCCTTTGGACGAGACCACAGAAAAGTCAGAATGGAAGTGGGAGTTGGAACCAGGACCAGAAAGGGAGCAAGTGTACGCCAGGCCTGGCTTTAGCTTTTCTGGCAGGAAGCGTTCTCTGGGGTCCTGGAAGAAGTCTCCAGCTTCCGTCTGCACCGGCAGGAAGGTGTACACCCAGCTGTTGCCAGAGGACGGTCCGTTGAGTAAGTGGAGGTGTCAGTCAGCACAGTCATGGGACAATGCAGAGATCTTGGGGTATGGCAGCAATAGAGGGAACTTTATGGTTGTCACACAGTGGCATAAACCCACGAGCAGAATTCAGCTATCGTACAAGTTTAGAGACAGGTGTGTGTTCGGTTCTCTGTGAGGGTTTGTGGTGAGATTATAGTCGAAACTCTATTATTAGAACATTTTCATGATACATAAACATGGAGAGAATCCCACAAAGGAGCTCTTATATGCATTCTGAGATCCATCCACCAACACCATAGCCTTCTTGTTTTATCTTCGGCTATTGTCACTTCCAGAAACATTTAAAAACAAACCCCAGACATTGAAATTCAGCATTACATATTACCACATACAGTTTTTTTTTAAAATACATAATTTAAAAATTGTATCTACGTATGTGTGTCTCGGTGTGCATATGTACACATAAGTACAGGTGCCCAGGAAAGCCGAAGAAGGTGCCAGGTCCCCTGGAGCAGGAGTTGCAAGCGGTTATGAGGCACTCAGTATGGGTTTTGGGAACCAAAATCTGGTCCTCTGGAAGAGCAGCCAGTGCCCTTACCCACTGAATCATCTCTCCAGCCCCTACACATATGCCTTGCTTTTTTTTTTTTTCAAGACAGGGTTTCTCTGTATAGCCTTGGCTATCCTGGAACTCCCTCTGTAGACCAGGTTGGCCTAGAACTCAGAGATCCACCTGTTTCTGCCTTCCGAGCGCTGGGATTAAAGGCATGCGTCGCCACACCCAGCTTCAAAATACTTTTAATATGCAGTCCCAATTTAAAATTTCCTGATCATCTCAAAATATCTTCTCACAGTTGGCTTAAATTAGTGTCCCAAAAAAGGTTTCCATGTTGCGTGTTACATCTGGCTGCTTTGTCTTCGGTTCCTTTATCAATCAGTTTACAGTTCCACCAAGGGGCCTGCTCTGGCCCTCCCATCCTCTGTTCCGGGCTCCAGTGACACTCTCCAAGTGACTCGCAGGCTCCTCCTAGTCATCTACAAAGCCAGACCAGAGCATCCAGGGCCTGAGGGAGTCAGCTTTGGCATGGAACTCAAAACTCCTGGATTTTCAAGGTCCAGGCAAGAGACTACCAAATCTGGGGGGGGAAACTTGGGAGGTAGATTCTGTTCCTGGACTTCAGCTCGCGGAGTAGGGAGATGGAGAGGGACCACCAGATAGACAGGCTGAGCAAACGCGCTCTGTAGGTGGAGACCCCGTGGCTTCTCTGGAGGAAGCGTGTTTGTGGTTAGAGCTTGGCAATCACCTTCCTTAGGCTTCTCTGGTGAGTCTGGTCCCTTGACCACGGGAAGGATTGCCCATCAGTCCTAGTTTCCTCTCTCTTGTGGTGAAAAACTTTTAGCTCCCAGTGCCAGGTTACAGTTCCTCACAGCAGGGAAGTCAAGGGTGCAGGAAGTGAGAACAGGGAGTCGCAGTAGTGAAGAGCAGAGAGAAATATACACATGCATGCCATTCTGCTCAGCTGGCTAGCTGTCTAAGATTTACTTCTCTTAAGATTTACTTTTACTGGGCGGTGGTGGCACTCGCCTTTAATCCTAGCACTCAGGAGGCAGAGCCAGGAGGATCTCTGTGAGTTCGAGGCCAGCCTGGTCTGCAGAGTGAGATCCAGGACAGGTACCAAAACTACACGGAGAAGCCCTGTTTAGAACAAAACAAACAAACAAACAAAAAACCAGAAAAACAAGATTTACTTTTTGTGTGAGATAGGATTTTGCTATGTAACATTGGTCAACTGGGACCTCGCTGCATAGACAAGGCTGGTCTCTGATTCACAGAACTCTGCCCACATCTGCTTGCCACGTACTGAGATGAAAGGCCCGTGCCATCACATCTGGCTGAAAATTCATATTATTTTTAATTTTGTAAACGTGTTTGGGTAGGTGCATATAGGTGCTCTCAGAAGAGAGAAGAGGGAGTTGGGTCCCCTGGAGCTGGAATTACAGTTGTGAGCCACCTGCTGGGTGCTGGGAACAGAATTCTTGTCCTCTCTCTGCAAGGGCAGTATGTAGCCTTAACAGCTGAGCCATCTCTTCAGCCCCCTACACAGCTTTTTTCACTGTTATAGAGGACCCAGACCATGACCAGTGCTGCCCACATTCAGAGTACATCTTCCCTCTTCAATTAACACCCCCCACCCATAGATACGCCCACAGACAACCCAATATAGGCAATCCCTCTTCCCAGGTGACTGTAGAATGTGTCAATTTGATAACTAAAGTTACCCATTACACACCTCTGCCTAGAGACCAGCAGATCCCCTTTGTGGGGGAGGGGGCGGCGAGTATGGCTCTGGCTGCCTGAAAGGAGAGGGTTTCTAGAAAGAAAGTTCTCCCACCATCCCAGAAGAGGACCAGCCCTGTGTTGTGACCTCCTCAGTAGCTGGGCAGGTGTTCACAAGCACACTTCCAAGCTCCCTCTGAAGGTGGACCAGAAAGTGTTCAGCTTCGACCCGCCCTCGGCCCTTCCCCACCCCTGCCTTGGAAACTTCCATCAGAAGAATTTCGCTTTTTCTATAGAAGATACAGAGCCTAAACTTTGTCCCCTATACTGTATTCCAGCTGGCACACGCCCCTAGACTCTCTGGACCAGAACAAGCCATGCTAGTGAGCGCCTGGTCTCTGGGGGCAGAGTGGAGAGAGCCAGCCAACCTCGGCTGGACAGCTGCGCTCTTGGGCTCTGTCTTTCCAGAACCGGGCAGATCTCCAGCTTGAGACTGCCTGCAAACTTGTTCTTGAGGATCACATTTAGGGGGATGGTCTCCTTTAACGACCCACTTAGTCTTCTTTGGCTCTGATTCTCTCTTGATGGGTGTTGGTGGCAGCAGCGCCGGAAAGCTGGGCTCTTGAGAAGATATCCCTGGGGACCCTGAGATGCTGGCCGCAGGGAGGTGTGGGAATGCTGGGAAGATTCTGCTGGGCTGGCCTCCACATGGAGCCTGCAGATCTTGGCAGCTGGCGATCTGGCCTGCATCTGATCAATTTTATCTGCAAGGCATTCAGAAAATTTCTCCCTCAGAGAACATGTTGACCCTCTGAAGAAGGGAATGCGATGCGGGTTGCCTGTTTGAAGACACTCTGGGTTTTGATGAGGCTTGTGCGGAGACCCCAGATAAGTCTCAGAAGGCGAGCCAAGCAGGCGGGGAAGCAGCTCCTCTGCGAGTCTCCGCATCTTCCACAGCCTTCCATTTTACGTGTTTACCAATTGTGAAAGCAGATCCAGCTGTTGGGAGGAATTGCTTCCAGATGACATTATGGGAAAGGAAAACAGGCATTATAAAAGGGCTGCAGAATAAAAACCAGAACATGCACACTCTGTGAGCCAGGGTTTCATATGGACCATTTCCTGGTGTTGCGCAACAGGCCAGCTCCAGGGAGATGTAAGAACAGCGCCAACAGGCTCCTGTAGTCAGGCCAGAGTGCCACTGGACACGGCCCAGTTTGAATGGTGGGGGTGAGGTGGGGATCACTTGACCTCGTTAGGCTGCCATTCTGTTCTCCTCAAAACTTGCTTCCTACCTTCGCTGGGATTCCTAAGAAAGCCCTAGAAAAGTGTGTGTGCAGAATAACCATTGAAAAGCAAGGACATTGGGTCTGAAAACGGGAGGTGTGCCTTCGCACCCCCGCCCCCCCCACACCTCCCAGTACAGAATCTGCTGTGTTGGCTTTCTTAAAGAAAGATTTTAGAAGCTCTCTAACGAGCTGGAATTAAAGTGTCCCTTTTACTAATTTGGTTTTACAGGTCACTGGATAAACCTACTTAGAGTGGTTTGGAAGAGGATTAGGACATTTGCGTCCCTTCCAAGTTGACTTTCCAGGCAGGGTCAGTCAGCAGCTGGAGGCTCCCTTGGCTGGGAGCCAGAGGTCTAAGAAGCTGCAAGTTTTGAAGGCCTAGGGCGCACACTGGAACTGTTTGATCATTTTAAAATGGAAATGCTTAAAGGCAGGATGAAGACTCTCCAATCCGCCTGTCCAGAGAGAAGTCGGAAAAGCCAGCATGCCAGCTCCCAAAGAGAAGAGAAACAATCCAGAACCAGACCGTTTGCTTTTGCTGCCTCAGCCCTGAGCAGTGGTCTTCATCCTCACAGGGCAGAGTGAACTTCAGAGGGAATCCAGTTGCCTTAAGAGTGGAGACATGGCCTCAGACAAGCACCATAACCCTTAGCATAGGTGCTGTGTATGTATGTGGTAGTTTGAATGTGATTGGCCCCCATAATCTCATAGGGAGTGGCACTATTAGGAGGTGTGGCTTTGTTAGAGTGGGTGTGGCCTTGTTGGAGGAAGTGTCACTGTGGGGGTGGGCTTTGAGGTTTCCAATGCTTAGGATACCGGCAAGTGAGTCAGTCGACTTCCTGTTGCCTGCAAGATGTAGCACTCTCAGCTCCAGCACCACATCTGGCACCACATCTGCCTGCATGCTGCCATGCTCCCCATCATGATGATGATGGAGTGAACCTCTGAGACTGTAAGCCATCACCCCAATTAAATGTTTTCTTTATAAGAGTTGCTATGGTCATGGTGTCTCTTCACAGCAGTAAGAACACTAAGACTATACACACACACACACACACACACACACACACACACACACACACACACACATATACATATATATATATGCCAGTCAGTGGTTAAGAGCACTGGTTGTTCTTGCAGAGGACCCAGGTTCGACTCCCAGCACCCATGCCTTCTTACAACTGTCTGTAACTCTGGTTCCAGGGGATCTGATGCCCTCTTCTGATCTCCTCGGGCACCAGGCAGGCATACACATACACATGATGCTCAAACACTCATGCAAGCAAAACCCATACACATAAAATAAGTCTAAAAATTAAAACATTAAAAATAAAAGAAAGAAATTGAAGCCAGACATGGTGGTGCATGCTTGGAATCCCAGCACCAGGGGAGTGAGGCAGGGGAATCGTTCATCTGAGGCCAGCATGGGCTGTATAGATGACTCCACATTAAAAAAAAATTTTTTTTTCATTCTCACTAGTCACATTTCATGTGCCACAGGCGCCAGTGACAACCGTATGAGACCGTATAAATGCAAGGCTCTCGTCCATTCCACAACTATTTGGGGCATGCCACCACAGTAAACAAAGTATTCAACATCTCTGCCCTCCTGGAGTTTATGTTCTCCAGAGGAAGAAAAAACACAAAGAGCAGACCATCAAAATAGTAAGGGGCTCTCAGTAACAGCTGCTGTCCCGGCCGGGAACTAATGACGCGCTCATCAGGTAACTGAGAAGAAGTTAATAATGGGAGGGTTGACCCAGAGCAGGGAGAGCCCAAGGGGGCATCGAGGAATAATGCTGTGCTCTCTTCTCCCTCAGGGTTCTCCAGCCCTGATGGGGCAAAAGCAGGGCCAATCAGAGCTGCTGGGACAAGGCTGACCGTGGTGCTGTGCCCTCTACTACAGACATGGCCTCCTGGGGCGTGGGGATAGATAAGGGATCTAAGGACAGCAAGCCCACTCTCCTCCCTTCTCAGCCCTCCTGTGTGACTTCCACCTGCCAGGCGAGCCCTAGGGGAGTCAGGGCAGGGTGAAAAAGAGCAGTGACCTGGAGGGACGGAATGTCTAACACAGTCTTCAGTCTATGAGAAGGGAACAAGTGCCAGTGATGAACAGTGGCCATGAGGTCAGGAGAGGGGTCAGGCAGGAGACAGACGAGCAGAGGAATTCGTTGGGTGTCTGTTGTCCTCCTCTGCTAAGAATGGCCGTGTGCCCTCCATCATGTCCTGTGTTTCTGTGTGCCTCCTCTGCAGTCTCTCTGGATACCCTCCAAGTCTCTTGGAGCCAGAGCAAAAGGCCAGGCCTGTGTGACCATCAGGGGTTCTCTACACTCTGTTTACCTCACACAGATGGGACAATTTCTTTTATGAATAGGCTATTTCAGAAAAGGAAATGATTTAAGAAAATAACACAGAAAATCTCTACATACCTCATATCTAGCTTTTTCTGTTATTACTATCTTACATAATCGTGGGGTGTGCATTATAACTGTGAGCTAATAATGATATGCTATTAACTGAGGTCCATATTTCATTCTGATTTTCTTGGTTTTAAGCATTAGCTGGATTTGTCTGCATGCCAGCTCTCCCTTAGCCACACCCAGCTGCCTGTTTTCTCTAAGTCCCTTCCAGGCTTTCAAAGACTAACAGAAGAGAATCCCAAGTCTGATGAAGGAGAGTAAACATATCCAGCCATCAGACAGAGAAAGCAGAGGACAAACGTCGGGCATGTTCAGAAGCTTCCTCCTGACTGCTGTGGTTGGGATATGCCGTATCGTCCCCCAAAGACTTGCATGTTGGGGGCCTGGACCGCAGCTCGAAACACTGTTTTGGGAAATTCTGTAAACTTTAGGAGGTAGAAGTTAGGTGGTGAAGTAGGTCACCGGGCAGGTCCGTGGGGTGTCTTGTCCCTGTTTCCTTCTTGTCCTTTTTCTCTGCTTGTCTGTGACAAAATGGGAACCCTCCTTGTTACATGCTCCAGGCGCTGAAGTCCCGCCCAAGCATATGGAACCAAGTGACCCTGGACAGAGCCCTCTGAACCAGTGAGCCACAGGACACCTTTCCTCTCTAGTTCCAGTGATAAAACCGACTAATACACCAGCTCTCAGTGTCTGTCCCTGCTCTCCTCCAAACCATCAGTAAGAGTTCCCTTAGCCTTCCATTCAGCTTCCTCCACAGCCAGGGCTCCATTATAAACACTGAGAGATTGCATTGACATGAAATTTCAATTGTTTTTGCTGTTTTCCGTGTAGGGGATCAAACCCAGGACTTTATACAAGCCATATCCCGAGTCCTTAGCTATGTAGCTCAGGCTGGCTTTGAACTTGTGGTTTTCTTGCCCGGGCCTCCTAAGTGCTAGGATTATAGATGTGTGCTACCTGCCTGAACGATGTGAAACTATTAACTACAGACTAGTTAGATTCCGCCAGGCTTCCCAGAGTCCGAAGCAGACACTACACAAGATTTAGCTGTGCCCTTACTCTTTCTTCTTGGGTCTGATAGTTTCTCAGGCTCTCCTTGCTTCCATAACCTGGAGGGACAGCGCCCTTCTCTTGGCAACACATTGGGGGGACATGACAGCAACATGCCAGATGTGGATCTTGATCATTTGCTAGACTAGAGTCTACAGGGTGCCGAATTTCACAACTCTGAAGTTACCAATCCTCCCTCCCTCCCCTCCGTGGTCCTGGGGGGTTAACCAAGGGCCTTACACAGACTAGGGAGGCACTCTACATCCCCAGCCACTTCACTTTCTTGTTCCATCCTCTCTTTGTTACAGGCAAGCCATGAAATTCAGCTCCTACTCCAAGGACAAGGAGTTGAGTTCCTGTTCTGGAGAAGGGAGTAAAGAAGTGTTTGTAAGGAGAGTGATGAAATGGCCCAGCTGGTAAAGGTGCCTGCTATCAAGCCCGATGACCTGAGTTCAATCCCCAGGACCCACATGGTGGAAGGAGAGAACCAACTTCCACACATAGTCCTCTGTCCTCCACATGCACATGTGCGAAAGCACACACACACCACATACAAAATAAATAAAATTATGAAAACAAACAGAAGAGTTTTTGGATATAAGCTGAAGCTGAAGGAGTGACTAATATTTTAGGGTAGATACTTTGAGGCTACATGGTGTTTCTGCTTCTCCCTAAAGTACCACCGCTAATTTTCAAATGCATGTGTGAGTTTTGTCCACGGAGGTTGTTATTGTGGCAGTCAAATGGTGATCTTCTCATCCTTCTACATTTACAATCTGGAGGAACATTCTGTCTCTTCTAATTTGTCTATCCAATCATTTGTCTACATCAATATGTACTGAGGGTATTTATTCTCTCCTTTGGGCTGTAGTCCATTACTATATGTACTGAGGGGTATTTATTTTCTCCTTTGGGCTGTAATCCATTACTATATGTACTGAGGGGTATTTATTCTCTCCTTTGGGCTGTAATCCATTACTATATGTACTGAGGGGTATTTATTCTCTCCTTTGGGCTGTAATCCATTTCTATATGTACTGAGGGGTATTTATTTTCTCCTTTGGGCTGTAATCCATTACTATATGTACTGGGGGGTGTCGCGTCCGCCTCGACCAGCAAGGAAGACGCAACACCAGGCTCTTCTCCAAGCAGTTTATTCAGGAACCTTGAACAATCTTCTGACCCCGGGGAAAGCCATCTTCTCTCTCCGGGGAAAGCCAGCCCAAGCCCTTTATAGCCACTGGGCAACCAACCCCGTAGTGCCACGTGGACAATGCCGATAGGGTCAGACATATGCAAGCAAGCCAGATTCCACGCCCAAGCCAAATAACCCAGAGAACACCTGCCATCGGGAAGGCGGAAGCCGGACGCTGGCGCCATCTTTGAGGCGTCATCTTTGAGGTGAGGCCGTGCACGGCTCTCTACAGGGGGGTATTTATTCTCTCCTTTGGGCTGTAATCCATTACTATATGTACTGAGGGGTATTTATTCTCTCCTTTGGGCTGTAATCCATTTCTATATGTACTGAGGGTATTTATTCTCTCCTTTGGGCTGTAATCCATTTCTATATGTACTGAGGGTATTTATTCTCTCCTTTGGGCTGTAATCCATTTCTATATGTACTGAGGGTATTTATTCTCTCCTTTGGGCTGTAATCCATTTCTATTGCTATTTTATTGCTCACATTAGTCTAGCTTTGGGCATTTGGGAGCTTCTTCAGGGTTGCTCCTGTGGCCTTTTGTTTTGGTTTGTTGAGACAGGATGTCATTCTACAGCCCAGGCTAGACTGATTTTGTTATTTATTCCATGCTGCCCTTGAACTACAGCAATTCTCCTTCCTCAGCCGCCAAGTATTAGGGTTACAGGTGTGAACCACCACACCCTGCTCTCTTGTGGCCTTTGATACGGCTTCATCCATTTTTAAAAAGTTTTGTTCTGTGTGTGTGTGTGTGTGTGTGTGTGTGTGTGTGTTATGTATATGCATTTGAATACGTGAGTATGTGCATGCATGTGTATGCATGTGTGTGAATGTGTGTGTGTGTGTGTGTGTGTGAGAGAGAGAGAGAGAGAGAGAGAGAGAGAGAGAGAGAGAGAGAGAGAGAGAGAGAGAGAGAGTTGAGCACTGCTTTACTTTCTGTCAGGATGAAACTTACCAGGCCTACCATGCATTTTCAGACCCTGCTGTCCTAATCTTCGAATGTCTCCTTTCTCAGAGGGCCTCCCAGGGCATTAAGAAATCTCCTGCTGCTGTGCTAGTGAGTTGTTTAAACCTAGATCAGATCCTTTTCTTTGGAGCAGTAGTCGAAGTGGTAGAGTCCAATTGTCCCTGTTCCTAGCACATGAAAGTTGTGTAACATTGGGCAGCTCGTCTGTGCGAGCCCGCATGCCCTCTGAGTAAAATGCGGAACGGTACTTGTGTTTCTTTATGGGGACGCTTTGAGGGTTAAAGGGACCACAGATGAAGTCAGCCTTCCCTGTGCTTGTCACAGCGAGGTGGGACAAAAATACAGGGAAATTCTGGGACACAAGAAGGGAGAGGAGCCCTCACCCCAGAGTCTGACTGAAGCCTCTCACCAGCTGGGAAACAAAACCCCAGCACAATGGGCTGCAAAGGCTGAGGACAGGGTGAATATCCCTTCCATCACAGACGTTTATGAGAAAATCGCTACCGTCCAAGCTGTTGGCTGTAAAATGGCTGCTGCCCTAAAACCCACTGGGCTGGCTGCTTACTTTATTGGTTTAAATTCCATCAGGTGCCCTCAGGTGCCACTCATTGATAAGATGGCAACTTCAGCTCCCTTATAAGACCATTGTCATAACAATGAGCCCTGAGTCTCCCCTTGGGGAGCCCTGCTCACACTTGGATGTGTCCCCCCCACTCCCACCCCAAGCTGCCTTTTCTCCTAATCTTCATGCTTAAACCTATGTTAAAATATCTTTAATAAAAGTTGCAACTCTACTTCATGAACAGGCTGGTCCTGAAATTCTTTTCAGTGTCCAAGTCCCCCCCTCCCCTCACACACACATATACACACACACACACACATCCTGGTTTGGCATGAAGCAAGGTCCCTAAGACCTTAAAGGACTCCTCAAGCTGTGAAAGGTGACAGTGAGGAGCTGTATCTCCTTTACCCCAGAACTCTGGTGATGGTGACGAAGGTGCCTTTGTTTCTGGCGTCGCCTGGACTCTGGGGACAAACTAGCTGCTGTGTGTCTTCAGTGAAGCCCTGCCTGAGTGTCTCATCATTAGCCAGGGTTGAGTCGGTGCACACAAAGCGCTCAGCACCGTCTGCCCCACAGGAAGCGCTCACTGTTGTCAATTGCGGTGTCTGTCATGATTATTACTATTGCAGACAAACACCTCTGGCTCTTTTGGTGGTACTCTCTAGTTCCTGTCCATAAGAAGCTGTGAAGCTTAAGAGGCTGAAAGACAGATGACCCAGCAACAAGAGCACTCACCGCTCTTGCAGAGGCCCCAAGTTGACTTCCCACCACCCACTTGGCGGCTTGCAGCCATCTGTAACTCCAGTTCAGGGGACCTGATAGCCTCTTCTGACCTCTGCAGGTACTGCTTGCAGATGGTACATTTACATGCATTCAAGCAAAATATTCATATGCGTAAGATAAAAATAAATAAATCTTTAAAAAATTCTATGAAGCTCGAAGGCATAGCTGGCTAACATCATGTGGCTTCAGTCTTTAGATGAAAGAATATAAAATTTAAATTCATAACTACTTTAGTCCCTGTCCTGTGCTGATGACATTTTTTTTCCTCCAGGATATAGACAAAGGGTGGAGACAGACTTTCTCAGTTCACATCTGCCTCATTTTTTTTTTTTTTCTTTTTTTTGGTTTTTCGAGACAGGGTTTCTCTGTGTAGTTTTGCGCCTTTCCTGGAACTCACTTTGTAGCCCAGTCTGGCCTCGAACTCACAGAGATCCTCCTGCCTCTGCCTCCCGAGTGCTGGGATTAAAGGCGTGCGCCACCACAGCCCGGCAACATCTGCCTCATATTGATACATGAGGTCCAAATGGCCAGTAGCTTTGAAGAAACTCTTTGTAAACCCATCAGAGTTACAAAATGATAATGATAATGGCCAGTGAGGTGACCATTTTGCGGAAACAACACAGACAGTGACATGATCAGTAGGGTGTAGGGGCACTGCTGACCCCCAAAGCAAGCCCAGACAGCATTAAGAAGTATTCATCTGCACACTGTTCACAACCACTAGGGCTCCTGAGGGTCCTGAGGATGAAGAGCAAGGTTGCTGAGAAGGAGAACCATGGAGCTCTCCATGAGTGCAGTCTGGAGGGTAAGGGCAAGCATCAATGACGCAAAGGAGACACCCTACAGTGCAGACAAGTGACTTGGCCACCTGCACTAAGTTTGGGGGTCCCTCAAGGGTCTTCGGTTGGGGTATTTTCCCCATAAGAAAGGCAGAGCCCTTTTGTGTAAAGGTTTTTAAAATAAAGTCTCTCTTAGGCCCCCTCTTCTTTAAAACCAGACTTCTCTGCTCAGTTCCTCAGGATACTCAGGCTACTTCGTACCCTTCTCTTTTATGGAAGTACTGCTCAATGGTCAAAGGACAAAAGAAAGCCAAGGCGGGCCTCTGACCCATCAGCCAATCAGAATTTCCCATGTACATTCAAATCAGCAAACCCCATTAGTCCTAACTCAATGCCTAATTTGCATGTGGGTGGGACCAAATGGGCTCGTGACCAAAGTGCTGTTGGCCTCTCATTTCATGTCTCCCCCTGGCGGCCAGGAGCTGTTCCTGTACTTGTGTGTGTGCACTGGACTTGCCCTCTGATCTCACTAGTCATTCCTCAACTAGGCTCTGCCCCAGGAAACTTGTAACATTTGGACACACTGACCCAGAGCTCAGGACAGAGCCCCAGGTCTGATAGTCCACACAGTAATAGCAGCTGTGGGCGTGGATGGCCTCATCCAGGAAGAAGAGACAAAAGCAAGGCTTACCTATTTTTTTTCTTTGAACCAACAAGGCACATTTTTAACCACAGTAAATTCACATAATATAAAAAGCATGGACTGGGTCCGATGACGTTTGTAATTCCACCACCTGGGAGGCTGAGGTAGGAGGGTATTTGAGGCTAGCCTGGGCTATACAATGAGACCTGGCCTCAAAAAAAAAAAAAAAAAAAAAAAAAAGGCTGGGCAGTGGTGGCACAGGCCTTTAATCCCAGCACTAGGGAGGCAGAGGCATGTAGATCTCTGAGTTTGAGGCCAGCCTGGGCTACAGAGTGAGTTCCAAGGATAGGTTCCAAAGCTACACAAAGAAAGCCTGTGTCAAAAAAAAAAAAAAAAAAAAAAAAAGAATAAGGAGGAGAAGGAGAAGAAAGGAGGAAGAAGAAGAAGATAAAGAAGGTGGCCCTGCTAACCATCTAATTTATTGATTTATTTATTTTCTTATTTACTTATTTTCAAGACAGGGTTTCTCTGTGTAACAGCCCTGGCTGTCCTGGAACTGGCTTTGTAGACCAGGCTGGCCTCGTACTCCCTGCTAACCATTTTAAAGCATGAAACTTCGTGATATTTAATGGGCTGTATAACCATCACCATTGTTTAACTCCTGGGTATTTTTATTATCCCAACAGGAAGTATGTACCAATTAAACTCCTCAGAGCCACCACCAGCTCTGGCTAACACTAATCTTCCTGTCTCCGTGGGTTTGCCCATTCTGGACACGTCATGACATGATTTATGACCTTTTGTCTCATTTGCATAGTATTTTTAAGGTTCATCATGGTGTACTCTATTCCTTTTTTTTTTTTTTTTTGTAGCCTAGGCTGGCCTCAAATTACAACCCTCTTGTCTCAGGCTCCCAAGAAGCTAAATTTTTTAATATTAATTTTTTATTGATAAGGAGTCACAGAGTCTTTTTTTGTTGTTTGGTTTTTCGAGACAGGGTTTATCTATGTAACAGTCCTGGCTGTCCTGGAACTCACTCTGTAGACCAGGCTGGCCTTGAACTCAGAGATCCACCTGCCTCTGCTTCCCAAATGCTGGGATTAAAGGCCTGTGTCACCAGCACCTGGCTGAGTCACACAGTCTTATATCTAGCCTTTGGTTTAGGCCTAACAGCAAGCCAGCCCTAAAAGAAAAAAATCTCCTTTTCACTAATAGGCATGACATGTTCACACTCATTATCCAGCATTGGAAATGGGCAGACTTGAACACAACAGGCATTGGTATATAGGAGGTCAGTCCCTGGTGTTCATGTTTTACAGAGACCCTTGGAGATCATTCCGTTGGCTGGGTACCTTTTCCTAGGCCAGAGGCTCTCAACATGTGGGTAGCCTAAGACCATCAGAAAACACAGATATTTGCACTACAGTTCATAACAGTAGCAAAACTACAGTTGTGAAGTAGGAACAAAAATAATTTTCTGGTTGGGGGTCCCCGCAACATGAGGAACTGTATGAAAGGGTCAAAGCATTAGGAAGGTTGAGAACCACTCTCTAGACTCATCAACCTCTAATGTCTGCATCCCGGCTAATTCAGTCTTGACCAAGTAGATCAATTGCTTTTGTTTTGTTTCCTGTTCTCTTAGAAGGCCTCTCAGAAGCTGGATGGCCAGGAGTGGGCTCCTTCAGCATCTTTACGCCCAGTCCCTGAGAAATCAAAACCAAAATGTAACTGGGTGACAGATCGGCAATGAAATGCAAACTGCGTGGAGCAACAATTTCAGAATGGAATCACCGGTTATGTTAGCATAGGTGTACAATGAGATTCTCTTCTGGGATAGTTGTACACTGTGTGAAGATGCATTGCTGTGACTGGTCTAAAGAACTGAACAGCCGCAAGGTGGCAGTGGTGCACGCCTTTAATCCCAGCCCTCGGGAGGCAGAGCCAGGCGGATCTCTGTAAGTTCGAGGCCAGCCTGGTCTACAGAGCGAGAGCCAGGACAGGAACCAAAACTACACAGAGAAACCCTGTCTGGAAAAACAAAAACAAAACAAAACAAAAAGAACTGAACAGCGAGGCAGGAGGTATAGGTGGGACTTCCAGGCAGAGAGAGAGGAAGTAGGAGGTGAATCTAGGCACTCAAGAGAGACTCGAGAGATTCCAGGAGACACAGAGGAAGCAGGATAGACGGTATGTGACAGATTGTGGAGGAATAGAAATGGGTTCATTTAAGTTATAAGAGCTAGTTAGGAGCAAGATCCAGGAAAGGCGCAAAGCTGCACAGAGAAACCCTGTCTCGACAAAAGAAAAAAAAAAAAAGCTTTGAGCCAGGCGATGGTGGCACACGCCTTTAATCCCAGCACTTGGGAGGCAGAGGCAGGCGGATCTTTGTAAGTTTGAGGCCAGCCTGGTCTACAGAGAGATAGTTAGAAACAAGCCTAAGCTAGGGTCAAACTTTCATAGTTGGTAAGTCTCTGTGTCATTATTTGGGGGCTGGTGGCCCAAAGAGAAATCCATTACTAGATTTCTTTTCCAAACTCAAGAGATGGGGTCGTAAGACAGTGTTTATTTATTTACTTTGTGCCTGTATGTGTGTGGGCACCATTGCCATAATCCCCATGTGGAGTCAGAGAAAAACTTGTAAGAGCTGGTTCTCACCGTCTCTCTATTTTATAGATCCCAGGGACTGAGCTTGCCTCTTTCAATCTTCCTAGCAAGAGCCCTTACCCACTGAGCGATCCTGCCAGCCTATTAAATAGTGTTTTTGTTTTTGTTTTTGTTTTTGCTAGATAAGCTGTAGTCTGATGACTTAGTCACACAAATTATAATCGGAACAGTGAGACTCATTCCTGGAGATGTCAACACGTACTAATATCATAGTGTGTGTGTGTGTGTGTGTGTGCGTGCGCGCGCTGTAGTGTAGAATGTGTGTATGGTACATGTGTGTGTGCTCACGGGGCCACACGGGGGCTAGGGGGCACATCCTGTATTCTGCTCTTGTTACTACCCACCTTATTTCCTTGAGACAGGGTCTCTCACTGAACCTGAAGCTAAACTGGTTTACAGCAAGTCCCAACAATCCTCCTGTCTCTGCACCCCCAGCACTGGGGTGGCAGGTACATGGGCTGTCACACTGAGCTTTTTAAGTGGGTGCAGAGGGTTTGAACTCAGGTCCTCATGTTGCATAAGTGCTTTAACCTGCTGTCTCCCCAGCACCCAGTGCTATAATCTTTGGGATGGTTGTATTAAGTACTGTTTCCTTGGCAGTTGCGTGTCCTTGAGTCACAGTTACTTTAGGGCAAATGTTAATTGGTCTTGATAATAAAAACCTGGAGTCAGATATCAGGGTAAAAATTGAAAGATCAGAGAAGCAGAGCAGCCGGCCACTAGAAAGACTTCTTACCTCTAGGAATCCTCAGACTGAAAGTGTTGAGCTCCTGTCTCCACCCCGCCTTATCATTTCCTCTCTCCACCCAACCATATCACTTCCTGTTTCCTCCTCCCAAGTGCTGGGATTAAAGGTGTGTGCCACCACTGCCCGGCCTCTAGTGGCCAGCTCCGCACTCTGATCTCCAGGTAAGCTTTATTTGTTAGAGCATAAACAAAATATCACCACAGTTGCTACAAAATAGTATTCCTTTATTTTTCTGGGTTCTTGTGAAACAGGTCGATATAAGCCAGAAGTCACAAACTGGAAGCCAGATAATGTGTTGTGTTGTCTCGTGGGATAAGACTGAACCCAGAATCTTACCAATACTAGATGAACACTCTACTACTGGGCACAGAAATGAACTCTGACGGCCCCACAACTGCTCTCCTAAATGCTTGCACTAGCAAACAATATTAAAAAAAGAAAAAAAGTCAGGCAGGTTGTGGTGGCACACGCCTTTAGTCCCAGCACTTGAGAGGCAGAGGCAGGTGGATCTCTGAGTTTGGGGCCAGCCTGGTCTACAGAGTGAGTTCCAGGACATCCAGGGCTACACAGAGAAACCCTTTGTCTTGAAAAGCCAAAATAAATAAATAAAAGACATAAAATGAAAATTAAAAATGAGATAATCTGTGGTGATATTTTATCCGTGTCCCCCAATAAAATTTATCTGAGGATCAGAGAAAAAAGCCAGCCACTATATTAAATATAGAAGTCAGGCAATGGTTGTACATGCCTTTAATCTTAGCACTTGGGAGGCAGGGATCTGTCTGGATCTCTGTGAGTTCAAGGCTACACTGGGAACACACACGCCTTAAATTCCAACACTAGCTAACCATGGTGGTCTGTATAGACAGAGAGGAAGTGCCAGAGCTGGGCAGGAAGAGGAAGTGATGTAGCTGGACTGGAAAGCAAATGAGATAACAGAACAGAAAGGCATATAGGCGTGGGTATTCAGGAAGTAGGTCTCTTTGGAAGCCGCAGAGTTGGTGATGTGAGGTTAGCTGTGGCTTTTCCTATTCCACTGATCTCTCAAGCTTTAACCCCAAATTCTGGCTCTGTGTTTTTTATTTAATAAGACCATTTAGCAATTCGTCTACAATAATCTCACACACACAAAAAAAAACCCCTCAACTTTTTGGCTCTTCTTAAAACAGTGATGAATGCAGTAAGCTGATCATGCATGCCAGCACATCCTTTATGACATTTCCTTTGGACCTGGCCTGTCCTCTTCCATTCTCTACAGCTCCTGCCATGCATCATTACCTAACCAACCTGGCCAGTGAGAGCTCTTGAGAATAGGCCCCACCCAAATCTACCCGGCAGCTGCTCGAAGTAATGGCTGATTTTATTTGGTCATTATTTGTGTCTGTTTCCATAGAGTCTGGGAATTCATCCAGAGCTAACATAATGCCTTTTTTTTTAAGCTTTTTAAGATTTATTTATTTATTTTTATGTGTATGAATATTTTGCCCATATGCACACCTATGTACCAAGTACATACCTGTTGAATTCCCTGGGTTGCAGATAGTTGTGAACCACCATTAGGGGTGCTGGGGATGAAGCCAAGGTTCTCTGAAAGAGTGCTCTTAACTGATGAGCCATCTCTCCAACTCTGTATTAATTACTTGCTTCGTGTGCCTGTGTCTGTGGATCCTGGTGCTTGGAGCAAATTCATTGGATACATTTTGCTTAATGGATCTATGGAGTTCAGTTCTTCACAAGTATTCCCCAAGTGGGGAAGTTGATGTTGTAGGCCTGAAAGCTTAGAAACCCTAAGTATTCGTTTAGTCCAAGCTCCTGGTGAGGAGTTGAGTAAGGGACAGGCTTGGTGATCAGCCCTGAAGCAGATCTGTTCAGAGTTAAAATGCCCAAACCTGAGGCTCAGAAGGTTCTGGGGTAAACTAACAAAGAATCTCTTTTACCCCAGCTAACCAAATATTTCCTAATCATTTCCCTTCTCATTATTTTGACACCCAGTGTTTGATTTTGTAATATCTCTCTTCCCAAATACATTTTAGTAAAAAAGTGGCAAGCCGTATTTTTTTCTAAACTATTATTCTTTTGTTTTGTTTTGGAGACACAGTTTCTCTGTGTAGCCCTGGCTATTATTCTTTTGTTTTGTTTTGGAGACACAGTTTCTCTGTGTAGCCCTGGCTATCCTGGAACTTACTCTGTAGACCAGGCTGGCCCTGAAACTCACAGATATCCATCTGCCTGCCTCTGCCTCCCAAGTGCTTATATTAAAGATGAGTGCTACCACTGCCCGGCTGGCAGGCTGTTTTTTAATGACAGTGAGCTAACGGTATTCTAGTTTAAGACAATTTAGCAAGAATTTTTGGACATCTGGTGGACTCCTAGAGTCAAAACCACTGTGGGGACCACCGCTGTCACTGTGAGGCAAAGTCCTGTTGCTTTTCTCTTTTCCTTTTTTGCAGAGGTCTCTGATGAGGCGGCAGTTCACATTTGTATGCTATTAATCGTTTGTGACGGAATGCACGATCTCAATTTCCCTCTCATCGACTCTAAGTGTGGGCGTTACTCTGTGTTACAAATGAAGAAATATAAAGTGCCGGGGACGTGTCACTCACTTGATTTCAGCCCAAAGCTAGCCAGACTTAAATCACTGTATTCTCCTGGTGACTCCCATCGTGTGCGCGTGAGTGAGTGAGTGAGTGAGTGAGTGAGTGAGTGAGTGAGTGAGTGTGTGTGTGTGTTGTATGTCTCTTGTGTGCTGTGTTTGTTTGATGAGGTTATCTAGGTTTTTCTTTGTTCAGTCAGAATGCTGGCTGTAACTTCCTAAATTCGGAATTGTATTCTACACCTCTCAAACTTGCAATCGGACTCTGCTGCTGTCCGAGGCACAGAAACACCGAAAAATCTTCGGCACTGTGCAGCGGGGTCGGACTCCTTCTTCCTCTGTCCCGGTCTTTTGCTCTTTCCACACCCACCCACCTGTTTCTCTAAGGAGCTGCTCCCCTGCTGCAGATATCCCGGGGGCTGGGAGGAGCTCCTGGTGTTCATGGCTCACCTCTCCCACAGGCCCTACTCCCAGAGCCTGGGGATGGGCCTGGCCAGGCTCCACACGTCAGCCCCCGGAAGGCGGGTCCTGACCTCGCTGCCGGGCACCCCGGGGTGCGGCAAGACCCAGAGAGGACCGCGCCTAGGACAGGGCAGTTGGAGCCAGCCCTGTCCGGTGTACACAGCCGGGGGCGGCGGGAGCCTGCTGAGCAGCCAGCTGAGATCAGGCTCCGCCTGGAAAGCAAGGGTCAGGAGTACATCCTAGTTCTAGGGTTTTGAAATGAAAGGTCTGGATTGTCAAATTCCTTCATCAACCCCTGCAAGGAGTCCCTTGTTTTGAAAATGGGCCTCATCTGCAACCAAAGGAAGTGGAGTGTAGGAATTATGTGTGCCCTGGAATGTGAGCTGGAATGAACACCCGTGAAGGATGAGGGTCTCTGGCTCAGGCACCGCTCTCCCCAAACTTCCATGTTGGGGCGTGAAGTTTGGGCTACCTGCAGAGGGACTGACCCCCTCTGCAGAGGTCCACAAGGCCTGTGATCCACAGCAAAGCCCTGTCTTGCAACGTGACTGACGTGCTGAGGCTGTGAGAGCACTCCAGAGACACTTGGCCGCCTTCTGCGTTTGCACTGCCTGTGGCCATCCTGAGATTTGCTGCTGTGCGTGATCTCCCCTCCTACCTCTCACTCACTGCTTCTGAGCCCAGATTGGAAGCTGTCTCCGCTGACATAGGATCCGAGGCCTCCCCCAGGCCTTTGGACATCACCTAGAAGTCAGGGGACTTTCAGAGTCACATCTGAGCTCCGGCTCAAACCAGTTCTCAGACTTCCTGGAAGTTACTTAACCTCCTCCCTATAACAGTTTCCCTGCTATCAAGTGGGGGAATAAAAATAGCACCCACCCACCCCACATGCTTGACTGGAAGGTTAGCCGAAATGATTCAAGTGGAGTTTACTTAGTGTTTTAGACTGTTTTGCAATGCCATCACAGTCTGACTGGGAAATTTGTAAGAGAATAAAGGCTCCTTTTGCTCAAGGTTCTGAAAGATGTGACTCCCACAAACACGCCACACGCACGCACGCACGTAGCAAGGGGTTGAGAGCTGCGTCACCCCATAGCAGAGGGTAGGAGGACAAAAGAGTGGGAATGGAGGGGTAGTTCGTAAAAACTTACTTTCACGAACACAATACTCTATGACAACCCTTCTCTGAGATAAGGACATTAACCCATTCATAAGGGTAGAACCCTCCAGATCTAACCCTTATTTGGCTTCACCCCCTAAGACTGAATGATCAAGAAAAGCTCACAGATACCTAGAGAAAACTTTTCTTTTTTTAAATGGGAATTTCAGAGTTATAGAAAATTCTTTACAGGACAGGATGAATTAAGAAAACAATATATGCCAGTGGTGGTGGCGCATACTGGTAGGATTTGCTGAAGGAGGCGGAGGCAGGAGGATCACGAGTTCGAGGCCAGCCAGAAGTAAAAGAAAAAAAGAAAAAAAAGAAAAAGAAAACAATATAAAAAGTGGCTTGTCAATCTAGAGATATACAAATGCATTTGCCATGTGTTGCAAGCAAGAAGGCAATACGCGGAGTTGGTATAACGAAAGTTATATTTTATTATGCTGATGGTCGTCACACAAGGTTCACACTCTTAAATTCCTAACTACGGTCCTAAGCCTATCTCTCCAAGGCTGCTCGCCTGTACATATCTCAGCTGAAGGTCAGGTCCAGTCTCTAACAGGAGTCTCTAATTTGAGGGTTAAGATCCTGGGGGAGACCCTGTTATGAATTATGCACACGTGGGGAACCCCAGCTGGCCAGGCCAGGGTATCCCACACGTGAGGGAAAACTTGTTGGCATGCTGGCCAGATGCAGTGGTGGGCTGGGCAGATGTACGCCATGCGGGCATGGTGGCCCTAGAGGCGGCCAGTAATTCACAACCTGGTCTGCAGAGCGAGTTCCAGGATGACCAGGGCTACACAGGGAGACCCTGTCTTGAAAAGTCAATAAAGAAATAAAGTAAAATACAATTTGAAGAGAGCAAGTCAGCTATTATAGTTGCTGCCTCAGCATAGCAAGAAGGTGACTGATATTTCCCCTTTTCATCTTTTTGGGTCCTTTCCAAAACATGCTTCAAATGTTGCTTCGAAAAACTACTTTATATTATTGATCTGAATGTGTGTGTGTGTGTGTGTGTGTGTGTGTGTGTGTGTGTGTGTGTGTGATCTTATTTTCCATAGTTAGGGATGTGAGGCCTGAGAGGGGAAAATATCCTAAGAGCAGAAGCCTTCTCCTTTTTTCCTTCACTGTTTTTGAGATGAGCCAATCCTTACCGGTTTGTACTAGGAAACCAGTCTCTCTTGGTTTAAAGGATAAAGACAACTTGTTTTCAGCAGGGAGAGGATTTGTCTTTCCTGTCCAAGGGGACTTTCTTCAAAATGCCAAGACAGGAGGAGGAGTGAGAACAGGGGTGTTTGTGATCAAGATACTTTGTATACGTGCATGCAATTGTCAAAGAATAAAGTTTAAAAAAGGTCTTTGGAAAACTATCCAAGGTGGTGGGAGGTGGTTGTGCACTCCTTTAAACCCAGCACTTGGGAGGCAGAGGCAGGTGAATCCCTGTGAGTTCAAGGCCAGCCTGGGCTACAAAGTGAGTCCCAAAACCCTGTCTTGAAAAACTGAAATATATATATATTCCAAGGCAAGGAATAAGAATCCTGGAGGGTCACAGTTAAATACAGACAAGGTAAATGGAGTAGAGTGGAGTTAATGGTTCCTTCAACTAATGGTCCAGTGATAACCTCTCCAATGATCCCTTTCATTTCAGACACTAAGACACACCCACACCCACTCTCCCCTGTTTAAATTACCTTGTTACTTTTTTAAAAGTTTCTTGAGTGCGTTTGTAGCTCAATGGAAGAGTGCTGGCCTGCCTCGTATAAAATCCTAGGTTTGACTCCTCAAAAACTAGAAAAAGAAAATCCAAATTTACAGTTTACTTCCATTTGTATTGAAAATTAGGACAGCATGTTGTTGTGGAATATTTGTTTACACTGTAAAGATGTGTCTCGGCCTAAGATGCCTTCTTATTGGTTTAATAAAGAGCTAAATGGTTAGTAGCTAGGCAGGAAAGAATAGGCAAGACTTCCGGAAAAGAGAGGAACCCAGATGCACGAATTTTGCCAGCAGACTGGGAGCAAGTCAGATGTGCCCTCCTGAGAAGAGGTGACCGAGCCACGAGGCAGAACGTAGATTAAAAATATATGGGTTAATTAAGTTTTAAGAGCTAGTTGGGGGAAAGCCCAAGCTAAGGCCAAGCTTTCATAATTAATAATAAGTCTCTGAGTCATTATTTGCTGCTGGCAGTCCAAAGATAGTCCGACAAGAAAGCTTGTTACAGTCTGTACACAGGGCCATTTCTTCAACAAAACTTTTCTAAGTATCAACTGACGCTCAGTGCTGAGCCGGGATACCACGAGAGGCCTGGAGCCCAGGGTCTGGCTGACAGGCTCGCATACACAGGGACATATAAGGAATTGTCTCGGGAGTTTACTGAGGCAGACAGAGAAGCCAGTGGGGTGAGAGATCAGCTGGTTGTGGTGAGGCAGAGGGATAGCAGCGGATGTGGAAGCAGGAAAAGCTTCCCTGAGGACTACTTCTCCCGCTGACGGTGAATCTTCATCGTTTAAGTAGGTAGCTCTCCCTTACATGAGACTCGTTTTTATACTTTGCCCTAATCGAGTTAGAGTACTTGCTGTTCTGATTGTATTCTTTGACACATTAGGGATGTGCTTTGTGATACCTTCCTTTAGTAATGAATGCAATGAATTTGTAACACTCAGATTGTTGGATTTTATAATCCATCCTATTCCACTGTGTTTTAAAATTGGCCACATTAAAAAAAATATGTTTGACTTTTATCAAATTTGACTGAATTTAGTAAACTCATATCCCTTAGACATTTATTTTTAAGTCAGGTATATCATGACACTCATTCCCAGTCAGTAGATGCCTGGCTTAGTGTGTCAGAGTTCCTTGTTTTCCCTGGGTTAGCCCCACCCTTCATACACTGGTTTACGACTTCTAGCCATTTTCTTTCTTTTCATTAAGATTAATTTATTTGATATCTGCGCACCACATGCATGCCTGGTGCCCACGGAGACCAGAAGATGGCATTGGATCCTCTGGGACTAGAGCTACAGATGGTGGGAAGCTACCCAGCGGGTGCTGGGAATCAAGCCCAGGTCCTCTGGAACAGCAGGCAGTGCCCCAACCACTGAGCCATCCCGCTTTGCTTTCTTATGCTAAGAGAACTGCAATATCAGTCGGGAGAGGTTTTAGGTTTTGGAATTTGCTTTCCTGATCTTTTTATTGTTTCGTAGCCTACAGGTAATTTGCCAACAGTCTTTATTCTTCAGTTTTTACTGCCCTGCTTTCGTGGAGCCCTCTCAAAACATTTAACTTCATTTTTGAAGTTGTTTTGCTGTTGTGGAGGGTTTCTTTGTGTTCATATTTCACTGTGTAAAATAATAACATAAACATGTTTTAGAACAAATAAATGACTCTGCACACATAACTCAGGTGTTCTGTATTCATTTTTCAGGCACGAGTCGTGACCCTGTGAGTGTATTTCAATGCCAACAAGTAAATTGGTACAAAGACCTGGAATTTGGAAATGGCTGTGTTAAGAGCAGCGTCCTAGGCCGGGCGGTGGTGGCGCACGCCTTTAATCCCAGCACTCGGGAGGCAGAGCCAGGCGGATCTCTGTGAGTTCGAGGCCAGCCTGGTCTCCAAAGCGAGTTCCAGGAAAGGCGCAAAGCTACACAGAGAAACCCTGTCTCGAAAAACCAAAAAAAAAAAAAAAAAAAAAAAAGAGCAGCGTCCTAGCCCTGGGTGGGCCCTGACATCAGGGCTGCTGGAGAGAAATCCAGGACGTCAGTTCACCCGGAGAGTTGGTTAAGCAGTGCTCTGTGAAGGGAGTTCTATTGTATTAAAATTCTGTTGGATTGAATTTCTGGGTCCACCAGCAGGGTTTGGAATCTCATGGCACTTAAGCTTCGGTGGTTATGGTGTGAGTGTTAACAATACCTGGCCTGGATCTAAAGCTCTCAGGCTCACACTTGGTGCTAATGGCCCACAAAGTTCATGTTACATATTTAATCAGCCATCACTGAGCCAATTTAAAGCCATTTGAGCATATCCTTTTCTGTGGATAAAGCAAGGAGATAGATTGAGAGAGTGTCTAAGCTAATCTAAAAAAACATTTTTTTTCCTAGCTCAGGACAGCATTTGAAGACTCTAAGAACCTCCCCTTAAGTCATAGCTCTGTGTTTTCTCCACCACACAGAACTTGAAAGATATTTGGTGGAGTCATGAAAAGGCTATGGCAAGAAAGAATACTAAGGTTTCAGCCGAGGCCTCCTTTCTCCTCCGTAGGGAGTGAAGACATGGAAGGCATGGGGGGTTATCCTGCCAGAGAGCACAATGAAGCTGGGGGGGGGGGGGGACGACAGCTGTTTTATCCTGGTCTGTAGGCTGACCTCTCAGAAGTTTATCCCTTCTCATAAATCCTACTGTTTGGGAATAGGGTGGGTGGATTATCTACTGTAGAATATCTGAGGGCTAGGGCTGGAGGGATGGTTCAGCAGCTAAGAGCACTTGGTGCTCTGGCAGAGGACCAGGGTTCGGTTCTTAGCACCCAAGTCGGATAGCTCAACACTGCCTGTAACTCCAGCACCACGGGGATCCAGTGCCTTCTGTGTCCTCCATGGACAACTATACATACATCTGTACACACACACACACACACACACACACACACACACACACACCTAAGAAATCTTTTAAAAGTTGAGGGTCTCTGCCAGATGGTGGTGGTGCATGCCTTTAATCCCAACACTCGGGAGGCAGAGGCAGATGAATCTCTGAGTTCCAGGACAGCCTGGTCTACAGAGTGAGTTCCAGGACAGCCAAAGCTACACAGAAACCCTATCTTGAAAAACAAAACAACAACATAGAAAATTGAGGGTCTCTGCCTGTGCCTTAGGTGTCTCTATCCCTTTTAATTGGGGTACTTACTGTGATAGCTTTCATTGTTTTAGGGTGTCAGGTGGAAAGCCCTGGAAGCAGGTCTGTCACACCCCTCACTCTCAGGGCTAGTGAGATGCACACCGTAGCATATCTCCTGACTTCTCTCTTTTTCTTAATTTTCTAAGATGGAGTCCCTTTTGCAGTTACACAGAAGGACCAATAATGCCGTAGAGAGAAAGCAATCAATTCTATAAATAGGGCCTTTCTTCACCTATTTTCTTTCTGTGACGGTAAGTCTCAGTGGTCAGCTTCAAGAGATCGAAAGTCACCTGAGAGATGGGCCCCTGGGTCTTGATTGTGTTCATTGAAGTGGGGAGATCTGTTGTGAGTAACTCGGGGCCCACCTCTTGTGAGGGGCTCCTGAACTGTACGAAAAGGAGAAAATAAGCAAAGCCCAGAATCTGGCTCCATCCTGCCCATGTTCTGAGAAACCGAGTGGAGTTGTAAGGCACATGGTAGCTGAAGGGGTTCCCTGCCCCCGTAAAGCCGCTGCCCAGGGTCAGTACACATCGGTCAAAGGAGGCCAGGCTCCATCTCACGCCGGCAGCAGAACTCCGCAGTGGCACACGTGGAGTACCAATTCTGAAGGCATGAAAGGGTGAGATATGATGGAATCTTGTTTCCGTTTCAGAGAGTGACTGAGGCCAGGCAATGTGTGGCAGGGTCAGAGGCCCTTCACAGAGCCCCTGACAACATTTTGTGTCAGTCTGTGAAGGGGAAGCCCAAACCCCAGGATACTGGAAACACCAGGACCACGGGACATCTCCTGTGGAAAGCTTCCAGCATGGAATGGAATTAGCCTGAAAAAGAAGCTGTGCAGGCAGCGGAGCTGGAGGGGTGGAGACTACTCCAGTGTGTGAGACTACTCAAGTCAGTTTCATCGTGAGTCCCAGGAGTCATCCAGGGAGCTGCATGCTTGAGTGTCTGTCCTGCTGGAATTTGGTTTTGCTTTGTTCTGATTTTCTTTACTATGCCCCGAGTCTTTAGACCGGAAATACTTATTCTGTGTCTATGTTCAAGTGTGTAATTTGTTTTTAGTTTATGGGAACTCTCAGTGAAGAGTCTGTCTTGAGTCTCAAATGGAATGTGGACTTTTTGTTGGAATTGTTCATGACTAAGGGAATCTTTTGAAGTTGGATTGTATTTTGCATTATGGGATGATGTGCGGTTTCTATTGCTTGGATGAAACACCATGACCTAAAAGCAAGCTGGGGAGGAAAGGGTTTATTCAGTTTACACTTCCACATGGCTGTTCATCACTGGGAAGTCCAGACAGGAACTCAAGCAGGGCAGGAAGCTGTAGGCAGGAGCTGATGCAAAGGCCATGGAAGACTGTTGCTTACTGGCTTACTCCCCTTGGCTTGCTCATCCTGCTTTCTTATAGAACCCAGGACCACCAGCCCAGGAATAGTACCACCCACAATGGGCTGGGCCCTCCCCTTTTGATCACTAATTGAAAAAAAATGCCTTAGAGCTGGATCTCAGGGAAGCATTTCCTCAGCTGAGGCTCCTTCCTCTCTGATGGATTCTAGCTTGTGTCAAGGTAACACACAAAACCAGCCAGTACCGATGAATAGGAGATTTTGAGGACAAGTAACAGAAGATTATGACTTACAGTGATGTGTTTGAATATCAAGTCGACAAGGGGGAGATTGGTGATGGTTCATCTCGGTTGTTAACTTGGTGAGATCTCAACTCACATGGCCTGTGGTCTTGCTTTGGGATAGGTGAACTGAAGTGGGAAGACCTGGCACCTGTAGGTGGTACCGTTTCCTGGAGTGGGATCCTGAACCGTGTACAATAAAGGAGCTAAGTGGAAGCTTCCGTTGCTCTCTGCTTCTTGTTTGTGGATACCACGTGCCCTGTGCTTCTGCTGCAATGACTTCCCGGCCACCGTGAACTGGAACTTTGACCTGGGAGCCTTTTCTCCCTTGTGTGTAGAGTTGTTTTTTTTTTTTCCCACTGTAGCAGGGAAAGTAACTAAGACACTGGAACAGGGTGATTTTCAAAGACTACATGTCTATTTGGGTCAGGATTCTAGAGGTTGTGAAATCCAAGAGCATGATGTTGACATCTGCTTCACATCTGGTGAGAGCCATCTTGTTGGATCATCACGTGGTGATGGGGGAGTACACATCACAAGCACAGTGGGCATGCTAGCTAGAGTCTCTCTTCACACATCACATGGCAAGCACAGCGGGCATGCCAGCTAGTCTCTCTTCCTGTTTCTGTCAAGTCACCAGCGCCATCATGGAGACCCATCCTCACAGCCTCATCTCATCTTAATATTTGCCAGAAGCCCTACTTCCAAAAGCTATTAACACAGAAGTTTTGGGATTAAGTTCCTAAACCACAAATCTTTAAGAAATGCATTCAAACCATGGCTTGAAAGGGAAGTTTTGTGGTCTTCAGACCTCACACTGCCAATGTAAACAGTGACCATGCTCTCAGGGACTGTTGCGTGGTAGCCAGACTCACTGAATACCCATAAATGAGTAGAATACCGGTTCAGAATAAGGACATTTAAATGCATTGACCAATAGACTCATGTGTTTTCTCCAGCACCCTCACTGCTAAATCCTAGGTGCTTAAGGAACTGTACTGTTGGCTAGAAAAAGGTCAGTACAACCCCATTTCTCTTTGTTTTGGCTGAGATGGAAACTAGAGCCTTCTACATGCCAGGAGAGTGCTATATCTCCAGCCCCAGAAGTTGTTTGAAGACTTCAAAATACGAAAGAAAGAAATGGGTATTGTGTGTCTCTCAATTTCTCATGTTGAAGTGTTAACTTCTAGTACTTTAGAAAGTAAATGAGAAATGGCTCAGAGGTTAGGAGCATTTGCTGCTCTTGCAGAGGATCTGGGTTTGATTCCCAGTGCCCACATGGTGGCTCACAACCACCTGTAACTCCAGTTCCAGAGGATCCGATGGATTCTTCTGAACTGCTCCAGCATAAGACACACACACGTGGGTCACAGACATACATGCAAGGAAAACTCACATACTTTGAAAAAATTAAAACAAATGTGCTTATTTTTTAAGAAAATAAATTAAGGGCTGGAGAGATGGCTCAGAGGTTAAGAACACTGGATGCTCTTCCAGAGGTCCTGAGTTCAATTCCCAGCAACCCACATGGTGGCTCACAACCATCTACAATGAGATCTGATGCCCTCTTCTGGCCTGCAGGCATACATGCAGGCAAAACACTGTATACATTATAAATAAACCTTTAAAAAAAAAAAAAAAAAAAAAAAAAAAAAAAAAAAAAGAAAATAAATTAATCTGAAAATCCAGTCTTTGCATAAGTAATTAGCTAAGATGAGCAAGCTCAGACTTGAGTAGGGTGGGCCTGGTCCCAATATGACTGGTAAATTTTTCAACATGGAAGAAAAAATTTGGGCATAGACACACAAGAGGGGGGTGGTCTTCATGTAAAGATGAGGCAGAGAGTGGGTGATGTGTCTATAAGCTACACGTTGTGGCAACCCCTAGAACCTGGGAAGACGCAGGGAACAGATTCTTCCACACAGCTCTCAGGGGCTAACTACTGATAACCTTCCAGCCTATAGCAGAGTGCCACAGCCAGTTGTCCAGATCATCCAGTTTATGGTGTTTTGTTAGAGCAGCCCCCAGAAAACTAGCATAGATTGTTTTGAGGGCGGCTTCCATGGCGGAGCTTGACAAATGACCATATGACTCTGTCTAGTGACAAAATTATTGGTAATCTCTATTTGTTTCTTAGCCAGTATTGGAAAAACATTCCCCAAATGGTGGTTTAAACCCCACTTCCGCCCTCCCCTCAACCCTCATTTCCCCCACCCCACCCCAAAATCCAAGAAGTGCTTCTGAGATGTTAAGATCGTTTACTACGCCTCAGTTGCTGTTGTTTTGTTTGTTTGTTTGTTTCTGACACAGGCTTTCTCTATGTAGCCCTCAGTGTCCTGAACTCATTCTGTAGACCAGGCTGGACTTGAACTCACAGAGATCCGCCTGCCTCTGCCTCCTGAGTACATGTATCATCACCGCTGGCTACCTCAGTTCTCTTACTCACTCTCTGGTCACATCACTGCCCAGCATACCTGTCTTGCTTACCAAGATTTGCACAGTCCCCAGACTATCCCAGTTCCAACAAATGAAGGAATCACCTAGTTTGGGGAATATTATTTTAAGATGTGTTACTTTTGTTTATGTTGCATTTGTTTAACTCTGTGAAGCTGTGTTACTCTGCCTATCTATATATAACACCTGATGTTCTAATAAAGAGCTGACCGGCCCATAGTGAGGTAGGAGAAGAAAGGCAGGGCTGATAGGCAGAGAGAATAAATAGAAGGGGAAATCTGGGAGGAAAGAAAAAGGAGAAGTAGCCAGAGAAGGAGGAGGACTCTGGGGCCAGCCACCCAGCTACACAGCAAGCCATGGAGTAAGAATAAGATTTACAGAAGTAAGAGAACCAGAGAAACCCAGAGGCAAAAGGTAGGCAGGATAATTTAAGTTAACAAAAGCTAGGAAGAAACAAGCCAAGCTAAGGCCAGGCATTTATAAATAAGACTAAGCCTCCATGTGATTTGTTTGGGAGCTGGATGGTGAACCCCCCAAAAGAGTCAAAAGAACAAAGAGAATAAAGAATAAAAAACAACCAACAACCAAGGGCTGTTTGTTTTTAAGGTCTTTGAAGGAACTTGAAGTTGGATCCAAATGGTCTTTCTTTCTTTCTTTCTCTCTCTCTCTCTCTCTTTCTTTCTTTCTTTCTTTCTTTCTTTCTTTCTTTCTTTCTTTCTTCCTTCCTTCCTTCCTTCCTTCTTATTTATCTTTCTTTCATTCCTTCCTTCTTTCTTCCTTCCTTCCTTCCATCCTTATTTATCTTTCTTTCATTCCTTCCTTCTTTCTTCCTTCCTTCCTTCCTTCCTTCCATCCATCCATCCTTCTTATTTATCTTTCTTTCCTTCCTTCCTTCTTTCTTTCTTTCTTTCTTTCTTTCTGCCTCTCTCTCTTTCCTTTTTTCTTTCTTGTTTTTCTTTTTCAACAAATATGACCATTAATCCCAGGTAGTTTTTTTTTCCTTGCTTGACCCTATTTTCATTAGACTATAATCTCTCACTACTAAAGCCAGAACACCGGTGTTCTCTGGTCTGGTTACTGTCATCTAATCATTTTCACTTGGCTTATTTTTAAAACTGGAAACATAAAGTGCCTGTATCCTGTGATAGTTCATATGTCTCATGGTTTGGAGAAACTTATTCACGTTCAACAGAAAAGGCAAAGTGTATGCTGGGAATCACAGCCTCAGGGGAGGCCAGCTCTACAGACACAGAAGGATGTGGCAATGGTTGGAGTTGGACCCCATTCATTTAGACTAGTTTAAGTAGAAGTTTTCTGGTTCATTTGTAGTGAATGTTGAGTTTAAGGGGGGAAAAAAAAAGGAAGGAAAGTGAAGTAAAATGATGTTCTCTTTCCCCAGAGGTTTTGTTCTGGAGATCTGTGCTGGTGCCAAGGAGTAAACACATTAAACACATCGATGCTATTAACCTCACTGGTTTTCTGTGTATGCTTACATAAACAGTGTCTTTTCTTGTTAGCCTGTGTATAGTGTTTATGACAGAACAATAGATGTAATGAATAACTCAGAACCACGTTAGGAATCAGCCTATATGCCCAACGACGGAGTGGGTAAATACTGTAGTATTATTTACTCATGAAGCTAAAATTGAGTCAAACGTTGCCATCTACCCTGGTGGGGAGGGCAGAGCAGAACAGCTCCCCCCACGGCAGACCCATTTCTTTCTTAGAGCAGAGGCTAGGCTCCAAGCTCTAGAGACCCACCCTTGAGCTTCCTGTGGAAAGGTCTGCGGCTTTTAGGACTGGGGCCACTGTGGCTGAGCGGGAGGGAAAAGGAACAAGCAGAAGAGCTAACGTTAGAAAGGCTTAGAAGAGGTGGTGCACACCGTGAATCCCACCACTCGGGAGGCAGAGGCAGGAGGATCTCTGTGAGTTCGAGGCCAGCCTGCTCTATAGAGTGAGATCCAGGACAGCCAGTCCTACACAGAAAAATCCTATCTCAAAAAACAAACAAACAAATATAACAAACAAAAACAAAAAACAAAGAAAGGTTGTAAGAGATCATATTGTACCTCACAAGGACATACCAAGGTCACTGGCATCTACTCTGAGTGAGACAGGGGCCACTGAAGAGTTTTGAGCAGTGGCTTGAGCTGAGTCACATTTGTGTGTGTGCGGGTGTGGGTGTGTGGGTGTGTGTGTGTGTATGTGTCGGAACGATATTTTTAATTTTTTCATAAACTTTGATTGTGTTTTCCCCTCCTCTCCACTCTTCCCAGATCCTCTTCATCAGTCTCCCACACCAACTTCATGGTCTTAAAAAAAAAAAAAAAAAAAAAAAAAAAAAAAAAAAAAAAAAAACCACACATAAGCAAAAATAAAACACACAAAAAAAGTAAGACTTAAAATAAAGAAGCCAAAACTAAACAAAAAGGCCATAAATAACAAACAAACAAAAATATGGAGTTTGTTTTTATATTAGTCAACTACTCCTGAGAACGGGGCCTGCCCTAGGTGTGACTGGAATGGCTATTCTTGGTTGTCATCTTGACAACATCTGGAATTAACTAAAATCCAGAAATCAAGGGCACACCTGTGAGAGATTTTTTTGCTTAATTTGAAGTAGGTAGATCCATTTCTTTCCTTCTTTCTTTTTTTCTTTTCTTTACTTTTTTTTTTTTTTTTTTTTGAGGCAGGGTTTTTCTATGTAGCCTTGGCTGTCTTGGAACTTGCTCTCTAGACCAAGGTGGCCTCGAACTCAGAGATTTGCCTGCCTCTGCCTCTTGAGTGCTGGGATTAAAAACATTCACCACCACCGCCTGGCGACTACTGGATTCTTGGACTTTCCCATTCACAGCCTGTCATTGTTGGATTAGTTGGACTGCAGCCTGTAAATCATTCGGATAAATCCTATGTGTGTGTGTGTGTGTGTGTGTGTGTGTGTGTGTGTGTGTGTGTGTGTGTGTGTGTAGAGAGAGAGAGAGAGAGAGAAGTTCTATAAGTTCTGTTACTCTAGAGAACTCTAACTAATATAGGTTGATATACCCATTAATTCTTCTCTGGAGAAAACCGCTTTTCCCGTTGCCTGCAGGTATCAGTTGCAGAGAGCTTCCAGATTAGGGGTGGGACCCAGTGTCCACTTCCCCCTCTCAGTGCCGGCCTGACATATTTTAAAACTATCCCTCAGGCTGCTGTATGGGAAGCAAAATTGAAGCCCAGGGACTGCTTAGGGGTGACTCCAGTCATCCAGATAAGGGGTTCACAGCTGACACTGGGCAAGTAGCAGTGAAGGGCTTTAATCCTCGGTATGTTTTGAAGACAGAACCAATTTTCTAACAGGTTGGATGTCCAATCCTGGAAAAGAGATATCCAAATAGACTCTAATGGAATAAATCTGGTTATTCTTGCTCGGAATGCTGAGCAGACACGGCACCATGTGAGGAGGCCTGTGACTTGAAGGTTTCTGGAAACCATGCTACGGCCACGAGGAGGGCCGGTATGAGGGGGGTGCGATCAATGCAGTGTTTAGCAGGGTGGGGTGACGGAAAGAGAGGGACCCTGAGGACAGTGCTGAGTCACTGGCTCCACCCCGAGGCTGGGCTACCTCTGCCCTTGTAATTACATGAAATAGTGAGCACCCCCCACCCCACCCCTGCCCGGCTGATTTTCTGTTATTGTATTTATTGTATTCAAAAGCACATTGACTGCTTCGGTGAGTGACTCAGACCCTGAGAAGTCTTTCGGTTGCATTGTTCCCCTAAAAACCGGCTTAAAGACTTTATTAGAGCAGTTGGAGGGGCCCAGCCAACGTGACAGCTTTACTGTGTGCTCCCCCCCCCCCATGCAAAGCCTCCTCCACTGTGGAAGTCCCTCCCTGGTGGCGTGGTTGTCACCACTGAGAGACCTTCACTGATGCATCATCACCCTGAGCCCACAGGTCGCATGAGGCTTCAGTCTTGGTGTTGTGCACTCAGGATTTGGACAAATAAATACAACAGAGAGCGTCCTCACTGCTCTGCACATTTGTGCCGCATCTGGTCATCTCTTCCGCAACCCAACTACTTCATAGTTTTTCCTTTTCCAGAACGTTCTATGGTAGGACTCATCCAGAATGTATGCTTTTCAAATTTACTTCTTTCACTTATTGGGGGGCACAGAAGGCTCCTTCTGAGGCCATGGAATGACAGTTGCTTTCGAGTTTAGACAATTATGACTAAGACCACTGTAAATATCTGTGTGAAGGTTTCGGTACGGACCCAGCTTTTCAAGTCCTTTGGGTAAACGTCAGGATGTGCAGCTGCTGGGCTGTGTGGTAAAAAATATGTTTTATCTTCTCTTCCAAAGTGGTGTACACCATCTTGTATTCCCAAGCAGCAATGAATGAGCATTCTGTTTGCTCCACATGCTCATTGATGATTGGTGTTCTTGATTTGGGCTGTTTGAGTAGATGTGTGGATATCTCTATTGCTTCTCTCTCTCTCTCTCTCTCTCTCTCTCTCTCTCTCTCTCTCTCTCTCTCTCCCTCTCCCTCTCCCTCTCCCTCTCCCTCTCGCTCTTTCTCTTTCTGATTTTTCGAAACAGTGTCTCACTATTTAGCTCTCACTGTCCTGGAACTCACTCTGTAGCCCAGGCTGGCCTCAACTCAGAGATCCACCTGCCTCTGCCTCCTGAGTGCTGGGATTAAAGGTGCGTGACACCACACCTGGCAGTTCTGCAGTTCTTTCTTTTGTCTTCTTTTCTTTCTTTCTTTTTTTTTTTTTCTTTCTTTTTTTGGTTTGTCAAGACAGGATTTCTCTGTGTAACAGTCCTTGCTGTACTGGAACTCCCTTTGTAGACCAGGTTGGCCTTGAACTCACAGAGATCCACCTGCCTCTGCCTCCTGGGTTTATAGGAGTGTGACACCATGCCAGGCCAGTTCTTTCTTTTATCAGATGCTGGTCTGGTTTGCTTTCTATTGCTGTGATATGCACCATGACCAAAAATCAACTTGAGGGAGAAAAGGGTTTATTTGGCTTACACATCGTGATTGAAGTCCATCATCTTAAGGAGAGTGCAGGCAGGAACCTGAAGGCAGGAACTTATGCAGAAGGAGCCATGGAGGGATGCTACTTATTGGCTTGCTTCCATACTTTGCTCAGCTGCTTTCTTACACAACAGAGCACCACCTGCCCTTGGGAGCTCCTTCCACAGTGGGCTGGGCCTTCCCTCAACAATTATTGATATAGTAAATGTTCCACAAACATGCCCACAGGCCAATCTGACAGAAGCAATTCCTCAACTGAGGTTCTCTCTTCCCTGAAGACTAGTTTGTGTCAGGCTGACAAAAAGTAACCAGCACAGAAGCCTCTGGTAGCATGTCTAAAAACCTATCACCCGGCCCGAGGCCATCTAGGTTTCCTCTTCCGTTCTTTTCCCAGGAGTTCGTAGCTTTGCATCTCACAGTCAGGCCCGTCTTCTGTGTGGAGTGCTTCTGAGGAAGATTATGGTGTGTCTAGGTGCATTGCTTTCCTTTTTCTGCATGCCAATGCTCAAGCCCACGCACCTCGGAGGAAACCATTCACAGTCCCACCAGAGCTAATCTCAGAACTCAGAGACAGCTCCCCACCCACCCTACCCCCGAATTCCCCGTACGTGTCCCCATCTCACTGTTCTCTCGTGGAGTTGCAAACTCCTTAGGGTACCCTGTCAGGGGCAGAGACAGGCCCACTTAGCACCGAGGACCACCCGACCCAGCACAGCTTCCCATGTGACGGGCTGCTGTTTGCTACCTGTATTCCATGAAGTCAAAGCAATTATTAAGGGACTTAGCCAGGATCAGAGAAATCTATTTCCAATCTAAGACCAGTCTGAGTGATTACCTAGTTACAATACACCTGTCACATAGAAGCGAGAGCTTTTCAGGAGGGGACCCTGTGGACAGCTGCTTCATCAATTGGCAATAGATTGGTAGTAATAAACGAGTTCTGGTCCTCAGCTTTATGGATCCAGTAACTTCTGGGCCCCCTCCCTGAAGATAGTTAAGCTGAAAAGGATCCATCCCGCAGCTTTATGCTTGTAAGAGACCAATTGAAAACCAGCTCATTGAGTCATTCATTATCAAAAGTATTTCTCAGGTGCTGGGCAGATGGCTCAGTGGCTAAGGCCACTGGCTGCTCTTCCAGAGGACCTAGGTTTGATTCCCAGCATCCACATGGTGGTTCACAACTGTCTGTAACTCTGGCTCCTGGGGATCCTACACCCTCATTTGGACTCTTCAGTCACCAGGCATACACGTGATGCACAAACAGAGACAGAGAGGGTAATTTTTTTTTAATTAAAAAGTATCTCTCACACTTGGGATCATGTACACTCTCAAATATATCTCAGCTTAACATTTAATTTAAAGTAGCAGGAGACTTGAGGTGATCACTTGATCAATAGAGTCACCGATACAAATCCAGAGTGGTTGCTGATTATTACCTGCTGGGGCTCTCTCAAAAGACAGCAGTGATGTTTGTTGACTTGTGTGAAAATATTTCCATATCCTTAAAATGAAGACAGATGAAAAAACCTTAAATATTCTATAATGAACTCTTCGGCTCTGAGGCTCTGAGGCTATAATTTAGATTCTGATCTGGAAATTAGGGAGAAAGGCCCTGTTTGAGAGCTGGGCAGTGTATGCTCACAGGATGCTCCCAAGCAGGTTCATGCAGGAAGAGGGGTGCAGAGTAGGAGGCAGACTGGTAGACCGAGGAAAGTCAGCCGTTGTCAGGGAATGGGTGCTAGTTAAAGGGAGCTAGCTGTCCTGTGTGCCTCGGTGTACAAAGATGTCTGCAGAGGCTCCCCCCGTCAGGCAGACGACGCCCTCTTCTTTGCATCGTGGTAGAAAACTAGGGACTGATTCTCTCCCTCTGGCCTTTTCCTAGACTTCACATTTTGAATTCACAGACCCTTCCTGCCAACATTATTTCTAGGTAAATAGAATTGCTTTCCGTTTACAAGGGGACTTGGGTGAAATGCCACAGCCCGCACCTTTCCAATCAGCACTGGGCTACTTTTTGTCCTTGAACTGAAATTATGAGGGACCGGTTCTATACTCAAGGTAACGGCAAAACTGCTTTTGAACACTTCCTCATTTTTGTCCACAGCAGCTTGAGCTGTCACTCATTCCTCCAGCATGTGCCCACCCCCAGGCTCTGTTGAGTCGGTGCTAGGAACCAGTGAGTACCCACCGCCCACAGACACGCACTCCCTTCAGTCTGTCATGCCAGATTGGACTAGGGCCAGGCTGGGGCTGGGCTGCCTCCAAGCAGCCTTGGAGACCGCTTGCTCATTCCAGGGGGTAGCATTCAGTTGCCAATTCTTCTCAGGTCCCTCCCCAGGGAGTCTATAACCCCACTGCTTGGTAAATAACCGCTTCTTCCTTGGGATGGCTGGAACCATGCATTCTGTAAGAAGGTGCCTGGTTAAGCTTAGAAGTGTGATGACTCCAGGGGGCAGATCCTGAACTTGGGGAGGCCCGGCCAGGAGCAGTGGTGGCCTATTCTCTCTTTTACCTGTCAGCCACATCCGCTGCATGCTGATGCCAGCACTTGAGCTACAGGTGACCTCAGGCGTCCCTCAGGTCAGCCAGACTAGATGGCTGCTCTTTCCCACCAATGCCAGACTCCTCACCTACCCCACCCCCACTGCTTATCCCTGTTAGACTCTCCCCCACACTTCCAAAGCCAGCTGAAATGAGTGCTCCGAGGGACCGCCTATGATTTACAACCTGAGAAGACCACCATTCCTCTTTAAATTCCATTTCTAATTGCCACACCTGTTTCCCCAGACACATCTGTAAACAGGAACAACTGTGCAGTACAGATTTCTTATCTGTTCTACCAGGAAGTAGAGATGGGTCATAAGGCAATGTCTGACTGACTTTGCATTTCCCGTAATGTTCTCTACATTGTATATACACATCCCAGAAGGCTGGACCTGGAGGTGATGGGAAAACCAAGTTCCAAACACTTTCATATTTGTCTGTAACTGTCTGAGCGTCACTCATCCGCTCTCCAGCTGCCTACCTCCATGAGGCTTCCTGGAGAAGCTGCCTCTCAGCAGGGCCTGAGACTCCCCTGCCATCGCCACAAACCTGCAGCTAACCCGACATACTGCAGGAGGAGATGAGTTTTGTTCTTGGTCCAGCAATAAGGCCGTGTCTCTTTTGCTTAGGTAGTGGCCGAGCCTGATAGCTTGAATATCAGCCCTGTGTGGAAGGCAGGCAGCTCTCAAGCAAAGGATGGAAAAGAGACATTGGATGCATATGTAGGTGACAGCAATAAGAAGGTCCCCCTTATACGAGTCCCAGGCTGCCTATGTGGAGGGAGACGGAGACATTGGAGAGCCTGGTGTTGCTAAGACACTGATAGATCGTTTACCTTTTTGCTAATTACTCTAGTAACTTTGGATGAAAGAGTGCTTGTAAGTGCCAGGCTGGAGCCAAGGGTCCCCAGTCCCATTGCAGTCCAAGCCCCTGTGCACAAGTCATTCGGAAGTTTCTGTGAGCTACAGGGCTGCCCAGTAGGTGCAAGTAAGAATGAACACATGGACAAGTCACAGAAGTGTTGCTGTGTTGCAAGTTCCCATAAAAGCAAGCTCCCATTTCTTGCTGTGCGTTAACAGGATCGATTGTTTCTAGACCGAGCCTTGGACTTGAGTTCTGAGCAAAAATGGGGAAATAAAGGGGTGTCGTTAACACTCAGCTGAGATCACAACACCAAAGTGCCTAGTGGTCGGAGATACTCTTGCTTGGAATGGGAAGTGTTTCCTGATACTTCACATCACAAACCATGGCTTATTTTCTTTGTAAGGACATGTTTTTAAAAACTCTTTTTTTCTCCTATGAAAGGGCTTACAGCTCACTGCTGGGTATGGCTGGTGAATTGGGGTAGCTACATCAAGGGTTAGCACAGTTTCATTTATTATCACTGCTTTCATGATTTGGATTTTGAAACATCAGCTGCTGATTATGTTTTTCTGTGATGGTGGAATTGCTTAATAGAGAAAATGGGAATGAAGCCACTGCCCATCAAAAGGAGGAGGTGGGTTGCTTTCATATGAGTTCAAGTTTGAGCCATACACTCTGGTCTTGGCAGCCAATGCTGAGGAGTCAGGAATTGTGCTGAGCAAAGTGAGACCTGAAGATACCAGAGGAGCCAGGGGAGATGTGGAGGAGGAGGTGGACTCATGGAGGCTGCCCGGGGCGACTCTCTGAGCGAGGCTTAGCAGCAGTGAACACCACCCACAAATCCAGTCATAATCCATGGAGCAGAAGCATGCTCTGGGCATTCTCATTCTTTCCTTCCTTCCTTCCCTCCCTCCCTTCCTTCCTTTTTTTTTTTTTTTTTTTTTCTCAAGACAAGGTTTTTCTGTGTAGCTTTGGTGCCTTTCCTGGATCTCACTCTGTAGACCAGTCTGGCCTCGAACTCACAGAGATCTGCCTGGCTCTGCCTCCCAAGTGCTGGGATTAGAAGTGTGCACCAAATACTGCCCTGCCTACTCTTCATCTTTACAAACGGCATATTGGTAGTCTTGGGAGGTGGTAGGGGAATGGAACCAACAAATAGACACAGAGTTTTTTTTTGTTTTTTGTTTTTTTTTGGGGGGGGTTGTTTTGTTTTTCGAGACAGGGTTTCTCTGTGTAGCTTTGGAGCCTTTCCTGGAACTCACTCTGTAGCCCAGGCTGGCCTCAAACTCACAGAGATCCGCCTGCCTCTGCCTCCCGAGTGCTGGGATTAAAGGCGTGCGCCACCACTGGCGGGCTTGGACCCAGAGTTTTAACAAAGTAAACTTTGTTATACAAAAAAGATTTAGGAAGTAGTATTTGAACAAATTCCACCCCAGGGGGAAAAAGTTTCCTAATTGCTTTTATTGTTAAATGCAAGCATAGAACATGTATCTAATTAGGTTCATCCTGAGAAAAGATGTCTCCAGTTCTTCTTACATCAGTTATAAACAAATGTCTTATTTTTACCTGAAGTTTGGTATTTTAAGAAAGATGTTAAGGGACTGGGGACATCAGTGGTAAATATCACTTGATGCTCTTGCAGAGGACCTGCGTTTGTTTCTCAGCACCCACGTGACAGCTCAGTTTTCTGTGATTCCAGTTCAAGAGGATCTGACTCTCTTTTATCAGCCTCCAAAGGTACCAGACCTGCATGTGTAGTGTAAAAGGACTCTGGCCAGCTTCAGGGCATGTGGTGAGCATGGCTCTGGCAGGCCTTGCCCTTCTCCCCCATTCCCTCTGCCTTGCTGAAAACTGTTAGATTACATTCCTAAAGCTAGCCCCCCTTATTTGGCCACTTCCTCCTCCTGAGACTGACTATCGAAGTCCAGCAATCAGAAGCCCCCTTTGGCTCACATAATTAACATGCCCAGTTAAAATTAAATGCCTTATCCTAACACGGGGTGGGGGTGGGGATCCCCCTTTATCTCTATAAACCACCATTTTCTTATGTGCCACATCTGTCTCCTCTCCATCCCAAGGCAGTCCTTTGTCCCTCTGGGATAAATATTCCTGCCCCCTCTCCCTTGTCCCCTTCCTCCTCATCCCCTGTCTCCTTTACCACCGCATCCCAGCCCATCCTAACACAGACCTCCTCTTCTTCTCCTCTTAAAAACGACACCCACAAGGTCATTGGCCACTGTTTTTCTGCCTGAGTCAGAAAGCAGCCACTTTAACTTTTCTTCCCCGCTTAGTAAAGAATCTCTCTGTGAAAACACATGTTTGGGTGTGGTTCGTGCCTAACCCGGGATCTGGGAGGAAGCCACTTTTCTGGGGGGAGGGGGTCTTCTTCCTGATGCACATACATACATGCAGGTAAACACTCTACAAAGAAAATAAAAATAAATAAATCTTTTTAAAAAGATGTTAAATGTAAGTATTATAACCAAGGGATATCAAAGACAGTCCTGTCCTTGGCTCTGATCAGTGTCACCATCTCCCTGATGCCTGCTGGTGACTTGTTTACAGTTACGATGCTTCCCCGACCCTACACTCCATAGCTGTTTTCCGTATCACATGCCACTTTCTGATCTAGTAACTGACTTATTATGTTTACTATTTATTATCATCTCCTTTTACCAGAAGGAGACTTCCGTGGCAGCAAGATTACTGAGCTGCTTCTGATTAAAGATACTTTAATGCCCCAAACTGAGTCTGGCTTGTAGTAGGTAGATAGTAAACATTGCTGAAGGACTGGACAAACATTCGCTCGTCTACACCTCCCAGTCCTCTTCCACAGGCTACTCCTAACCTCAAGGAATCCTAAAGCCTTGGTCTCTCTCCCCAACCCTGATTCCCAGATTGCCCTTGAATCTGAGACTCCCCTGTTTTAGCCTCCAGAGTGCCTGGGACTATGGGCATGAGGTACATTTCTTGAAGGCAGGATTCCTCTAAGTGATCAAAGTGGAGGTGCAGATGTTTGGGGTTCGAGTTCCTCTGAGGAGCAGGCTTTTGTTTTCAGTACAGGCCTCCCTCTGAAGCCTCAGTTATCCTTGGCCGCTCAATCCCCCGGGGTGTCTGTGATTAGGAATGTGCATCCCCACACCCTGCTCCTTGAGTAGTCTTTGAAAATCACTTGATGGCATCTCTGCACGGGACGGTAGCTGGAAGTAGACTGTTTTTTGAGACCGTCAAGGTGACCCATGAAGCTTTCTGTGTGTCTGGTGCTGATCTCTCCGGGAGGCTTCAAAACGGAGACGTTTCTGCTGTTGTTCTTAATAGGTTTGCCATACCACCAGGGGAATCTTCACAGTCCTGGCTGCCTCATGGCTCTTGATTTTTATCAGCAACCTCGACAAAGGGACTGCTCTAACTTGAGGGCCTCTTTTTCTTCTCAGGCCAATTAAGATGGCTTAAAAAGCACTTGTACCTACTTGTACCTCCAAATAGTCAATCCTTTTGCCTGACAATTAAAGGTTTTTTTTTTTTTAATTAATTACATTTATTTATTTATTTATTTAGGTTTTTCTAAACAGAATTTCTCTGTGTAGCTCTGACTGTCCTGGAAACTTGCTCTGTTAGACCAGGTTGGCCTCAGACTCGGAGATCCACCTGCCTCTGTCTCCTGAGTGCTGGGATTACAAGTGTGCACCACCACTGCCAGCTAAATTATATTTATTTATTGTATGTCTTGGTGTGTCTATCGGTGGCGCAGGGGGTGGGTGGGGTGGGGGTGGGTTTACTATGCCACAGCACACCTGTGGAGGGCAGGGAACAACTTGCAGGAGCTGTTTCTTTCTACCATAGAGGTTCCAGGGATTGAACCCAGGTGTTCAGGCTTGGTAGTGCCTTTGACCGATGAGCCATCTTGTCAGCCCCGACCCAATACTTTTAAACGCGCCCATTTGTGCAGCAAGCCTGAAGTCCTGTGCTTACTGTCATCGCCGCAGCCATGGCAGGATGCCTGGCAAACTCCTCAAGTCTGAGCCCTCAGGCCATCCAAGGGCGCTCCTGTGAGTCATCCTCTGCCTTGCCCTCTGATCTCTTCATCTCTAGGCTCCTTGACACCCTGGAGCCAGATGAACCCTCAAGCACAGCCTTTGCCTTATCAGGCCCATCTTCAGGCATTAGCCTCCCAGTGGTTTATAGAACTGACTTCAAACTCCACACCCTGGAGTTCTAAGCCCTCCACCAAATGGTTCTCCCTGGTTTAGCTGTCCTTGGCTCCTACTTGACTAGAGTGAACACCCTTCTCTGTTCTGTCCTCTTCTCCTTTCTCCTGTATGTTTCCCAGCCCTGGTTCTTATCCTGATACTCATCTCCATGGTTTTGTTTAAACTGTTTCCCCTCCATCATCCACCCACCCACCCATCTACCCATTCATCCATCCATCCATCCACCCACCCACCCACCCATCTACCCATTCATCCATCCACCCACCCATTCATCCATCCAATAGATACTGGGTTTAGACACTGTTTGGGGCCCTGAGGAAATGAACTCAGATGTATAATACACTCTTTCCCCTTCTTCTGCAACCCAAGGCAACCCCAAACATATGTTACCCTCAAAAGCCAATTGAAAATTAATTTTAAAAAAGATTCCCACTGGGCAGTGGTAGTGCACTTGGGAGACAGAGGCAGGTGGATCTTCGTGAGTTCGAGACCAGCCTGGTCTACAGAGCGAGTTCCAGTACAGCAGGGCTGTTACACAGAGAAACCCTGTCTTGAAAAAACAAAACAAAACAAAAAGATTCTCAACTCTGGGAGGCAGATGAATGTACCAGTTAAGTGCAAAGAATCTGATAAATCTAGGCTGGAACTGTTCTCTGCCACCAAGTACTTAGGAAATATTGAGGAAGTTATGCAATGCTGCTAAGCCTCTCATCTGTGGAACAAGGATCATAAGTACCTCATGTGTTTGTTGTAAGATAAAGAGAAATAATAATTAGTTGTGATGTTATTTTATCTTTTTTCTTCCTCTGACAGTGCACAGCAGAGTAGATGAAAAACGTGAACAAATACTTTGAAACGAATAAATACAATGATCTGTGGTCACTTAAGGATGAGTGACTAAGGGACAGGTGGTGGTGGCGCACGCCTTTAATCTCAGTACTCGGGAGGCAGAGGCAGGTGGATCTCTGTGAGTTCAAGGCCAGCTTGGTCTACAGAGTGAGTTCCAAAATAACCAGGGATACAGAGAGAAGCCCTCCACCTCCACCCCCGCAAACTGACTGCTGCTGCTTCGGAGGGTTTGTGTCTCGTGAAACTCCTAAGCTCAGCAACTCGTAGGTTATGCATATCCAATAAACACACAGCAAATGGTCTCTAGGTTACCCCATCATCTCTTTCCTTTCTCATCCCCGACTCTTCAGGAACAATAGTGTCTGATTGTCCTTTTTGCCCCCTCTCCGGTCCACACAAACCCTTTTCCGTGGACTGAAACCATCCAGATAGTGTCTGACCCGATACTAATAGGAAAGAGAAGCTTTCAACCTGAGGGTGCCTGAGTTTTCAGCTGCTGTTAAGTGGCCATAGCAAAGCAGAACCCATGGCTTCAATTTGGTCTGTCAAAGACGGAATTAAAAGTAGATTTGAAGTTTCACAACATAGTTTCCCATATTACGGGTGCTACTGTGCATTGAAATGGTCTGTGTGCGGCTCACTGGGATGGGCAGAGATTCAATCACTGTTAATGGCTTAAGGAAATGGGCTGGTGAGAATTAGGCTCATCTATCCCAATTGGGGCAAGAAGAAGAACCAAGAGATGTGTTTTTCAGTCTTGACATCTTGCCAGCTGGAGCTGGAGGGGAATGTTTTTCTGAATTCATTGAGCAGCCCACTCACAAATCATAGCGATGGCTGCATTCAATGAGAATAGACATAATTTTTATGTATTCTCGTTAAAGACTTGCACCACCCACTCAGAGTTGTGCAGAGGATCCCTGGGGATCCTTGAAACTCTACCATATTGCTAGGTAGAAACCCACTTTAGCATAAGCCTCGATAACTGCTTTTACATAATGAGGCTGTTTACATATCTCCAAGAACACTTTGGAATATTACAAGAAAAATATGACATGGCAGATGGATTCACCAAATCCTGCACAGTCAATTATCAAAAGGTAATCACCATACTTCCTATGGGAATAATATTTAAGCATCGTATCTGTCTTGGAAGATCTATTTCATTTTAAGTAGTATTAATAATGAATACTTGAAACAGTTTATAAATCAACTTTATATTTCTAAAGCTTTCACATACTCTCACCTGGTTCTTATGACAAGCCATGGGCAAGGTACACAGTGATCTTTTTATAATGAAGGAAGAGAAACTTTAAACGATTTGCCCAAGGTCACAAGGCAGAGGTGGGTAAGAGTCCCGTGGCCATTACTGTTGTCATGATGATTATTGTATTGATTCCTTGACATGTGGCTCTCTGATTTTGTTGCTCTGCCATGCTGCATGCTGCTCGGAGAGCTGTGCAAACTGCTCCCCGCCCCCAGCTGCTTCCGTCGTCGTCTACCCCGAGCTGTTGAGGAGGCTCCTTGTCTTTCACCAGGGTGGATGAGGGCTGGAAGCTTAGCTTTGCCCTCTGGCGCCATTTCCTGGTTTTCATGGGGCCAGGCCTAGGTGAGATGCTTCCAACTAGAGCCCTTTTCTCTCTCTCATGTTTTCTGGTTTCTGAAAAAAAAAAAAAACAAAAACACAAATCTGAGAGTTGCAAGAAGCCCCTGCAGAAGGAATATCTGTTCCAGGCGGGGTGCTTCCTGTCAGTTGCTTCAGTGGGAGGATCTGCCTTTGGGGCATTTCTGCTCAGTAACCACAATCTGTGATGGTTCCAACAGGTTTTAAAGTCCTAACAGTATTTCAGGAGGAGTGTCTTGCTGACTATCAGATCAGACTGCAAATACAGATGGCTGTGTAGGTGCTTTTATTCTTAGAGACGGGAGGTACCCACACATCTGCTCCTGGGAGCTGTGTCGTTGGTTTGGGTGCTGGAGAGAGAGGTGATGACCAGCACAGCCCCTGACACGCGTGTTTAGTGTTGGGATACAACAGGTTGACTCTCCCACTGCTGTATTATCTGACATCCCTCTCTCATATGGGGTCTTTGCCTGGATTTCTTTTGGAAAAAGCAAAAAGAGAAAAACATTCAAAAGTCTAGGTAACAAAACCGGGTGCAGTGGGCTACACCTTTAATCTCACGGCTTGGGAGGCAGAGGCAGATGGGTTTCTGAGTTCGAGGCCAGCCTAGACTACATAGTGAGTCCCAGGGCACCCAGGGGCACATAGAGACCCTGTCTCAAACACACACACACACACACACACACACACACACACACACACACACACACGAAAAAAAAGAAAGGAAGGAAGGAAGGAAGGAAGGAAGGAAGAAAGAAAGAAAGAAAGAAAGAAAGAAAGAAAGAAAGAAAGAAAGAAAGAAAGAAAAAGTCTAGGTACAGAAGTTCACTAAGTTGGAGGCACAGGCTGTGTGAATGGAGAGGATTTTCTTTGCTCAAGAAAACCTTTAAAGCAAAAGCTCCAACAGAAACTGCTTGCTCCTCCAGAGCTGGACCGCATCCATGGTGCACATCTGCATCAATCCTGCTGCTGGAGGGTTGTTCTCAGGACAAAGATCTGATATTTGGATGCTCCGGAATCAGAGAACAGAGGGTGCCTGGGGAGACCCAGAGGCGGGCAGAGAGTGCAGAGCAGTGGTGTCTTCCTGGTGGTACCCCTCTCCCACCACCTAGACCCGGCAGACTCCTAAGGCCTGGCAGTCTCACTTTAGCAGTAAGAACATTCTTTCCCACAGAAAGTTTGAGACATCTGGGGAGAGACCAAACAGAACGAAGGGTGGAGGCGGGGAGACCTTCTCTTATGGAATAAGCCAAGAGTGCAAGAGCAGCATAGCCCTGCCAGAGGAAGGCAGGCAGATGGCCAAGAAAGCACTAAGAATGAGGCAGTGGGGGCAGGCCCCTCCCCCTGCACACCCACAGGCCTACAAGTGTGGGAAGGGGAGTCCACCAGTTGCCCAAGTAACCAGGGGGTGTCTGGTCTCGGAGTAGAGTCCCTCTGAGCTCTGGGCTCCAAGTGGGGGTTTGCTTATTACTTCTCAACCGCGCGGTGAGCAGTTGGAGGGTCTGAAGGGATCATGGTGGTTTGGGACTCTTGAGCGGTCTCCCTCCCACCCTACCCCACCCCCCGCGGAGTCATGGCCTTCCTGTGACCAGGAACAGATTGCATCATGCTCACCAGGGGCTGTGTGCCTCTCAAGTGCCTCAACACACGCACCCCAAATCCCATTTTTTCTCGTCCCCCTTTTCAGCATAGACGTGACTTAGATTTTTAAGTTGTCCCCTGGTGTTTGGAGACCACGCTCTTTTCCCAAAGCCTCTGCCACGCAGTTCCCGGGGCTTCAGGGCTCTGCAGTACTTATTCCTGGTTTCACCTCTCCCACTCCAGCACGAAGCCACCGAGCATCGTGGCACTTAGAGTATGTCAACCCCCAGAGCTTAGGAGGCCTAGAAGGTGGCTTTATGTCCACCAGCTGCGTGCAGCCGTCCAGAGGGGGAGGGGGGCTTAACGCCATCCTCACCACTTGGCACCTCCTCTGTTTTCAACCCCTTTCCTTTCTCCACCTAACTGCGTTCCCTAGGCTGCTTGACTTTATTTCCTGGCTCCCAGAAATCTTTGGTGTGAGAACAGGCAGAGGAATCTCCTGGGGTGCATTTGGAAGGAAGGGAGTAAGCTCGGGCTTGGATAGCTTCCACTAGCGGAATCTACACGGTGGTGCTTAGCCCTGCCTCACAATAGAATCATCTGGGAGCTGTTTAAAAAAGAAAAAAAAAAAAATTGCACCTCCCGGCCCAGGCCCAGGGATTCCGTTCAATGGGCCTGAACAAAGGTTTATTTGTTTTTGTTTGAAAAGTCTTCCCCCCATCAAAGGTATTTTCAACAACAATTCCCAGGTTACTCTACGATGACAACCACTGATTTCAAGATGGGTATGTTTAGGCGCAAGCATGGCAAGGACCCTGTGTGCCATCCAGCGGACCCGAGTGTGGTTTATCTGCAGAGGAAGCCTCCCCCTTAGGGCCAGGCAAGCAGCCGTGCTGGTCGGTGGATCCCGCTCCCTTGTGTACCAGATGTGCCCTCTAACTGGCTTTGAACTTAGGGGAGGTGGTTCTGGGTAACAAGAATCCAGTTCTGAGGCACCAGTATAGGAGGAAGTCAGCCAGGGAGAAATATGACTTCAGCGCCCTGGCTGGGGGGCGGGGTGCAGTGGGAGAGGGTTGGTTGGTTGGTTGGCTGGTTTTCTGCACATCTAAAATAAAATGCGGGGTGGGGGTGGGGGTGGGGGTGGGGTGGCGCCGAGACCACAGAAGGGGGGAAACAGAAGTAAAACTGCAGACAGAGTTGTGAACGAAAATGAGAAGATCCAGAGAGACGCACAGCCCCCCTCCTCCCCACACACCTGTTTCTGTGAACGTTTCTGTGGGTTGGGCTTTTGACTGAATTAATTACAAAAGTAGCCCTCCCTGGAAATGTGTCCCAAATCTCTGAGTGACTCTGACTCTGGCAGCTGCTTTGGGAGCGTTATTTCAGTGTCCCAGAGGAAGGGTATTTTAGGGATGAGGCCTTACCAGAAATACGAAGCCAGGGGGAAAAGAAGAAACATTACAGAATTTCCAAAAATATTTTGATAGCCATGCAAAACTTTGTAGAGGCTTGACGAAAAATCAGGGTAGGCACAGTTTATGGACGCCAAGTGGACTGACTCTGTAGTTTGGGTTATAGATGCATTATGCGTCCTGTGTTGTCAGATACACAGAAGGACTGATAGACATGTGAGTGTTTGCATGAACTGCACTTGCATGTGTGTGGATTCATATGAACGTGTGCGTTTGTTTGTGATCTGTAATTTTAGTGAGGGTCGTGGTTTGTGTACACAGGACAACTAAGTTTTAAAATAATAAAGGACTAAAGAAAACGCATGAGAAGCTGCTGGAGTTACAGCTGGTGGGGGGGGGGGGAGGGGATATGCTTGAGTTGCATGCTCAAGGTCTTAGGTTTGATTTCCAGGACTGGAGAGCCAGGTGTGATGGTGAGTGCCTTTAGTCCCAGCACTTGGGAGGCAGAGGCAGGGAGATCTTTGTGAGTTCAAGGTCAGCCTGCTCTACAGGGTGAGTTCCAGGACAGCCAGGACTACATAGAGAGACCCTATCTCAAAAAAACAAAAACAAAATCAAAAAAGAGAAAGAAAAAGATACAAGATCTTTATATATTTCATCCTAGTCTTAGTGATCTGCTCCGAGGACTTTGCCCCTTCCCGGTGGCCTAGCAACAAGGCTGTTTTATGAGTTTTCGTTTTTAATTAGTGTAAGCTAGTAGTTGCTGTCCCCTAATATTTGTTATGATACATTGTTTCTACTAACATCCAAGGGCAGCAGAGTACAGGGTGCAATTTTGTAAATAAAAGCAAAATAATGTTTATTATGCCCTGGGGTTTGGTAGATGTGGGTTAAGAATTAGTGTAGTGGACTGTCAGGGTATCTATCTTTGGGTCCTGTGCACGCTAATAAATATCTACCCATCAGTCAACTTGTCCAGGCAGCCACATCTGTTGAACTGATTGTGGATCAAAGTGAGTGAAAGCCAGGCTTTGCTTATCTCAGCAGAGAAGGTTTTCATACAAGTGATACAAATTTCCACAGAGGAAAATAAAAGTACAAGGTCTGAAAGAATTTGCTCTTCAGCAGCAGCAGCATGAGTGGGCCCTTTGCGGGATGGGGGCGGGGATACCAAGAAGAATTTAGATTGGAGTTCTGCTCCAGGACTCAACAGCAGAGCAATAACATCTTACCTCTTTCATGAAGTATGTAAAAAGACACACCACTGGATCACATTTCTTTTTCTTTATATATTTTATCGGTGGTAAGGAAAATAAATTGTATATTTAAAAAAAAATAATTTCACCCGGGTGGTGGTGGCTCATGCCTTTAATCAGGAAGCAGAGGCAGGCAAGACTATTTTCATTCACATGATTATAACTACAGGAATTTGTTTTGCTTCCTTGAACTTTAAAATATTGATGTTAGTAGGGCTGGAGAGATGACTCAGTGGTTAAGAGCACTTGCTACTTCTGCAGAGGACCTGTGTTTGATTGACAACCATCTGTAACTCAGGTCTGGGGGAATCCTATGCCCTCTTCTGACCTCCAAGGACACTTGGCACAGACATGGTACATATATATATATATACACACATGCAGGCAACACACACACATGCAACCATATACTAGTAATGTATAACAAAGAAGTGGAGTTTTAACTTCATATTGTTGCTTAAGACTGAACTTAATTAAGAAAATTTTCTTTTCTTTTTCTCTTCTTTATTTTGGTTTTTTGACACAAGGTTTCTCTGTGTAGCCCTGGCTGTCCTGGAACTCGCTCTGTAGACCAGGCTGGCCTTGAACTCATAGAGAGCCACCAGCCTCTACCTCCTGAGCGCTGGGCGAAACATACTGTTAGCACATGCACATGCTTACATGGGGAAGGGTTGGATGGACATGAAGCCCAGAGACACCGAGATTTTCCCAACATTCAAGGGATGGGACAAAAGTTATTTGGGGTCCAGAGATGAAAATCCAAGGATAGAACAACATTAACCTCTGAGGATTCAGCCTTAGAGAAGATATGAAACCGTCCCAAGGACCGACAGTTGACATCCAGGACTCCTTCCTGCTAGTATGCAAACTTCCCGGGATGAGACTCTTCCTTTGGTTTAGTGATGGACCCCACACATAGGAACTCAATGTAAGCTTTTTAAATGACAAATGAATACTTTAAACTTGAGATAAGATAAATGAGTAATGTGATATTCATTTTTCTAACTACATTAACCCTTAATTTACACCTGGGTCCAAAAGCTGCTGTCTGGGTGGGCTTATATAGAATCTACTATACAGGTAGCTACCAAACTTTAACTTTTGTACCTTTTGACTTTAACTTTTGTACCTTTGCTCTCCCTAGTTTGAGCCTTGACTATGGAATAGTTGGTCTGACACTGGGGACTCTGTCCATGGTCAGTTAATTAACATCTCCAGCAAGGTCATTCTGTAACACGCGTCACTCACTAAGCTGAAGTGCTCAGACACTGTATGATGCTGAGTGTGCATTAACATGGGGGGGGGGGGTGAAAAACCGAGTCAACACAGAATTCAACTATAAAGAAAAGGAGAAAAAGGAGAAAGTTTCCAGGTCTCCCTGAGTGCCTCCCGGAAAATAGGAATGCACCCTCAGCTAGCTGGTCCTGGTGGATTTTGAAAACAATCGACCAAAATCAATTTCACTAGTGTGTTTTTTTTTTTTTTTTTTTTTTTTTTTTTTTTTTTTTTAACATAGAATGACTGCAGCTAGAAATTTCTGACACAAATCTGGAATAGACCAAATAAGGTGAGAGGGTTAAAACCAAACAAGAACAACAAATCTCAAACTACCTGGCACCTCTTGCCTGCACCGGAGCCAATTCCAGAGGGCCAGTACTGCTGCCAAGCCACACCCACCTCCCAGGCCGGCCCGCCTTTCTCCTACAGACAGGTTCAGGCCTCTCTCCCTCTGGCTTATCTCCCTTTCTGAATAGAACTCCATAATCTGATGACTGGACTCTTTTGCTTAATTCCTATCTTAATAGCTGTATTGCAATCTCTCTCCCATCTCTCCCAGTCTCTGTTCCATCTAAGCCTGTGCTTTATGAAACATGTCCCCGAGGTGTGTCCATGTTGTAAGACACATATACACCAGGACACAGCATGGTTGGCTCCATGTGTCCCTCACAAAAGGCGTGACGGTTTATGTAGTCTGGACCTCCAAGAGGTTCACACCCAAGTAAACAGAAAAGACAGGCAAATAGTGGGTGATAATGAGGTAAATGAATAGAGCAAGACACTATCAATGATAAGGAAAGCATTTTAAGAGCAGGATGAGCGAGGAAACAGGGTTATTTCTTTTCATAGAGAAGAGTATAAAGGCCTGGCAACTCCAATAGAGTTACGATGTATTCGCTCCCTCATCTGATAATGAGGTAAATGTATTCCTCTGGAAACTGTGAGGTAGGAAGAAGATGGATAAGACACACTTCCTACTTTCAGAGGTTACAATTGAGAGAGCTATGACGTGTGCATCCACATCTACAACATTAGGTAAAGGTTGGGTGTTCCAAGGAATACGGAGACCTCGGAGAGGAAGCAGCAGTCTGGCGAGGTAGAAGCCTTTGAACCAAGCTTAAAGCTCAGTGGGGGAATTTCATATTTGAATTTCATATTTGTCATGTAACTGAGGTCAAGGCAAAAAAAACAAGCCACATTAATTGAAACAGCAGCATTGCCTGGCTAATAATTGTCACAGCAACATTTTCATGATCTCACAAAAATCCATTCACTAATGTTTTTTGGCAGTTGTCAGGGCAGTAGTTGTTAGTGGAGGGTCACACCCTCTTTAACCTGACGAAACTCACAGAAAAGGAAACACACACCCCCAGTAAGCAGTGTGCTGTTTTGGGGGTTCATGGATTCCTGTGCCTGGTCTGGAACTGCCCAGGGTCTGTGGCCACTATGACGACCTGATGGAGGCAGCCTCTCAAGAGTTGAGAGATGTTCCTTCACTCAGCAGGCTCGTTCTATTAGAGCCTGGAGAGCTTTGAGGGAGAGAAGCCCCCCCCCCAACCCCCCCCTCAGCTTTTAACACGCCCGTGAGGCCCGATGTGTACAAATGGGGGGCCTGAGTCTGATGCTAAAGTGGTGCTGTTTGCTGTTGTGCACCTACTGGGGTGGGATGGGTGGGAATGAGAGTCGGAGAACAAGAGAGTTTTCCGGAAGGAGGATACACTTGTGCAGGAAGCTGTTGTTTTTCAAAGTTTCCCTGGTGACTCTGAAAACTGTGATGTATCCCCACACCCACTGCCTTAGGATGTTATTTTCTGTGAGCCTCCTCCATCCCTCCTGCAGAGAGACTCCTGGCAAGCCCTTCAGACATGCCCAGACGCATTCTGTATCCTGGCCTGGAGCCCAGCTTCAGCTCGGGCTAGAGCATCCCTCCTACTCCCCAGGCTGCATTAATATTGAAACTGGATGGCAAAGTAAGGTCGCCAACAAGGGAACTCTAAAATGCGGGCAGTTCATAAGTGCGCAAGAAAATATTTCTAAAACACAGTTTCATGGAGCCAGATCTGGGCTGGACCCTTCTGTTGTCAGTGGTGTGACCTGGGGTTTCTGGACGAATGTTACATTGTTTCTAATTTGCAGCTTTAGAATTAGACCCACTTCTAGGACATTATGCTAAGTGAAAGAAGCCAGGTATAGAAAGATAACTACTATGTGATCTCACATATGTGTAATTAAGGAAGCTGGTCAGACAGAAAGGGGAGAATGGTGGTTACTAGGGGCTGAGGCAGCAAGAAGTGGGGAGATGCTGGCCAGAGGATGCCAAGTTTTGATTAGATGGGGTAAGTTCAGGTTCACTGTACATCATGGTGACTGTAATTAATAATAATGAACTGAATACTTGAAAATTGCTAAGACAGTAAATTTAAACATTTTTATTACATTTAAAAAACTAATTGTGTGTGTAGGGGAGTGTCAGTTCACTCCTTCCACTATGTGGGTACTTAGCTCATTAGTCTTACCCACAAGTGCCTTTGCCCACTGAGCCATCTTGCCAGGCCTAAGTCCTAATATTTCAAGTGTCCTTAATTAATTAAAAAAGGAAAAAGATGAGTATGTAAAGTAATGCATATGTTAATTTGCTCAATTAATCCTTTCATGATATGTACATATTTCAAAACAACATGTTGTACACCATAAATGTATACAGTTTCGGCCAATGTGTGTGTGTGTGTGTGTGTGTGTGTGTGTGTGTGTGTGTGTGTGTGACCTTGCATGAGGATGTCAGAGGCTGAGTGTCTTCCTAGATCACTTTCCACCTCCTTTTTTTGAGACAGAACTTCTCACGGAACGTGGAGCTTGCTGTTTTGGCTACACTGGCTGGCCAGCCAGTCCTGGAAGTCAGGTGTTTCTGCAGTGCTGGGGTTACATGCACGCTACCACACCCCCTTTTCTGTGGGTGCTGGGGATCTGAACTCAGGCCTCCAGGCTCACACAGTAAGCACTGAACCCACAGAGCTGTCTCCCCAGCCCCCAGTTTTGATCAAATTATATAAAAAAGCAAACTACATTTACTACCTCTGTTTTTGGTCATCTTAACACAAGTTAGGATCATCTGGGAGAAGGATACGTCAATTGAGAAAATCCATGGGATTGGCCTATAGGCAAACCTGTGGGGCCTTTGCTTGATTATGGGGAAGATCTCTGCCCATTGTGGGCGGTGCCATCTCTGGTCAGGAGGTCGTGGGGCGTGTAAGAAAGCAAACTACCAGCTTTTCTGTGGGTGCTAATGAGCAAGCTAATAAGCAGTGTTCCTTCATGGCTTCTGTTTCCGTTCTGCCTCCAAGTTCCTGCTTGAGTTCCTGCCCTGACTTCCCTTCACACGTGAGCTGCTGGAGGAAACAAACCCGTTCCTCCCCACGTTGCTTTTGGTAATGGTGTTTATCATGGCAACAGGAACCTGACTAACGCCGTCTCTAACCCAGGCTTGCTTTGGCCTTCAGTTTTCCTTTTTCATTTGCTTTTTTTTTTCTTTACTTATATTAATGTAAAGCTTTTGATGTTAAGCATTTTTATTTTATTTTTTTAAGAGGAATCAAGCTGGATGTTGGTGGCGCATGCCCTTTGATCCCAGTACTCAGGAGGCAGAGGCAGGTGGATCTCTGTGAGTTAGAGGCCAGCCTGGTCTACAGAGAGAGTTCCAGAACAGCCAGGGCTGTTACACAGAGAAACCTGTCTCAAAAAACCATAAATAAATAAATAAATAAATAAATAAATAAATAAATAAATAGAGAAACCTGTCTCAAAAAACCATAAATAAATAAATAAATAAATAAATAGAGAAACCTGTCTCAAAAAACCATAAATAAATAAATAAATAAATAAATGGAATCTTTCTTTTGAATCTGTTAACTTTCAGTCTTGACATCTGTCCTCAAGTTGTTATTATTTTAAATGTCCTAAAACGGAAGTGAAGAGGAAACCGGAAGAGAAATCTTGATTTCCCTGAGCTGGGCTTGAGCGCTATGGAACCAGTTCCTTGATCGGGAAGCTGGTCTGCATGGTAGGGAAGCTCACAGCCAGGGGGCTGGGGATCCTCATGCACCACAGCACCAAGACCAAGGCTCTCACAAAGATTTGGAGCTAACTGTAGAAAAGACGGGCTTTTTAAAACCAAGCGTTATTACCATCTTCGGCATGTATTTCTTTGGAGGTCAAATGCAGCCTGGGTTTGTCAGTTTCCAGGGCAGTGTGCTTTTGAATTTGTCATTTTTTTCCTCTCTCTCTGCTAAAGCTTGGAGTTGTGGTGACCAGGACATTGCCTCCTTAGAGAGGAAAGCACCCACACTCCATGGCGAGAAGGCAGCGCTGCAGGACCTGAGGCCTCAGTGGTTGTCCTCAGGGGACTGAGATTCAGTACTGAGCTCTACATTAAAACCAAAGCAAGGCACTGTTGGGAAGGCTCAGGAGGTAGTGGTGCTTGTAGCTGAGTACAGTGACCTGAGTTTGATGCCTAGACTCACATGGAGGAGAGAATCAACTCCCACAAATTGTCCTTCAGAGTCTGCATGTGCCCCCCCCAACAAAACAAATAAAAAATGTAAAAAAAAAAAACTTTCAAAAACCAGAGTAACCCCAAATCCAAACAACCAACCCCCTAAAACTCTTCCACAGACCAAAAACAAATGACCCTCGCTCCACACCTTCAAATATGAAGACATCATTGAGAGAGAAAACTTCATGTCACTTCAAAAAGAAAATGATGGGGCCTGCAGAGGTAAGGGCACAAGCTACGTGATAGCTCACAACTGTCTGTAACTCCAACTCTAGGAGATCTGACGCGCTCTTCTCATTTCTACGGGCACCAGGCACATGCGTGGTGACCATACACACGTGTAGCCAAAACACCCAGACACATTAAAAATAAATAAAATTTAATAAAGGGTTTCACACAAAAGATCCTAACCTTGACAAAATGCCCTCTGTCACTCAGCAGTCAAAGAAAGTTAAGAAAACAAGAGGGAGGGGTACGTGGACTTCGTGATGATATCAGATTGGCCAGAAAGAAACGTAAAAACAGAGTTGGTAGCCAGGTGGGGTAGGAGGCTGAGGCAGGCGGGTTGTGAGTAGAGGTTGGCGAGAGCTATACAGTGAGTTCAAGGTGAGCCTGGCATACACATGGAGACCTCATTTCAAAAAACAGAACAAGACAATAGGCAGAAAAAAGAATGCAAGAAGGAAACCTAGCAGTGTACGTAAAGGCATTTAATCTTAGACCTTTGGAAGTTTGCATACGTCTGTACAGATGTTTAGCTACAAGTATATTAAATAACATACTTAATGCCATGAAATTTTACACAAGCATTAAAAATGATGCCAGGCATGTTTGTTATATAAGAGGTATAAATGATACAGTCAAATTTGACAGCTAATTAAAATTAGCACCTGTCTATAATCTACTTTTTACAAAAGAAACTGTATATGCATAGAAAGAAGACTAATGTCTCAAAGCTTCAAGAGCAACTTGGGCAATGAGCGCTGTCATTTTCTAAGTTTAAATAATTTTTTTTAAAAACATGAAGCAATTTTGATGTTGCCCTTTTTGAGACAGTAATGTGAGAACTGTATCTCGAATCAGAAAATTCACTCTAATTATATGATCTTGCTCAACTGATTTAATTTAATCCCTTTTACTTAAATGATGTTCTGTGGACTTAAAGTCCATAATGGTTAATGTAACCATGAAAATAAGCACTGACATTTGCTGAGTATAAAAATAAGTCAGGACCCAAAACCGATGACACAGTCTGCATGATGAAAATATCAGATGACTCAAATTTAGGGACATCTGAAAAAAATGCTTTACTAGGGCTGGAAAGATGGCTCAGTGGTTAAGAGTACCTACTGCTCTTGCAGAGGACCTGGGTTCAGTTCTCAGCACCCACATCAGGCAACTCACAACTGCTGTGGAATAATCTCTTTGTACATTGTGAAGATTTGTGGCTGTGATTGGCTTAATAAAGAAGCTGACTGGCCAATAGCTGAACAGGATAAAGTTAGGCGGGGAAGCCAAATTGAGAATGCTGGGAAGGAGAAGGGCAGAGTCAGGAGTCTTGAGCCAGATGCAGAGGGAGCAGGAGATAAATGTGCCATGCTAATAAAGGTACTGCTAGGTGGCAAAGCATAAATAGAAATATTGGTTACCTTAAAATGTAAGAGCTAGTTAGTAATAAGCCTGAGCTATTGGCCAAGCATTTATAATTCATATTCAGCCTATGAGGTGGTTATTTGGGGCTAGGCAGTCAGGACAGGAAACATCCATTTACACACAACCACCTGCAGCTCCAGCTCCAGGGAATCTAATGCCCTCTTTTAGCCTCCAAAGGCACCTGTGCTCACATGCACCTGTATAAATAATGAAAAATAAAATTCTAGCTTGCCCTGGTGGTACATGCCTTTAATCCCAGCATTTGGGAGGCAGAAGCATTCAGATCTCTGAGTTTGAGTTTGGGTCTATAAAGCAAGTTCCAAGACAGCCAGGGCTACAGAGAAACCTAGTTTGGAAAAAACAAAAATACACAAACAAACAAATACATAAATAAATAATGAGCTCTAGAGGTCTGGAGAGACGGCACAGTAGTTCAGAGCATTTGGTGCAGAGGACTCAGGTTTGGCTCCCAGCACCCACATGGTGGTTTGAAACCATAAGTAATTCCAGTTCCATGGGATCCGATGCCCTCCTTCTGACTTCCATGGGCACCAGGCACTTATAAAATGAAATAAAAATCTCAATAGAAAGAAGGAAAAGAAGGAAGGAAGGAGGAAAGAAAGAAAGGTCAAATAAAAACAAAACCTAAACAAACCAGGAACAATTGAGCTGCAGGAGTTAAACATCAATCTATCCAATGCATTTTCTGAGGTCCTACTATGTGCAAGGTTTTCTGCTTTCAGGAGGGCAAGGCAGATGCCTGCACACGTCTCTTCTACTCTCTTGCTGTCATATTCCCGGAGACGCAGGTACATACCTGTGTGTTTACAGGGAACTCTGGTTATTCGGTCAGCCTTCTAATGCATTTGCTTTTAGCGTATATTAAATACGCTTAAAGGAGATTTTGCTTCTTTCCATTCCATTGCCTTATTTATGCTTTTTTTAAAAAAAATTTACTTTCAAATTATTCATTTCTGAGCTTGTGTTTATATGTGTTTATCTTTAAAAAAAGTTTCCACAGGGCCAGTGAGATGGCTGAGTGGCTAGAAGTGCTTGTTGCCACGCCTGACCACCTGAGTGTGACCTCCGGGACTCACTGTGGAAGGAGAGAACTAACCACTCCAAATTGTCCTCTGGTTCCATGTGGGCATGTGCTAAAATAAACAAAAAGTAAATGTAATTAAAAAAAGGTTTCCCCAATGAATAGTCAATGTTATATTCTCCAGGGACCTGTTCCATGCCCTTTGCCACTACTTGTGTGCCTGTGTGCATATGTGTGTGTGTGTGTGTGTGTGTGTGTGTGTGTGTGTGTGTCACAGGTCCCTCGTGACAGTCTCATGGGGTCTCTTCCTTTCGCTACACAACTAAACTTTTTTTTTTTTTTTTGGTTTTTTGAGACAGGGTTTCTCTGTGTAGCTTTGCGCCTTTCCTGGATCTCGCTCTATAGACCAGGCTGGCCTCGAACTCAACAAAAATCCGCCTGCCTCTGCCTCCTGAGTGCTGGTATTAAAGGCGTGCGCCACCACCGCCCGGCTTAAACTTTTTAATTTATATGATGGCTGGTATTTTTTGGTTCATCCATTCCAAACTGTATCACACTTTGCTATCAAAATCAATGTTTAATTGGTTGAAGTAGTTTATCCCAATTTACATTTTTTTTTAGTGCTAGGGACTGTGCCCAGGGCCTTACATATGATAGGCAGATGTTCTACTACTGAGCAGCATCTCCAGCCCTTCAACTGGTGAGGAATCTACTGACTTATTTCTCTCATCATAAAAAAAAAGCAGGGGCTGGCTGGGGGTGAGGGGTAGGGGATGGTACACGCCTTTAATTCCAGCACTCAGGAGGCAGAGGCAGGAGGATCTCTGAGTTTGAGGCTAGCCTGGACTACAAAGTAAGTTTCAGGACAGCGAGGGCTGTTACACAGAGAAACCCTGTCTCAAAAAGACAAAAACAAAAACAAAAAACCCCAAAACAAAACAAAACAAAAGTAGGGGCTGGAGAGAAGGCAGCAGTTAGGAGCACTGGCTGCTCTTCCAGACAACCCTAGTTCAATCCCCAGGATGCATGTGGCAACTCTCAACCATCTGTAACTCTAGTTCCACGGGGTTCACTGCCCTCTTACTGCTTCCACAAGCACCAGGCATACATGCAGACAAAACACCCATACACACAAGATTAAAATAAAAGTGAAAAATCAAAGTATAATTTACATAGAGTAAAACATTTTTTCAAGGTATAGTTCTGTGGATGACGACTCCTGAGTTTTCACTATTGTGATTCAAATATTTTCTTCTTCATTCTTAACAGAAGTTCAAATTCTTCCATAAAGACAAAAGGGTCTTTGACAGTTGTAACAGACAAAACTCTCATTAAAATATTGTTCATTGTCTAAACACCCTCTCCCCCGCCCCAAGAACAGGATCTTGAATTACTAAGATTAATGTCTATAGAGAAAGCATTGGTGGATTTTGTAGGAAATCAACAATTGAAAACATCAGAGAGTTATGATTGAATTTAAAGAGTCCGAATGAATCCCTCTGATCTGCCTCATTGTTATGAAATAATTGCTGAGTCTAATGATGAATAGCAGCCGAGGAAGTCAAGACCCCATTCCTTAGACTTCGGGACCAAGTACCCTGAAATGATACTATACAAACAAGGAATCTAGATGCCAGCTAAGTACGGATGAACTACTTAAGTCGATTAAACATTGATTTTGATATCAAAGTGTGGAACGGGGTGGAATAGATGGGCCACGAAGCTCCAACGATCAATGTTAGGACCAATTTTATTCATTATGTCGATGGTTTGGAAGAAGGAGCATGCAGTAAGCTTGTTACACAAAACGGGAGGGAGGGCCAGTCAATCCAGAGGGGATGAAGCAACTGCTGTAGCCTAGGAACATAAGCAGATAAGGGGCTTATTCAGGTCAGGGTAGAGGAACTAGGAAGTAGAAAGATTATCTCAAAGGAGTGTGAAGTCAGAACATTCCAAATAGAGTGGAGAAGAAAAGGCATGCCAGCCATCACAAAGAAAGAAGTAAGATCATTCAAATGCCCTAAGGCACAAATAGTGACCAGGGAAACTAAATAAAAAGACTTTTAATAGATCGGATTAAGAAAACAACTCATGGGCTGGAGAGATGGCTCAGAGGTTAAGAGCACTGGCTGTTCTTCCAGAGGTCCTGAGTTCAATTCCCAGCAACCACATGGTGGCTCACAGCCATCTGTAATGAGATCTGGTGCCCTCTTCTGGCCTGCAGACATACATGCAGGCAGAACATTGTATACATAATAAATAAATAAAATCTTTAAAAAAAAAAAAAAAAAAAAAAAAAAAAAAAAAAAAGAAAACAACTCATGAAATACATAATGAAGGACACTTGCATATTTTACATATTAGATGACATAATAACATAAACATTGCTTTGTAAGTTATTTTATTCAATTTTCTTATTTGGTTTTGTTAGTGTTATGATTATATTTTTTGTATAATATTAACAATTATTTCCATACCCCAAGATGGAAAATCCTTTATGTATCGTAAAATTTTTGTCTTATCAATTAAATTTGTTCTTTGACAATTTCATAAATGTATCTATAGTTTATTTCATCCCACAGGCTCCCTTGTCTTCTCACTCCGGCTGGTCCCTTCCCCTCCCTACAGGTCCCCGTCCCCTCTCTACAGGTCCCCTACCAGGTCCCCTTCCCCTCCCTACAGGTCCCCTTCCCCTCCCTACAGGTCCCCTACCAGGTCCCCTTCCCCTCCCTACAGGTCCCCTTCCCCCTCCCTACAGGTCCCCTTCCCCTCCCTACAGGTCCCTTCCCCTCCCTACAGGTCCCTTCCCCTCCCTACAGGCCCCTTCCCCTCCCTACAGGTCCCCTTCCTCCTCCCTACAGGTTCCCTTCCTCTTCCCTACAGGTCCCCTTCCCCTCCCTACAGGTCCCTTCCCCTCCCTACAGGTCTCTTTCCTTTGTTCACATCTTCTTGTTTTGTGACCCACTTAGTTTAACAAGGGCCGTCTTTGTGAGCAAAGGTATGAAACTATGCAGTAAAGCCTGGTGGCTCACTAGGGGGTACACATCTGGAGGGAATGACTCCACATCTCAAGAAGCTGTCACAAGTCAGTGAGACATAAGGCCCAGGCTGGCCTGGGACTTGCAGGCTGTCTTCCCCAGTCTCCGAGGGCTCAGATTGGATATAGATAGGGCCATCACCCATCTTCTTTACAATTTAGGATTGTTTGTGTAACTGGTGAGTAATTTTTTTAGCACCTTTCCAATCAATAGGTCATATCACTAAATAGTTCTTTTCATTAAAATAAGAAGTTTGAACCATTAATACTAAATTACCAAATTTATAGCTTATTGAAATTAATGCCTTGTCCAAAAATGTTGGCATATGCCTTTAATCCCAGCATTTGGGAGGCAAAGGCAGGCAGATCTCTGAGTATGAGGCCGGCCTGGTCTACAGAGCAAGTTCCAGGACAGCCACGGCTACACAGAGAGACTCTGTCTTGAAAAGAAAAACAAACCCAAAACACAGAAGGCAAGATCTGCTTGTGAGCCCACTGCTCATGGTTAGGTTGTAGCTGACAATGCTAGGTCACGAGTTGCAAGCGTTCTGGAGGGGTACATAGAGGAGTGAAGGACAGTTAGAGGAGGGAATTACTGACAGCTGGAAGCACTGGCTTTACAGGAAGGCTCGCATTGAGCTTAAAGTCTTGTCCGTGTTGCCGGAACTCGGGGATGCTGACGGGAAGGGGTAAGAGCAGTTAAGTGTGGAATAGTGAGGGCTTATGAGGGATGTCCTTGAGTAGGCTCCACAAGGGAGCTGGGATTTGGTTAGTTTTATTTATTTATTTATTTATTTATTTATTTATTTATTTATTTATTTATTTATTTATTTATTTTTGTGGTGCAGGAGACTGAATGCAGGACCCTGTGAATGTTAGGCAAGCCGTATTGTGTAGTTTACATTTTGTGTCTTTTGTGGATTACATTTCCTAAGGGTAAGAGCCTTGCAGCGTCTTGTAGAACAGGGGTCAATACATTTTGTGGTTTTCACAAACAAGTCATTAAGAGAGATTATGCAGGAAAAACTTGCCAGTACCACATGGTTCTGCTAGTGGGAAGCTTGGGGGACATGTGTCAAACCTGACTCCTGCCTGGACTTCTGAAAAAATGATATCATTGTTGGAGACAGAGTGTCCAAAGGGGAGGTAGAGCTGTGTCTGTAGACAGCCTAGGAGTTCAGTTTGGAACATCTGCAGTTTGAGGCTAAGTGAGACATTCAAGAGGAATTTATGGAGCCTAAGGACATGGAACAGGAACCCAGGTGACAGCAGACACCTAAAGTAGGCCTGAGTTGAGAGATGATGGCTGGGGTTTCGGGAGTGCTGAGCCTCCCCAGGAAAGGCAAGGATCCAAGAACTGAGTCTGGAGTGGTATTCATATGTAGGGGCTGGAAGAAGGCACAGACTCATGGCAGTACTGTCCAATAGTTAGCCCTTGGCCATGGGCAGCCATTTAAGTTTCCGTTCATTAAAATAAAACAACTCAATTGCCCAGCCACACTGGTCATATTTCAAGTACTAATGGTTGCATGTGGTTAGTGGATGTTGCCAGGAACAGATAAAAAGCATTTCACTGCCCTAGACTTTTTTTTTTTGGGGTGTGTGTGTGTGTGTGTGTGTGTGTGTGTGTGTGTGTGTGTGTGTGTGTGTGTTTAAATTGGACAGTGCGGCTAAAATGGAGAAATACTCATTTGAGAGAAAACCAGAAAGCAGATGAAGTTTAAGGAGGAGAGTGTTCTCAGGAGGAAGTGTTTACAGTATTGGATGTTGCAACTGGTGTCAGGAAGGCAAGTTCTTGAGACCTTGCGTCAGGATAAACCAGAACAGACAACTGCCCCATCCCAGGAGGGTTTACATCCTGGGGTTGGGGGCTGAACACAGGCTCTCTGACGTATTAGACAAGCACGTGGCCACTGAGATAACCAGCCAGCTCTCTTCACTGCTTATTTTCAGAGTTTTACTGTGTAATCCAGCAAGCCTTCAATTAGAGAGTCTCCTGCTTCAGCAGGCCAAGTGCTGGGATTACAGGAATTACAGACTTGTACTACCAAGTCTGACCGACACGGAGAGTTTTCTTAAAGGCAAGAAACTTGTTCATGTCTGGAACAGGTCTGTGAGCTTGGCAAAGTCTCCTGAGTCTGTGCACAGGCCCCTTTTCTCCTTTTAGTTCTGTATCCAAATCCTTCCACCCATGGGCCAAGGCTGTCCTCTGGTAGCCACACATCTGAGGCCTGTATTAACTGTCTTTATGGTCCTTATTTCAGTCCAGTTCTCCAGTGACTAAGGCTGGAACCCTTAGTCACACTGAGGCACTGACTTGTACTGGTCAGTCAAGCCACGCTTGTTTCACTGCCTTCACATCATTTAAAGGGTTTATTTTTTTAAAGTTAAAAATGATTATACAAATCCAGGTGGTGATGGCGCACGCCTTTAATCCCAGCACTCGAGAGGCAGAGCCAGGCGGATCTCTGTGAGTTCGAGGCCAGCCTGGGTTACCAAGTGAGTCCCAGGAAGGGCGCAAAGCTACACAGAGAAACCCTGTCTCGAAAAACAAAACAAAACAAAAAAAATACAAATTTCAGATTACACAGTCTGAAGAATGATGGTGATACACTGGGCCTAACAGGTAAAACTTGACTTATAAGCACAGCACCTAGGAAATCCACTCAAATTTCATTTTCTTTACATTTTATTTATTTATGGTGTTTGGTGGGGGTGAGGGGGAGGCTTGTGTGCTACACCACGTGTGTCACAGTAAGGGGACAATTTGTGGGAGAGGGTTCTTCCATCATGTGAGTTCCTGTGACTAACCTTACGTTGTTGGGATTGGCCAGAAGCCCTTCTGATCTGCTAAGTCATCTGGCTGGTCCTCATTTTCCTCTTTAGCCATTTAAAACTTAGCATCCATCATCCTCTTGAAGAATATTACAGTGCATTTCTGTATTAGTGTCACTTCCTGTTGCTGTGATAAAACACCCCCCTGACCAAAACAACTTAAGGGAGAAAAGTTTCTTTCAGTGTAGAATCCTGTTACAGTCCTTTCTAGCAGGGAAGGGAAGGAAGCAGGAATGCAGCCTGTCACAGCACATACACAGACAAAGAGAAACGAATGCTTGCATGTTTACAGCTCAGCCTAGTGTCTCCACTCTCATACAGTCCGGGACTCAGACCTAGGGAATGGTGCCACCCACAGAGGGCTGCCTTCCCACATCAACTAACTTAATGAAGACAGCCCCATACAGACACAGGCCGAGCTGATCTAGACAATCCCTCATTGAGACTCTCTTCTCAGGTGATTCCAGACTGTGTCAACGTGACAATTAAAACCAACCATTATGGTATTATTTATATCCATGTATAGTCACAACTTGGTATGTTTTAAAACATATCCTTCTGTAACTAGCTTTTCGTTCACTGTTTTCGAGACAGGGTTTCTCTGTGTAGCTTTGCGCCCTTCCTGGAACTCACTCTGTAGCCCAGGCTGGCCTAGAACTCACAGAGATTCACCTGGCTCTGCCTCCCGAGTGCTGGGATTAAAGGCATGCGCCACCACTGACTGGCTTTTGTTCACTGTTTCTAAAACAGTTCAAAGTTCTACATATTCTGAACCAACTCATTGGTGTAGATAAACAAAAAAAAAACAAAAAAAAAAAAAAAGAAAAGAAAAACCAGAGCTGGTTAAACATGCCCAACTGTCCAGACAGCACGGACATTTTCAGCTAGATATGGTAAGACTAATTGCTGACCACGAATCCATAGAAATGTTCAAGCTGTTCAGTGAGGTACCTTATAGTTCCAGCTTGGTTTCCTTGGAGTTGTAGCTAATGTTATTACCGATTTTTGTCCCAGTCTACTGAGGAATAGGGTGATCTGGTTTTGTTTCTTGGCCAGGAATAGCTCATGAAAATCTTGAGAGAAAACATGACAAGAAACTGGGCCAAGGCATGAGGATGGGAAAACAGATCTTACTACTGTTTTGAGATTTATTCATATTTATACTTTTAAAATTTCATTTAATGACTATACCAAAACATATTACTCCATTGTGAATTACATTAGTCACTAAATGTATTATATAAATATAGCCATCATGTTTTGCATATGGTTTGAATATGTCTACACTAGTTAAGAAAAAAGTATTCTTTCAAGAGACCATGGTCTATAATAGTGGGGTGTTGGTGGTGCACACCTTTAATCCCAGCACTTGGGAGGCAGAAGCAGGCTGGATCTCTGAGTTCGAGGTCAGCCTGGTCTACAGAGTGAGTTCCAGGACAGCCAGGGCTATACAGATAAACCTTGTCTCGAACTCCCCCCCCCCCCCAAAAAAAAGACAAGTCTATAATAGTAACTATATGTGGTTGGAGAAGTTTACTGAATCTTACCATAGTGATGCTTTTGCTAATGTGCATTCTTTAAGAGCTATGCATGAAAATGGCTAGCTTGGGTTATCTTCCTTGTGATCTAAAGATTGTTCATTCATAACACAACAGAGTGTGTCATTGTCAGCATTAAAAATACCAGAAAATGTCTGAAATACTCTTTTTAGAGCTATCCAGATAGGGACACAGTGATAATTCTGTGACACCCTCTTGAACTCTACTTGGGTGTCACCTCTATCTTGCTCATTCATCCATCCCTCTTTTTCTATCCCCCCCAATCAGACCATCTTGACAAATTTTCTTTAAAAAAACTAGGTGTAAAAGTGTACCATTTATACTATTCAAGTTAAAAGCAGTATTTCTAGTGAAATATAGGAATACAGGAAACTACTGTTAAAAGAAATGAACCCTATTCTTGGACTTAGAATTTCAAATTCGTTTTTGCATGCCTGCGCATGTGTGCTGTAAGGACAAGTCTTTGGTAATCTTTTGCACAATAAGCACAGGTTTCCTATTCTACGAGCATAGATAACAAGTATGTCTTCTGGAACTGAGTTTTTTCTTTTTTTTTCAAATAAAACAAGATTCTTTCAAGTTAGTGCACATAAAATTAGTTTAAATGTTTTGACTTCACATTATACAAAATATAATAACTACAATAATTGGAACATAGATTCTTGCTTGAGTCAGATTTCTAGTAAAAGAAGTATTGTGGACAGTGTTTCTTGAATTTAACCTTTTAGCAAATGTATCTAAAGGTAATAGGCAGTTATGTCTCTTATTGGCAGAACACAGAGAACCTGAACATTCTCCTGAATAACAGCAAGGCATTAAGGATGTCAAAGGAAGGAGTGGTAACCTAAATCACTCAGTGAAAAAGTGTACCTAAATGCTCCCAAGGGGGAGGGTACTTCAGGGAGATTTACTATTTTAACAAATGTTGGCAATTGTTGACTTGCTTTTTCAGGAGGATTTAGAAGCAGGGACTATGTGTGTCCAGCAAAATAATTTTAAAAAGCTGACTGTGCTTCATTAAGTAAAATATAGCTAAGCTTGTTTTGGTACCACTGCCCAGAATGAAAACTCTTTTCCCTTATGAAGCGACTTGAGATACCTCTTTGCTATTAAGTGCCTGCCTCTAGGGTCCATAAAAGATGGTTGGAAACCAGAGGTTAAAGGGGGGATGGGAAGGCGATGGATCCGACTGTGGATTGAACGTGTGTGGAAAAAGTCCTCCTCCAGCCTCGGAGGGGGTGCCTCCCCCAATACCAGCTCCCTCCCCCAGGGCTCATGGGGCGGGTCCGGTTTGCTCAGCAGCAGCAGCGACCGCAGCAGCAGCCTTGGGGCTGAGCGGCGATGGCCTCCTGGCAGCGCTGGCAAGAGGCAGCTCCGAGAGAGAGCCCAGGCCCTGGGGAGCTCCAGCTCAGGCGGCTGCCAGGATGGAGGAAACGTCGAGCGGAGCCCGAGCCACCGGGGACGGACTTCCTCCCCAGCTCGGCTCCCCGACAGCTTGGCGAGGCCTGCTCCCAGGGCCGACGAGTAGAAGAGGCTTGTGCCTCGGGCCGGGCAGCGGCAGCCGAGGAACGAGGCAGGCACAGCGGGGTAAACGCGCGAGCCGGGGCCGTTCTCAGGAACCTACAGCGCCACGGCCGCTCATTGTCTCTCCCCTTCCACCCGGGGGCAAACAGGAAGCCCGCTGCCTGGCCGAGCGACGGACGGGCGCCCGGACCAATGAGCACGGCGGACGGAGAGCGCGGCGGCAAATGAGCGCCGGGAAGAGGGGCGGAACTTCCGGGCGGGCTGTCACCCTCTTCCCCCCTTTTGGGCTGGAGGCTCCACCTTTTGTGTTTCCCGCACAGTCAATCAAAATAGGAAAAAAAAAATCCCCGGACCGCTCCGGCCGTGTCCGCCGCCGCTTCCCGCATCCTCTCCCGCCGCCGCCGCCTTCGCTTCTCACCATGTGTAAGGCGGCGGGGAGCCCCGCCTGAGGTGTCCTAAACACACTATGACCGGTACGTAAAGCCGAGAGAGAGAGAGCAACCCTCGCTGCCTCCGCCGCTGCCGCCCACAGCCAGCCCGGGGCCCGCCACCGCCGGCTCCCGGCCCCGAGTGTGCGAGCGAGTGTCTGTGGAGGCAGAAAGCCGCACTCCCCCCCCCCCTCCGCCTCCCTCCCCTCCCCGCCCGCCCGCCCGCCCGCCCGCCCGCCAGCGTCCAGCCCTCCAGCCGCGCCGAGCGCCCGCCGGGGCTCGGGGCGGGCGGCCCGGTCCGCCGGGAGCGCATCCCCCCGTGTGCGGGCGGGCGTGTGTGAGTGACTGACGGTGCGAGAGGAGCGAGCGCCGCGAAGGGAAAGGGGAGGAGAGGAGAGGAGAGGAGAGGGGGCAGGGGCAGCGCGGGGAGGAGGAGGAGGGAACGAGGAGGAGGAGGAGGGTTACAGCCGCGGCGGGCGGGGGCAGCAGGAGGGGAGGAGGGAGGGAGCGCGCCGCCGCCGCCGCCGCCGCGGCCGCCCGGGGGGGCGGGGAGGAGGCGAAGGGGCCGGGGCCGGCTGGCGCTAATGTGGCCGCGGCCCGCGGGCCCCCTCCCTCCCCGCACCCGCCTTCCTCCTCCCCGCCCCACCCTCCCCCCCGCGCTGTGCCTGCAGCTCCCGAAAAGCCCGTGAAACAAGAGGAAATGGCTGCCTTGGACGTGGACAGCGGCGGCGGCGGCGGCGGCGGCGGCGGCCATGGAGAGTATCTGCAGCAGCAGCAGCAGCAGCAGCAGCAGCAGCAGCAGCAGCAGCAGCAGCAGCACGGAAACGGCGCGGCGGCAGCGGCCCAGGTGAGGAGCGGCTGAGCGCGGCCCGGCTCCCCGCGCGCCGCTTTCTCCTCCCCTCGCCCTCCTTCCCTCCCTCCCTCCCTCCCGCGCGCGCCCGCCCGCCCGCCCCTCCCCCGCCCCGGGAGCTGCCCGCCCGAGGCGCCAACGCTCCGACCCCGCCCGCGCGCCCCCGCCCGCTTGCCCGCCTGCCCGCCCGCCGCCTTTTTTTTTTTTTTTTTGGTGCGTGTGTAAGTGTGCAAGTGTGCGCGCCCCGCCGGGTGGGATCCGGGCGGAGGGGAGGCCCGGCGCGCAGCCGTCCGCCGCGGGCCGCCGAGCGGGGCGAGCGCGGGGGGGAGGGGGGGAGAGGCGCCGTCGACCCGGAGGAGGAGGAGGAGGAGGAGGAGGAGGAGAGCGCGGGCCCGGCCGGCGCGGCGCGGCGCGGAACGAGCCGCACTTCCTGTGCGAGCGGGCCCGGCCCTAACCGCCACCCCCTCCCTGTCTCCCTCTCTGAACCCGCCCATCGCGGGTAGGACACTCAGCCGTCACCGCTCGCTCTGCTGGCCGCTACCTGCAGCAAGATAGGGCCGCCATCGCCGGGCGACGACGACGAGGAGGCGGCCTCCGCCGCCGCCGCCGCCGGGGCCCCCGCCGCCGCCGCCGCCGCCGGAGCGGTAAGTCCCGCGCGCGCGGCCCGCCCCCGCCGAGGCCCCGCGCCCGCCATCCCGGGCCTGCGGCGTGCCCGTCCGTCCGTCCGTCCGTCCGCCCGCCCGCCCGCAGGCCTCCCGCCGCCGCGCGGCCGCCACGCGCGGGCTGTCCGGCCGCGCCGCGCTTTCCGGCCCGCTCGCTTCCCGGCTGGGAGTCCAGGCCGGCCCGCGCTCTCCGGGGATTGTCACTGAGGCATCGCGCGCAAAATTCTTCACAAAATGAAGTCTGAGAGGGAGGAGGTGGGGGGTGGGCACAGGACTCCAAAATGGATGTTGGAGTAATTCGGCTCAGGGCTTAAACTCGTTCGCTCCCAGCACTGCATTTGCAGGCACAGCCTGTCGGCCATCGATGATAGTATCACCTACAGAGAGAGGCAGTGGCTCTCATTTGGGGAGTTTTTGAATCGTGGGCTGTTTTGCTGAAGTTCCCAGATCTTGGTTAATGTAGGCCATAGATCATTTAAAGAGCTTGTTCTTTTATACGCAGGAACGAACACCTTTATTGCAGTTTTTTTTTAACCTGCCCATTCACAGTTGTTGGCTCTTTCAGACTGCTATAACTTAGCACTAGTTTTTCCTGAGTAGGGTTAAGTGAAACAGTTAGAGGCGATGGAAAGTTAGAAGTTAGATAGTAATACTTCAGCCTGTGAAATTGGCTAGAATATAGGTCTTCGGACAAAAAGTAGATGAAAGTCGTTTTGTTTGCATGCATGTTAGTGCACGCCATACTTAGAGTTGAATTTGGAAAATTTAATTTTATGACTAGTCTGATAAGGATGTGTTGGGAGTCTTTTTGGAAGTTTTAGAATGCCTAGGGCATGGAGACTTGGAGCTGGAAGTCTTATGTGAAGACTCGGTATACAATTAGGTGCTGTAGTCAATGTGAACTTTACATTTGTGTGGATCTCACATTGCTGCTCTTTTAGCCTACTGTGAAAAAATGTGTTCACCTATTAAGGTAGTTCAAACACTTCCCAAGACTAATCTTTTAGAAGTGGGTTATAGGAATCGATTTATGTAATGGCAGTTTGAATTGTCACTGTTAGAAAGTTTGCTATTTCATAGGAAGTATGTTTAGGCATTCAGTTAATTGTGACACTATATCATTAGTAAATAGATAATTTATTTCTTAAATTTCTTAATGTCGTGTTTTTTTAAGCAGATTAAAATGTAAAAAGCTGTTTCAGAAGTTATTTTTAAATAAATATAGGTGGATTAGTAAACTTTTAAAATAAGTTATATTCCCCCAGTCCCAAAACGCCAGAATAAATTTATTAGTTATTTTAGTAAGCTACTTTAGAAGTAAAATTGAAAAACAAACTTTAATATTTTAAATACAGCAAGATTTATCTTGTAACTCTACCAAAGTTTAGAAATGCCCTTACAGGTGGGGGAGGGGTATGGTGACAAGGTTAGGGATAAAAACATACTTTAGTCTCATTCAGGATTAGTATACTGACTCCATCAATGTGTGTGTGATGCTTCCATGCTTCTCTGACCTCTCAGATCATTCATTACCAGGTACACACTTCCTGCCAGATGACATGAACAATCTGAGCTCATTAACAGTTACAATATGAAAATGCAGTTTGGCTAGAGGATCCCCAAACTTGGCATTTCTTTGGTGTGTGTGTGTTTGGTATTTGATAAATCTCAGAGTTCTTTCAATTTCTCACTTTGAGCAAAGTTGAAATTAACTGAACTGAAAGTTGAATGAGGTGAAAAACATGAGCTGTCTGTGTGTTTTTGTCTAAACATTAATGGAAAACCAAAGTTAATTTCCAGTTTAAAAGTGATTCAGAATTTTTTCGGAACATTTCAGAAAATAAACTAATTCAAATGAATTCATTGGGATATTTTCAACATTTAAAACTATCCTGAGATAAATATATCTTAAGTAATCTCAGATTACTGGAGATCACTGGAGGACTGTAGTGTCTTGAAAGTTGTGTTAAAAAGTTGTGAAATATTTTTAGGTTTATAACAAAACTGGAAATACCAAATCCTAGTTAACTTAAACCCTTCACCCAGCTTTCCCCAGTGCTTCCCTTATTATGGCACATTTGTCAGATCTGTGAAATGAGGCAGCTGCAGATTTCATTTGAGTTTTGCCAGTTTTCCCATTAATGTCCATTTTCTTATCTAGATTCTAATCCAAGATATCTAACCAATGTTGTGTCTAAAGTCAAGTGCAGATGTTCAACTTAATGCCAGCTTAGCTTGATATTTCAAGATGAGAAGTACCTGAAAAGCCAGTGTTCACTAAAGACTTGTTTTAAACAGGATCCTGGCCAAGGGTGTTTGTGAAAGGCTAAAGTCAGTCACAGTAGCTCCACCTCTAATGTCTTGTGACATGGACTTCCAAAGATGGTAAAGCAATCTTCCTTTAGGAAACATGTGATCTCTGCATAGGTTAACTAACTTGTCCAAGTTACATGCATGAACTTGAGTATTGCATTTGTACTTTAGTGAAATAAGCTATACAAACAAATTTTATGAAAATCACTGGTTTAAGTTATAAATTTAGTGCTCATTATTTTTGCAGGTAAATACTGGCACATTTAAAAGGTGAATACTAACTCGAGAGAAGGCTATTTTGCCATGAAGGGCTAGGATTTAGCTTAGGGACACTTGTTGCCTAGTGTTTGCAAAGCCTTGCCTTCCTTTTCTCCCACCCCACAAGTGGGGTGGGGAAGACCCTACAGTGTCACTGAAGTCTGAGTTCTAATTGAAATTTTACTTGTATCTGCCCAAGAATGTTGTGTTTTACTCCACCTTAGTTTCACACTTGTTCTGGTTTTCAGTTACCGCTTTCCTTCTGGCTTTTATAAAGCCATTTATGGGTCTGAGAAGTCAATCGTCCTTCCACAGTGCATTGAGAGTTCCTTTTCCTTTTCCACTGGTACGATCTAAGAAGACAGATCCTGGTTTTCCTTTTCCTTCACTCTTCACCCTGTCGTTTCTACGCCCAGTTGCTTTGCAGAATGCCCTTGTTGGGAATTGCTGGAGCACCATCACTGGGAGTGAGTGCCACAACCACCCAGTGCTTCTGGAGGTTATGGTCCTTTTCACCTTGTTATGTGTGGAAACACACACTTTTTACAGTGCCTGCTTTGATATTAGATGATGTTTTCTTTGTTCATTTTCTAGTTAGAATATTAGAGTGACTGAGAAAATTCTGACTTAATTTCATTCAGAAACTTACAGAGGGTTATCTGACACCTAACCCCACACCCACCCAAGCTCTTCACTGCATTGTTGTATTACTGCTTCCCTGTGTTTCCACTCAGTGTCTTTTGTGTTAGCTGACTTTCTAATTATCACTTTTCCATTTCTATTTAGTGTACTTGATCTTCTTCATTGGTATGTTGATGGACCTTGTGTGAAGGAAAGGGCTTCAGACTTCAGGCTTTGTAGTTTCTGAGCTATCTAGAACTTGCTTGTTGTGGAATTACATATATGGGTTTAAAATTGGTTTATAGTTTCTTAGGCACTAATATCTCAAAGTCAGTTTTACTGATGATTTCTTTCATTCTATATATACTTTCTATAATTTTCTTGAGTGATTTGAAACTAATACATTTATTCAGAAAGTATATATTGATCTTACTTTGTTCCAGGTATCTAATGGATGTTTTTAAGTCTGATATCATAGTTCATTTAATAATTAATAACTTGGAATTGCATAATGCTTTGTGCTCGCGCACGTGCATGCACATATATATATAGTTTGTTTTCCTTTTTTTCAGACAGTCTTTATATATATAGCCCAGGTAGGCCTCAAACTTGAGATTTTCCTGCCAAGTGTTTGGTTTATAGGTATAAGCCACGGTACCTAGCCTTAAATACTTTTTTTCTTCTTAAACATGCTTTTTACTTTAGGATTATTCACCGAAGTTTTAATCTATCATTTGATGTTAGACGAGCAGAGTCTCTCCCTTAAGTTAACTGCGGATACTGTGGGAAGTTGATACGGTAGTTTACTTAGCTCTGAGGACTTGATACGTGAGGAGCTGTGTTTATTTTCAGGGAACTTGTTGACTAGAAAGCTGTTCACTCAGTTAATTATCGATTTTGTTACTCTTGTAAAAATTATTTACCAATCTGTATGTCATACATTTGTCATTTTATTTTTAAAAGCAAATGGACAAAAATACCAGTTTTGGAAAACAAGCTTATGATAGTATAAAGTACTATATTCCGCTATAAAATTCAAGAATATTTGTGAAGCCAAAAGTTTGACAGTTGATTCTCAGTTGAACAATAACAAGATGATGAATGGATTTTATTTATTTTTGTGCAGATTTTAATATAAAATAGACTAAAGAAATTTCAGTTTTCTTAAAATGTCTAAAGACTTAAAATAAAACAGTGTTTTGTAATGTTAGGAAAGATTATTTATGGTTATAGATTCAGTTCCAAATCAAAATTGAACCAAAAGTGACTTCAGTGCCTGATCCTTGATACAAACATTGAGGATTAGTTTTAAGTGTAATTTAATTCAGGCCTGAAGATTTATAGTGGGTCCAGTTTCTTCACCTTTATTTTCTTCTGCATTTATTTCAGACTCCTTCACTGGGCCTTTAGTTAATCTCTATAAAATACAGATGTGATTGCACCAATCACTTGCTTATAACCCTTTTCTAGTTCTTAGTTACTATCTACAGGAGAAAGTCCAAACACTTTAGCAGGATCTACAAAGCCATTTACAAGTCTTGATAGAAGTGTCTAGTTGTGTTCCCCATTGCTTTGGCCGTGAATATAAGCCTTTTTTGGACCATCTCTTGAACGTTAAGGTTTCTTTTTGTCTTGTGGAGTTTATTGTCACTATACTCTTATTAATACCTCTAACTGACCAAAGTGAAATTTTATGTTTTAATGACTTAATTATCTTTAGTGTGGACAGTCCCCTCCCCACCCCACTCCCCCACCCCCAACTTCTGTGTTCCCACATTGTGTTTTGATTATGTGGCTAGTATATTCCACTTTTTACATTATACTAGCATGTGTATCTATGTTTGTTTGAATAGAGTTGACCATTTGTGGACAAAAATTTTATTGTTTTGCTTGTACATATTTTCACAAATATGCTCAAATGTTTGCATTAAATCAAAGATGAACTGTAGTTCATTCTTTGAAATATACTTTTCAAACATAAAAATTGAGTATTGGATTTCTTAGTGTCTCACTATATTCTCAAAGAGAACTGGTGACTATAAAAAAGTTAAAACAAGTAGTGTTCTAAAAAAGTTACTGTGAAAGTTAGTGTAAGTTATAAACTAGGCTGACTTCTCCTCAAATAGTACTTTCATAAGAAATGGATATGCTGTTTTGGATCATGTAAAGATTCCTTGATGCTCAGTCATATATTTACTTCGACATGCTGGGTGAGCTACATTTGTATATTTTCATAGTTTAGTGACATAGAGTTATTGAAAATCACAAATCGATCTAGAATTAGTGAGGTAATAATGGCTTTATTTTGATGGTAAGTAAGTTATAAAAGGGTCTTTTTTCCAGTGTCTTTATGACTGGTCTTAGTACACTTAGTAGACTTTACTCCTGGTCATTTAGTGAGGGGCAAGTATAATAGTATTTGAGAGGAGCTTGGGGTCTAGAGGTAGGCACTTACCCTTAGTATTAAATACTCTGCTCTTTGATAACTTATCTCTCATATTTCTTACCTGTGAAGTATAGCTGTTAATAACAGTACCACAGGATTGCTTTAAGAGTATGTAACTATGGTACCTGGAACATAAAAGAAAAGCCCAAATGTCAGATACTGCTATTTTTTTCCCTTAAAAAAAAAAAAATCTATCCTTTGACCTTGTCATGTAGGATTTTTTGTATTGCTTGCATACATTGGCATTCTAAATGTTGAATCTGTAAACCATGGGGATGATTCTTTGCTGTTATAGAATGTAAAACATATATGCTTCATATTCTATTGCAATTTTAGAGTAATAGGCACAGCCACATTCTTTGTTCTCCAGCATTTAGCTAGTAGTAAAACTTTGCAGACTTGACTTCTGCTGTGTAGTCGCAGGACAATTTTCCTCATTAAGTGTTGTTTTTGTTTGTTTGAGACGAGGCTTTACTCATAGCTTAGTCTGGCCTTGGATCCCAGATGACCCTCCATCTCCGCTTCCCCTGTGCTGGGAACATAGGTAGGAGCCTTAACATTACCCAGCTGCTACGTGTGTGTGTGTGTGTGTGTGTGTGTGTGTGTGTGTGTGTGTGTGTGTGTTTTGTAAGGTTTCATCTCCCCTGTACCCCCCAGTAGTTAACTAAAACACACACACACACACACACACACACACACACACACACACGCGCACATCTATGTATGTACATATTTATATTTGTATATATAGTTTGGTGATTTATACATCATTAAATTGTAGCTGTTTTTAGATTTGTGACATAGCAGTAATACACAGATTTACTCTTCTAATTCAGATAGCTTGGTAACAAACACCATGATGCTTGTGTATATCTACTCCTTCCCTCAATGGTACTTGATGTCAGTTTTTGTTTGCTTGTTTTTCTTTTAAAAATCTTGCTATATAGCCCAGGCTTGCTTCAATAGCACCAAGGTGGGTCTTCCCCCCACCCCCAAGTCACAGTTTCTCTGTGTAACAGCCCTGGTTGTGCTGGAACTCACTTTGTAGACCAGGTGCCTCGAACTCACAGAGGTTTTCCTGCCTCTACCTCCCGAGTGCTGGGATTGAAGGTGTGCGCTACCACCATCCAGTGCCCAGGCTGGTCTTAAACTTGAGGCAGTTATCTGCTTCAGCCTCCTGAGTGTCCTGAAACTCTTATCTGTAGATCAGGCTGGTCTTGAACGCAGAGATCCACTTGCCTCTTCCTCCCGCATGCCAGGATTAAAGGTGTGTGTCACCATTACCTGGCATATTTAATTATTTTTAGTGGGTTGAATACTTTTTGAACTCTGTCCTGTTCATAATCTTGCCTACATCCCTGTTTTGTACAGTTTAAAGATTATAGATCAGTGATTAACAGATCAATTTGTGTTGCTAGGCTATATATATTTAAATATTTATATATATCCTCCCCCCCCCCCCCCCCCCCAGTTACTCAGCTGCTTTGGTTGAGACTGAAAAATCACATGGATATATGAGTTCCAAGACAAGTCTGGCCAACATAGTGAGACCTTGCCCATCTCCACCTTAAAAAAAAAAATGTGGTTGTAAAATAATCTAGAATATTTTGATTAAGATACTTCCCCATTTAAATAGGATGTACTATGGTTACAGTAACTTACAGCTCGAAGTGAAAATTACTGTGGTATGTATAGCACTGCTTCTGTATTTGAGCTCTTGTTTTATTAAGATGGTTTTCATTTTTACATAGTAGGATTTGTACTAGGTGAGGATTTATGGTAATTGAGTTAAGCTATCACACATCACAACATTTCTGTTTTCTTCATCCAGACAGGTGATTTGGCTTCTGCACAGTTAGGAGGAGCGCCAAACCGATGGGAGGTTTTGTCAGCCACTCCTACAACTATAAAAGATGAAGCTGGTCATCTAGTACAGATTCCAGGGGCTGCTACTTCAAGTGGGCAGTATGTCCTTCCCCTCCAGAATTTGCAGAATCAACAGATATTTTCAGTTGCACCAGGATCAGATTCATCAAATGGTACAGTGTCCAATGTTCAGTATCAAGTAATACCACAGATTCAGTCAACAGATGCCCAGCAGGTTCAGATTGGCTTCACAGGCTCCTCAGATAATGGGGGTATAAATCAAGAAAGCAGTCAAATTCAGATCATTCCTGGCTCTAATCAGACCTTACTTGCCTCTGGAACACCTCCTGCTAATATCCAGAATCTCATACCACAAACTGGTCAAGTCCAGGTTCAGGGAGTTGCAATTGGTGGTTCATCATTTCCTGGCCAAACTCAAGTAGTTGCTAATGTGCCTCTTGGTCTGCCAGGAAATATTACCTTTGTTCCAATCAATAGTGTCGATCTAGATTCTTTGGGACTCTCGGGAAGTTCTCAGACAATGACTGCAGGCATTAATGCCGATGGACATTTGATAAACACAGGACAAGCTATGGATAGTTCAGACAATTCAGAAAGGACTGGTGAGCGGGTTTCTCCTGATGTTAATGAAACTAATACAGATACAGATTTGTTTGTGCCAACATCCTCTTCATCACAGTTGCCTGTTACGATAGATAGTACAGGTATATTACAACAAAACACAAATAGCTTGACTACTTCTAGTGGGCAAGTCCATTCTTCAGATCTTCAGGGAAATTATATCCAGTCGCCTGTTTCTGAAGAGACACAGGCTCAGAATATTCAGGTTTCTACAGCACAGCCTGTTGTACAACATCTACAACTTCAAGATTCTCAGCAGCCAACCAGTCAAGCCCAGATTGTGCAAGGTATTACACCACAGACAATCCATGGTGTGCAAGCCAGTGGTCAAAATATATCTCAACAGGCTTTGCAAAACCTTCAGTTGCAACTGAATCCTGGAACCTTTTTAATTCAGGCACAGACAGTGACCCCTTCTGGACAGATAACCTGGCAAACATTTCAAGTACAAGGGGTCCAGAACTTGCAGAATTTGCAAATACAGAATACCGCTGCCCAACAAATAACTTTGACGCCTGTTCAGACACTCACACTTGGTCAAGTTGCAGCAGGTGGAGCGTTGACTTCAACTCCAGTTAGTCTAAGCACTGGTCAGTTGCCAAATCTACAGACAGTTACAGTAAATTCTATAGATTCTACTGGTATACAGCTCCATCCAGGAGAGAATGCTGACAGTCCTGCAGGTGAGTCCCAATGATATGTCTTAAAAAGTGCAATGATAATAAACAGGACAACTTTGCTTTAGCTGTTTATCAGCATCTGGCATTCATTAAAGGTGCTAGCTACATCCTTGCATTTATATGTAAGGAGGCATCATAGTATTTTCCAAATTGTTCTTTTTGAAACTTTATAATATTTGAAGTGAAAGATTTTCTATTGTAACATTTTTTTTCCCTACAACAGGTACATGTTTGTTTTGGCATTTGATTGGTATTATCAGGCATCATAGGTTTTTTTGGGGTGGGGTGGAGCAGGAGAGTATCTTCATTGTTCTTGGTGTGGGATGAGTTTGACTTCTTTTTTTGGGGCAGCGGGGCGGGGTGGGGGGGACGAGATAGTGTAGCCCAAGGCTGGCCTGGAACTTGCTATGTAGACCAAGCTGGCTTTGAACTCAGAGAGATCTGCCTCCTGTCTCCCCAGTGCTGGGATTGAAGATGTGTGCTACCGTGCCTGGCTGGGTTAAACACTGCATAAGTGGTATTTGGGTGGAATGTTAGGTCGGCATAACAAAACATGATGCTGGAAGTTAAGAGTACGTAACTGTCTTGGCCACTAGATAGGTGATTCTGGCTGTTTTTCTCTGGCAAATGGAATTTCTTCATTGTATAAAGTGGGCATGTTAGACTAGGAAACTAAGTAGATACTGGCCAGACCTAACACTCTGGTTTTTGTGATAGTGGACATGAAATTTGGCTGAGTTAGAAATAACTGTTGATAAGTATATATTGTAGATGTTCAAGTCTACTCATTGAATGTTTCGCAAGCATGATTAAATAATGAAGCTTAAAATGTAGCATCAATGTTACCATATTAATGTTATTATTTGTCTAGATAACATTGAATATTTTCATTTTACACTAATTCCTGACTTTTACAACTTTTTTTTTTTGTTTTTTTTGAGACAGGGTTTCTCTGTGTAGCTTTGCGCCTTTCCTGGAACTCACTTGGTAGTCCAGGCTGGCCTTGAACTCACAGAGATCCGCCTGGCTCTGCCTCCCGAGTACTGGGATTAAAGGCGTGCGCCACCACCGCCCGGCTGACTTTTACAACTTTAATTCTTCTACTTCACATTTAGATTTCTGAGGAGATCATACTGTTAAAACTTTCCAGTCTGGCTGGGGGGTGGTGGTGGCACATGCATTTAATCCCAGCACTCGGGAGGCAGAGGCAGGTGGATCTCTGAGTTTGAGGCCAGCCTGGTCTACACAGGACAGGGAAGCCCTGTCTTGAAAACAACAACACCAAAACAAAAAAACCCTTTCCAGTCTTTCTGATTCTAAAGTCTTAAATTGGGTTACAGAATTGAATCGATTGAAGTGACTTCCATCATCCCTTTTTTTTTCTTTTTTTTAACATCAATTTTTACTGTTCGTTTGTTTTGTTTTTCGGGATGGTTTCTCAGTGTAGCCTGGCTGTTCTAGAACTAGCTCTGTAGACCAGGTGGCCTGAAACTCAAAAGAGACCTGCCTGCCTCTGCCTCCCGAGTGCTGGGATTAAAGACTGCCCTGCTCCCATCATCACTTTGAATGATTCCTTCCCCCCGTTTTCTCTTCTTCCTGTTCTTAGAAATTTGAGATATATGTCTAGAAAGGTGGGCTTGTCCTTGAGTCTCACATTTGTATCTGGAAGTTCTTTATTATATCTGGGTTTCTGAAACTGATTTAGAATTGTCTTTTTCTTTTTTCTTTTTGGTTTTTCAAGACAGGGTTTCTCTTTGAAGCCCTGGCTGTCCTGGAATTCCCACTGTAGACCAGGCTGACCTTGACCTCAGAGATCTGCCTGCCTCTGCCTCCTCAGTGGGACTAAAGGTGTGTACCACCACCCAACTTAGAATAGAGTTTTTCAAAGTTTGATCTGTAGCCTCTAGAGAGCCTGAGGATCCTTTCAGAAATCCTTTTTCTAATGATACGAAGACATTATTTGCCTTTTTTACTATGTTCACACTGACTGATCAGATTTTAAACTCAAGGTTGGAGAGATGACTCAGTGGTTAAGAGCATTTGCAGCTCAATATGAGGACCAGTTCTTACCCAGCTAATGTTTGGGTGGCACACATACACCTGTAACTCCAGTTCCTAAACCTGGTCTGCAAGCACCTGCATACTCCTGTGCGTGTATGCGTGTATACACACACACACACACACACACACACACACACACACACACACACACACACGCACGCATATACATTAAAAAAAGAAAAAACCTTTAAACGGTACAAGTATTTGTATTCTTCATGATTATATACTTCAAGTTAAAGTAAAATTATAGTTTCACTGAAAATCTACTTGATAAGTCAGTAAAAATGTTTACAAAATTTTGACTTTTACATGTTATATAACTTTAAAAAGTAGTAGCTTTTAAAAGAAATTACTCTATGTGTATGAATGCAGGTCATTTATGTGTATGCCATTGTGCACATTGGTTTGGAAGGAGGTGATGCTCTTTCTACTTGTGGGAACTGGGATCAAACTCAGGTGCTTAGAAATATTCTCAAGTGCTTAAGAATAATACCTTTATTGAAGTACAATCCGAAAAATTTGTCTTGTAAAGCATACAATTCAGTAGTTTTCAGTTACAGTTTGCAACTATAATCTGCCTATTTTTAGAGTATTTTCATCACCCCGAACAATCCATACCTTGTCTCTGTCAGTTACTTCTTGTACTTACCTTACCTACTTTCTATCTCTTCTAATTTGCTTTTCATTTCATATTAGTGACCTATTTTGCCTTTCTTTCATGTAACAGTATTTTCAAGGTTCATCCATGCTGTAGATTTATGAGTACCTTATTTCATTTTATAACTAAATAATATTTCATGGAGGGATATATTAAAACTTGTCTATTGGTAGTCACTGGGTTTCTGCTTTCTTTGGTTACTATGAATCATGCTGTTATATGAACATTTGTGTGTGTGTGTGTGTGTGTGTGTGTGTGTGTGTGTGTGTGAGAGAGAGAGAGAGAGAGAGAGAGAGAGAGAGAGAGAGAGAGAGAGAATGTGTACAAGCATACTGTTTTTGTTTTATGCATGAGGGTTCCAGTTTCTTTGCATCTCCATCAGTATTTACTATTGACCACTTTTTTTTATTTTGACATCTTAGTTGGGTGAAAAGGATAACTCAATGTGTTTAGGTGTTTTTCCTAAAACTGCACTATGTGCATGTCTGGTGCCTACAGAGGCCAGAAAAGGATATTGGATTCTCTGGAACTAGAGTTACAGATGGTTGTAAGCCACTAGGTAAATGCTGGAATTGAACTTGGGTCCTCTGGAAAAACAGCCAGTGCTCTTAACCACTGAGCCATTTCTTCATCCTCAAAACTAGTTTTTGAGACTTCATATGTGAAGTGATACCTTTTTGCAAGAATAGAAGTGAGCTTGTCATATTTGACAGGCAAATATTTCTTGTCAGTGGTAAAATCGAGGATTTCTAGGAGAAAATGGAATTTTTTTTTTCTATAGCTTAGATTTCCTGTGTAAGTTTATATTTCTCCTGATGCTATGGGTGGTAATGATAAAGATTTTTAAAAATATAATTGAGTGTTTGACACTTGGAAGTCTCTAGGAAAGCTGAGTGAACCAATGGTTTTTAAATAAGCAGTTTACAGTGTTACAAACCATTTAAACTGTAAGATAGATCAATAGAGTGTGGAAAGTTTACCAATGGGGGTAAGATTCTACATTAGAACTGACCTTTAAGAGACTGGTGGTTGTGAACGCCTTTAAGCCCAGCACTGGGGAAGCAGAGGCAGACAGATCTGAGTTTGAGGTCAGCCTGGTCTACAGAGTGAGTTACAGGCTAGCCAGCGCTACACAGAGAAACTGTCTCGCAAAACCAAAAAAAAAAAAAAAAGAAAAGAAGAGACTGCTGCTTGTCAGGTTTGGAGTAGCATCAGAGAATGCCTACAGTTAGCCAAAAGGCTCTTGAGTTATTCCTCGAGCATTCAAGGATTTGCAGAAATATAAAACATGCTTTCCCTCTTCGTGTTGTGTAGTCCTGGCTGTTAATGGATTTTGCTGTGTAGAACAGGCAGGGCTTTAATTTGCAGCATTGATCCGTCTGCCTCTACCTCTTAGGTGGTGGCATTACAGACATGCACCACCATGTCTGCCTTGTTTTCTCTTTAAAAGACTTTTGTTTGGCAAGTAGCTTTTCATAAAATGTTCATTTGTGTTAATGTGATACGTTTGTTTGTTTAGCTATTTATTTACTTGATGCTGGGGATTAAGCCTGGGAGCCTGACACATTGCTTAGTCAGGTACTCTTAAGATTTATTTTTAAGTTTATGTATTCATTTCTCTCTTCCTCTGTGTGTGTATATGTATGTGTTTATGAGAGAGAGAGAGAGAGATCGAGAACGAGATCATGGATATCCTAATATGAATAAAATACTTTTGTGAACTGTAGTCATATTTAAAGATGTTACATAGAGAGTCTTGGGCTAGGGGCGTGGCTCAGCGCTTAGCACACAACAGGTTTTGGATTTAATCCCATTATGTGTGAGAATTACTTGACATTTGAAGATGCAAGCTGAAACATTTGAAAATTCTGAAATGTTCTAAAAACATTTAGAAATTTTTTTTAGAAACTTGTTTTTGAAGATTTTATAAGGTTAGTGTTGTACAGTGCTAAAAATGTTAGGAAAGCATTACTGGAAATTTTATGATTTTGTTTTGAGACAGATCTCACTCTACAGGTAGACAGGCTCCAGACTTGCATCAATCTTTCTTCCTCAGCCTCTCAGGTGCTGGGCTGCAGACATCCACCATGCAGGACACATACTTTGGATTCGTGTTGATTATGAAACTAGGTTGGGATACATTAAGTACTTCCAGGAGGTTGCCTTCAGATGTTACCAAATAGAAATGCTGGCTTAAATTCAAGTTAGGGTTTTTAGGGCAGTGATTTGTTTTTTGATGGGTACTCCAGCACTAGTAATAAGGACACTTTCATTTTGGGAATGTAAGTCTTTTCTTTGTGTGTATAGTTGATTGTGTTGTAGGTGTGCGTGTGGAGGTTGATGTTATGACAAAACTCACTTACCCATTTTCCTTTGGAGACAGTCTGTCTTTCTGTGGGTCTGGTGCCCATTGATTGGTTAGAATGGCTGGTCAGCAAGCCCCAGCGACCTTCCTGTTGTTACCCCCCTTTTTTCTCTTTTTTCAGGGGGGAACTGAACTCGGGGCTCAACGCTTGTGCTGCAGACCTTTTACTGGCTGAGCCATTTCCCAAGCCCCAGTGAATATTCGGTTATTATGAAACTTTGTGTAGTCTTTTTAATTGACAAGATGGGGAAATGAAAGCAGGACTTAGTGGTATATAAATCTAGCCTGATCCACAGCATTCAAAAGGGGGAGGGAGAAAAAGATATCTTCAGAACAAAACGTTTTTTATCTGTACATAGGCATAGATGCCTAGATGAAAATGCTTGAAAGTATGTCCTTGTTTGACATATTTTAGTTTTGCTAGATATCAGTTTTCCAAACTATTGGAGAAAACCCCCAAACCAGTACTCTATAATGTGTCCTTTTAAAAAAAGCATTCTTTTAACAACAAAAAAAGGCCTTTATTCCAGCCTTTTTTGTTTTTCAAGACAAGGTTTCTCTGTGTAGCTTTGGCTCCTTTTCTGGAACTCACTCCGTAGCCCAGACTGGCCTCGAACTCACAGAGATCCATCTGCCTCTGCCCCCTGCGTGCTGGGATTAAAGGTGTGCACCACCACTACCCGGCGCCTTTTTTTTCCTTATGATTTATTTGGTGTACATTGATGTTTTGCCTGCATGTATGTCTGTGTGAAGGTGCCAGATAATCTGGAACTGGAGTTACAGACAGTTGTGAGCTGCCACGTGGGTGCTGGGAATTGAACCCAGGTTGTCCTCTAGAAGAGCAGCCAGTGCTCTTAACTGCTGAGCCATCCCTCCAGCCCCTATTCCAGGCTTTTTAAAGCAGTGAATTTGACTAAACTTCCTGTTTCTAAGATCCTTTCATTGCCTCTCCTCTTTTAGGAACTGACTTTTGTTGTAGAGTAAGCATAAGGAAAGAGGAGAGGGACTGAGAGAAGGAAACTGAGGAAGAGTGGGGTGAGAGGAAATCCATAACTGTTGGAACTTTGGTTAATTTGGAATTTTATTTCGATGTTCAAGTGAATGACTTCAGTAAACTGTTAGTTGAATATCAGAATCTGCTGTTCAGGCTGGACTAGAAATGTTGAGTGTCTTTAATAAATATAGATATGATGAGATGAAACATTTTAGGTCTAGTTGGAAATTCTGTTGTAATTTCAATACAAAGATCATGATTTTAAAAAGTTTACTAAGTTGCATGTATATGAGTGTTTTGTCTGCGTGTTTGCCTGTGCACCAGGTGTGGGCCAGGTTCCTGTGGAGGCCAGAAGAACTGTGTTTACAGTCAGTTGTGAGGCACCATGTGGGTGCTGGGAATTGACCCTGGGTCGTCAGCAAGGGCTAACTGTTGAGCCATCTCTCCAGCCCTGAATCTTTTTTTAAAATATAACTCCAACAACAGTTTTAGAAATGAAGGATTCTAACCTAGCGCAGCCTAAATACTAACTACATACTAAGGAAGTAGTGGTAGTAATTACAGACCTAGGAGTTTCTCTTAGGAATATCACTGAAACAAGATCGTAGTTGAAACAGAAAGATGGCAGAAAGAAGGTATAGTGGAGCAATGATGTTTAAGTAGACAAGCAGGATGGAATGTGGGATACAGGTATAGGGGTTGGATGTTGTAGTGAGATAGCCATGTTGTGACTGGGAAGAGTATGGATAGAGAGAGATCTCTTACAGATAAGTTGACTAGAAGCAATATGACAAACAATGTGTTCTTGTTTTATAATAGAAACTAGTTGGGTAGGAAGGCAGGCAGATGTCACAAGTTTGAGAAGGACGATGTGAAATGGTCACTTGAAAAAATTAGAAATTAGAATGTGAAACAAGTAGTTTATGCTTCCTCTCTGTTCTCACTTTGTTAGTCTGGCTCTTAGAGTCTGCTGTGTGTAAGATGAATTGCTAAACGGTCTTATTAATAAAAAACCTTGAGCCAGATATTGGGGTGAAAGCCAAGAGATCAGAGGAACAGAACAAGTCACAGCCACATGTTCTTACCCTAGGAAATCCTCAGCCCAAGAGAGAGAGAGAGAGAGAGAGAGCGCCACTTCCTGTATACTCACTTCTGTATTCTTTCCGTGCCCTGCCATCTCACTTCTGCTCTCTGCCCAGCTACATCACTTCTTTCTGCCTCACTCTATCACTTCCTGTCTGTCTGTATAGACCTCCAGACCTCTATGGTTAACTAGCACTGGGATTAAAGGTATGTGCCACCACGCCTGGCTCTGTTCCCAGTGTGGCCTTGAACTCACAGAGATCCAGATGAATCTCTGCCTCCCAGAATGCTAGGATTAAAGGTGTGTGCTACCATTCATTGCCTGACCTCTATATTAAATATAGTGGCTGGCTTTTTCCTCTTATCTCCAAGTAAGCTTTATTTATTAGAGCATAAATAAAATATCACCGCAGCTGTGCAGTTAGTAAGGTAAAAACAGTCTGTCTCCGACACCTCATATTCATTGTTTGGGTTGTTTTTTGTGGGTGGGTTTTTTTTTTTTTTTGGTTTTTTGAGGCAGGATCTCACTATGCCGGCCTGGATGTCCTGGAATTCACTATGTAGACTATGCTGACCTTGAACTTAACAGAGATCCTCCTGCTTCTGCCTTCTGATTAAATAAAGGCATGTGCCATTACATCTGGCTGACATTTCAAATTTTAAATAGACAATGCTCACATAAAACACAAGTTTACAAGCTACAAAAGGATAGTTTAAAAATACCTTTCTATAATTTTTCTTTAGAATTGGGTAGTATTCTGTTTATATATCCACCAGATTTTCATTATTCATTCATTTGTTGGTGGATATTTAAGTGAGGTTATATAATCTCGGCAATAAACTGCATGTTCTCTCACATGTGGAACCTACCAGTGTTGTACATGTATATGTAAACAAGTGTACCTGTGGGTATAGTATCACATGCAAAAAGTCAAGAGCAGCTAGATCATCAGGATGAGGAACAAGTGAATACAGATATCAACATAAGTTATGAAAGAGGTGCTGGAGCTAAATGTCAGATTCTAATGCTCTTGTGGATTTTTGTTGTTGTTCTTGGTGGTGATGGATAAGTGGATAAAAAATATTCCATATTGAAAGCGTAAAATTTAATGTGAAGCTTCACAGCTTCCATTTCTAATGCCAGTTCTAATTGTATATAAATTCATTGAGTTGTATAGACTTTGAGTCTAGTTAATTTTGGTATGCGATGTTTTTATTTGCACTTTCTAAATAATAAAGCTTATAAAATAAAAAACAGCAACAATAAAAAGATCAAAAACTTTGAAAAGTGTCTTCTTTATAAAGCAAAGTCTCTTCCTTCCTGGTGTTTGACATTGTAACCAGTCTTATGTCCATAGATCCCCTAGTAGAAGGGTAACTACAGACATTACCTACCATGCCTGTATGTTCTCTTGGCATTTCTGGGCATCTATACCTTTCTTCTGAATTAAACATTTTTATGCCATGTCTCTTGATATTCCTGGCTATGGCTGTTCCATTCTTTTTTGTTTTTTTTTTTTTTTTAGGTTTTTTGAGACAGGGTTTCTCTGTGTAGCTTTGCGCCTTTCCTGGAACTCACTTGGTAGCCCAGACTGGCCTCGAACTCACAGAGATCCGCCTGCCTCTGCCTCCCGAGTGCTGGGATTAAAGGCGTGCGCCACCACCGCCCGGCTGTTTTTTAAAGATATTTTTATATGTATGAGTGTTTTACTTTCATGTATGTGTGTATGGGCACCATGTGCATGCTTGGTGCCTGCGGAGGTCAAAAGGGGGCCTCAGGTCCCCTGGAACTGGAGTGACAGATGGTTGTGAGCCACCATGTGGGTGCTGGGAACTAAACCTCAGTCCTCTAAGAAAAGCAGAATGATCTCAACTACTGACCTGTTTCTTCAGCCTCATTTGCTCACCTGATTAGAAGTGGAAATTTTGGGCTACTCAAAAGTTGTTAAAAGATGAGACTTCCGTTGGTAGAATAATGCTTGGGTTTCTGACTCCTATTCCTAGTAGTACCTTGGGCAGTGTGAGTATGAACTGGGCTTAAAAGTGGGAAAGGGTTTCAGGATCTGTGAAAATGTTGAAGATGGATTGTGCTTCCAGAGTCTCTTACTGGTTGTTTCCTGTATTATGAAGAAAACGGTTGATAAGTTCTGGGTAGAGGTAGACATTCATAGTAAAATAGTGTGTGACAGGTTCTTACATCTCAATGAGAAAACTCACTTTTAAAAATATTTTTTGGTTGTTTTATTTGAATAAATACAGAGAAAGGGCTCAAAAACATGAGAGGACGATAGATAGGTTTGTTCTTATTTTTATGTTTTAGTTTTGTTTTTTGGTTTCTCAAGACAAGGTTTCCCTGGCTGTAGACCAGGCTAACCTCAAACTTAAGAGAGATCCATCTCCCTTTGCCTACTGAGTGCTGGGGTTAAAGGCGGCGTGCGCCGCCGCCACCACCACCACCCTGCAATAGGTTTGTTTTTAAAGAGTGTTGTTTGGTCAAATAAATAGTCCCTTTTTTTTATATTGGATGATCTGTAAGGGGACTAAGTACACCTTCATATTGTCTAGTTTGCTGATTGGTTGAGCCAGTTACATAGTATAAAGTTAGACTGTATAAAGCTGTGTAAGTTACTAAATTAGATGATATAAATAAGAAGGTTTCTAGTTGTTGGAAAACTCCTTCAGAGAAGGGAGAACTTCAGTGAGGAAATCTAGATTGGCTTAGGTAAAGGCATGAGGACAAGATGCTTACTAGTGAGTGCAAAGAGGTGGCCTCGTTGTGTAGCCCAGGTTGGCCTTGAACTATGACGAATCTTGTCTCTGCCTTCTGAATGCTGATAGAACAAGTATGCCCAGCCCAGGAGACACTTTAATAACTCAATTTCTCCCTGTTCTCCACTTATTTATATTAAGGTTTCTGGTGCAAAACATCTGTTCAAAGAAAGAAAGCAACATATTTTTCCTTTCAGATTATATATCTGTAGAAATGAGTATGTGCTGTTTGACTAGTAGCTTATAGAGCACTTTTTTTAAAAAAAATATTTTCTGTGTGTGCATGGACTTCATGTGGGAATCATGTGGGTTACAGGGATGGAACTCAGGTGGTTAAGCAAGGCAGCATGAACATAGATCCACTGAGTCAGCTCACAGTAAAATTGGATAGGAGTGGAACAGTGAATTTTAGTGGTAGGAAACTTCATATTTATCTTTTGGATTTTTTTTAAATAGCCCTGTCCTAGAACTCATTCTGTAGTGCTAGGCTTAGAGGTGTGCGCCACTACACTTGACTTAAAATAATTAATGCAATTAATGTAATGAAATGAATTTTTTTTTCTTTCAAGATAAGGTTTCTCTGTATAACACCCTTGGCTGTTCTGAAACTTGCTCCTTAGACTAGGCTGGTCACAAACTCACAGATTGCCTACTTCTCTGCTTCTGCCTCTCCATTGCTGGGATTAAAGGTGTGCACCACCATGCCCAGCTAGAAATGTATTATTTTTTAATTTAGGATTGCAATATTTTGAAGAAGAATAATATGAGTAAAGGAATGCTGGAAAACGCTTGAGGAATAAATTGGAACTAGAATAAATTAATACTAAAGAAGGTAGAAGGCTATTTTAGTTAGGCAGGATAAAGCGATGACAGGAGGTGAGAGTGTTAGTTATTGAAACTGTTTAGAGGATGGATGGATCCATTGTGTAAGAAAGGTTAGATCATTGACAGTTTAAGGAGAATCTTAATTTGGGTGTGACAAGTATTGGATGACTTGAAATGACTGTGTTGTAGAGACCCACAGGGGTTTCCTAGTGAGACCTTACTTAGGGTCAGAGAATCTGAGCTTGCTTTACCCAGCAGGGCTGTATAAGGGAATGATTTGACCAGGGCGTGAACACCAGATGAGCTGCAGTGTGCTTTGATCTAGCAAAGGGGGGGTCTTTTGCCCCGCCCCTTGGCATTGTTATCAAAAGCCCCTTTGAATAAAGGAAAAATTGACCCAGGTCCTCCCTATGCTATCTTGTGTTTCTGTCTTTTTCCTCTTGCTATGCTTCTCATATTTTCTTATCCCTCTCTCCGCCTCATAAGAACCCTTAAAAAGGTGGGAGCTGACACCCCCCCCCCCACACACACACTATTGCAGTAGAAATGTAGAGTCTGAGCTCAGAATGTAACCAAATGAAGTAGAAGTTACAAGTATTTGAAGTCAGAAGAGAAGAGAATTGACAGTGGAGCTAATGGAGGTGTGCTGGTAAGATGACCCAGTGGTTAAGAGTGCTTACTGCTTTTGTAGAGTGTTCTCAGCACTCACATCATGTGGCTTATAATTGCCTATAACTCCAGTTGCTGTGGATCCAACACCCCCTGGTCTCTGCATATACCTGCACACATGTAGTATACATAAACTCGACATAGATGTATACACACAGTTTTTAAAAAATTTAAAAAGAATTAAAGGTGTTTAAGAAAGTTTCTGTTTGAGACATTGTCTCTCGTATAGTCCTGTCTGCCTGGAACTCACTCTGTAGAGCAGACTGGCCTCAAACTCACAGAGATCCGCCTGCCTCTGCTTCTCAAATGCAGGGGTTAAAGGCATGTGCCACCGTGCCTGGCTTCTTAAGGAAAGTTTGGAGAGTACATTGGGGATCTTAAGTTTACTGCTGCCAGCAGTAAAATATGCAGGTAAGTATGTACATTTTCTGTAACTTCTCCGATGCTCTTTCAGGATGCTTTACTGGGTAACATTTTGTTGAGTAATAAGATTTCTCTTTCCCTGATATCTGACATTGGGAAGTTTAGTTTGGAATAGATGGATAATTTTGGCTTGGATTGGTGTATTTTCTGTTGCTGTGATAAAACACCATGACCAAGGCAACTTATAGAAGGAAGGGTTTCTTTCAACTTAGAGTTCCAGAGGGATTAGGGTCCATCCTGGTGGGGGAAGGATGATGGCAGGCAGACATGACCACTGGAACAGCTCAGAGAGAGCTCAACTAGAAAGCAGAGGACTGGGAATGGTGACATTCTTTAAAAACCTCAAAACGCCCTCAGTGACTTGCAAGGCCACACCTCTAAGTCTCCAAACAGGGTCACCAATTGGGGACCAAGTACTCAAATGCCCAAGATCATGGGGGTCATCTTATTCAAACCATCACAATTGAGTTTTGGTTTTTAATATTTTTTTTTCCTCAGAAAAGAAACTGCATGGCTGCTTAGATACTATAATCTTTGCTTTTTTAAGAACTTATTTTCTTAGAATAGTAAGTTAGAGCACTCAAAATCTGGAAAGATAAATGGCTTAGCAGTGAAGAACATTTACTACTTTTCCAGAGGACCTGGATATGGTTCCTAGCACCCACATGGCAGCTTAAACAACTGTCTGAAGCTCTAGTACCAGGGAATCCAGGAACACCGTCTTCTGGCCTATGCAGGTACCAGCCACACACATACGTGTAAGCAAAACACTCATAAAAGTAAATCTTTCAACTTTAAGCTTATAAGGAAAAATTAATGGCTGTTTGAAGCGAACACATCTGAACCAGTGCAGTTTGCCCTATATATGTATGTTCTCTCCCTTAGGATGCTTTTTATTGCTTATCACTTACTACAAGTTTTTAATTCCAAATATTTCTTATAATTCAACCATTACCATGGATCTTCAAATATCCCAAAATGCTTTTGCGAATGCTCGACTGTAAATGGAACAGAGTAAGCATTTACTCCAAGGAAGCGGGGAGTTAGTTCACCCTCACCTGTGAGACCACAGTGTCAGCTTTTTAACCTTGAAAATCTGATACTGATCTTTATATTTGGGTGAGTGAGTAGACAACTGATTTTTAGTGTTAAATGTCAGGAAATTAATTTATAAAGGAAATAGAAGATCCTTTGTAAAAATTGGCAAAAATTGTCCTTAGTGTATGTTAATACTACCCCATCCCCTTACCTGTGAGACAAGGTTTTGCTGTGTAGTTCAGGCTGGCCTTGAATTTTCGGCTTTCTTTCTTAAGTGCTATGCTCGGGTGTGTGCCACAATGTTTTCTTTTTTTCTGTTTTCCTTTTATCCCATTTTTGAGGATGAATGTATCTTTTCCATCTAATTTTCAGAGTCTTGGTAAGAGAAGTTGTGAAGAGAATTTGAAGTCTTGTTGAATAGTGTTTGAGCAGTGTTGACACTTTGCTTGTTACTTTTCCAAATCTTCAGAAACTTTGTTAGATGAGAAATATGTTGCTTGGTAAAGAATTTTGCTTGTCAGAGTTACTTTACTGTGTTATTTACTTGATTGTAGAATCTATCTAATACAGTATAGATTATAATCTCACCTTTTATTTTTTTTTCCTCCTGTCCTACTCTTTTCTTTTTTTTCTTACCCCTTTCTGTACCTCCCTTTCTCCCTCCCTCCCTTCTCTCTTGTCTTGGGGTTAACTCTTGCTAAGCAAACCTTCTAACTGGAATGCACGTGTATGTGTTGAGGGGGAAGAAGGAAAAGTTGGGATACAATTTATTGAAAACATAGTTTGAAAGTTTCAAATTGTGATTTTAAAAAAATGAGTCTAGCCGAGTGGTGGTGCACACCTTTACCCCAGCACTTGGGAGGCAGAGACAGGTGGATCTCTGAGTTCCAGGCCAGCCTGGTCTACAGGAGTTCTAGGACAGCCAGGGCTACACCACAGAGTAACACTGTCTCAAAACAAACCAAAGCAAACCACCACCACCAACAACAACAAAATTCTGGTAGTCAGTACTGTCGTCTACTTTGCACACCCTTCCCACAGTGTACCCAAATTGTGTATGATTGTGTCATGTGCTTTGGTTATTGAAGTGTGCCACTGTCTGTTCCATCTGATTGACCTGTGAGAAAAGCTGGAAGTGCAGCATTAGCTGTCATATGATGGATATGAATACAAAATACACCTTAATAAAGCTACTGTAATTCTAGGGATTATATAATTTCTTTGTTGCTTTTAAGTGCTTGAAATATGTCTAGACTGATTGAGGTATGAAACCACAAAATAAAAATTGAAATTTGAAGATTTAGTATTAGAATATACAAATCTCAGGGTTTTTGTTTGTTTGTTTGTTTGTTTTTGTTTTTAGATAGTCTTATGTAGTCTAGGCTAGCCTTCAGCTCTAGGTAATGGTACCTTGAAATCCTGGTCCTCTTGTTTCTGCCTTCTGAGATACAGGCATGAACTACCTTGTCTGGCTCAAAATAGCAATTTTTATATTGCTCATGGGTTAAGTGAAGTAGTATTAAAATTTACTGCTTTTTAACCTATTTGACAACTGGAAATTATATGTGTGACTTTCATTTTGCGTCTGTTGGATCATACAGTTAATAACCTATTTTAATTAAAAATTGATAGAAAGAATGTATGTTCTTAACAGAAAACCTTAACTGTAGCATTGGCTCAATCAGGCAGTGCCAAACACTGTCAGAGGATGGTAATGTGCAAAGGAGAAACAGCTGGTAAAACTTAGACAGCAAGGACTTGTATTTGTTTGGGGGATGACCTTGGAAAGCAAACAGTTTTAGCTGCCGTTATTGGCTCCAGCAAGCTCTTAGGAAAAAGAGATGAACTAGAAAGGGATGTCAGTCCTTTGGAGAGGAATCCACTCAGGTTATGGTTGTCATTCACTCCCGTTGTTAAAACTTAGGAAAAGATTCAGGTGACTAAGTGGTTTGCTAAAGGGGTTAGTGCCTTTCCCTTGGGTTAGGAGGAAAGGGAAACTAAAGGTGTTGATTGATGGCTAAGTTTGGGGAAGCTCAAGCACCCACAGTTAAAGTAGAGAGAGCGAAGAAACTGGTAGACCTAAGGCAAAGCCATGTTTTGGGGAAAGGTGTTGTTTAGACACTGGCATTTGGAACTCTCAAGTAGATGAGACCTGGTTAACTTTTTCAGTTGTCTAGCCAAAGAAACCACAGACCTGAACAAAAGTCTGAAAAAGATTTAACTTCAAGATTTGATGATCTAGCCTGGCTTGTATCACTCTCTTACTTGCTTGTGTATTGAGGATTCCTCTCAGGGAACAAACTCTGATGTTGATTTTATTTGTATTGAGTGAGGATTACAAATAAAGAAAAACCCTACAGAAGAGGCTGGAAAAGCAGTGGAGTGAGAAACTTCTTCCAAGAGTTACAGCATTTCTCCATCCCCCCAGAGCTCTTGTACTGTTAACTGGGTTTACAAATTACTTAAGAGTTAGGGACTATTTTGTTTCCCATTTTTTTGAATAAAGGTATTTTCATGAATGTATTTTTAACACCTTACCCCATGTGTCTAAGTAAGTAGATAGCTTGTTTAATGAGTAGGTCTCTAAAGAGACTGTATATGGGCCTAATAGGTTATTTCCATGCCACCCACTGAACCTCATCGTTGAGTTTGATAACTCTAAATATAGTATATTTTGGTTCCCTTCTGTATTGAGAGAGAAGGTGTGTTTGTATATAGGAAGTAAATTAAATTGAGTTTGGCCATCAGAGGGACTTGAGAGACAAAGTCTTCATAGTCTACTTCTTTTTTTTCTAGGCACATGATAGGATTGCCCTTCCCTGTAGTCATTGACATTAGATGTGGCAGCATTCCTTTTTATGACAGTAAAATGTGAGTGAAAGTTGAAGACTAGGGTGTAATTTGCCATATGCTCCTCTCTTGGTAAGGTAGTCTTGGGAAAATTCTCATGAGGAGCCTTGGTTCCTAAGGACCATTAGGATCAGATCTTCGTTAGCCTGAATTGATTGTGTATAAAAGTAGTGAGAGATAAATAACCTTTTGTTGTGTCAAAACCATCAAGATGTTAAGGTTGTTTATTATAGCACAGCCTTACTAGTCCTGACTTGATGTGATAGAATGTAATTTTGATAGAATGTAAATTTGAGGAGCTTTTGTTCTTGAGGAGAGGGCCAACTTTGGGTTCTCAGCACCCACCCACATGGTGACTCACAACTGTAACACCATCTTCTGGCCCTCTGGGGTGCACAAACATATATGTAGACAAAATACACACATAATATATACAAAATATATACTAAAAATAAATAAATCTAAGGAAAAAAAAGGCCAGCAATAGCAAAACCTAGAATCTAAGCCCTGTGTAATAACTGGAAGTTACTTTTATTAATAAAGTAGAGTTATTACACAAATTTAATATCCTGAGCTTTCTGATAGAAGATAGATAATGTTTAATTGATTTTTGGAAACATTTCTGTTCAAGTTAAGTATTACTCATACTTTCCCAAGTAACTCATGCCCTGAGGGTTTTGAATTTTAAAAGTACTTGAGATAACAGTTAATCTTGAAGAAGTAAGTAATGCTCTTCCCGTGTTCAACTTTAAAAATTTATAATTGAACTTACTGAAAAGAATTCTAAGTTACTTTAGTTTCAGAAAATGAGTTTATACTGTATCTTTACTATTGTGTTTAGAGATTGAATTCAGGTTGTAAGATTTGGCAGCAAGTACTTTACCCATTGAACCATCACTTCAGTCCTTACCAATTTGTTTTTAATTTTTTAAATATGTTCAACATAGCTCCTAAACTTTCTGATACTACAAACTACAGTTCTATATATGTTCAGTGCTGATTCCCCTTTACTCTTGTCTCTAGACTGTGCAGCTTTCTGTCTACTTTCTGTTTCAGTGATTCTGGCTACTCTTTAGATACTTGATGTTTATGGATTTGTGTTTTGTTATTTGCTTATTTCAATTAGCATAATGTCCTTGAGTTATTTCTACTTTGTAGTTTATAGTAAGATTTCCATAAGAGTACATACTACTACTACCTTGTAGTTTGGAGTATGTAGATATATACTAAAATTCATCTCATGTTTTCAAGTCATTAATTTTACCAAACTGCAGTTAATATATGGTATACAAATGGGAAGCTAATAATGCTCTTGTTCCTGTGAACTGGCTCTGATGCAAAGAACTAATGTGTATTTATACATATGCACTCACACATACTTGTGTGCTTGTGGAGGTCACTGAGGCCAGAGTTCAGTGTTGACTGTCTTCCTCAGTTGCCCACCCTACCCACCCCCCTTTTTTGGAGATAGGGTCTAACTATGTAACGCTGGCTGTCCTGGACCTACTTGGCTATGTAGAATAGGCTGGCCTTAAACTTACAGAGCTCTGCCTGTCTCTGCCTTTGAAGTGCTGGGATTAAAGATGTGGATCACCAAACCTGGCCTCTGCCTTATTTTTGAGGTAGTGTTTCTTTTCTCTTCTCTTTTTTTTTTCTTTTCTTTTTTTTAAGTTCAAACATTTTTTTCTTTTTATTATTTTCTTTGTGTCTTTCACATCATGTACCTCCATCCCATTCATTTCACCGTCCCTTTGGATCCATCTTCTGCCCTTGCAACCTCCCCACCCAAAGTAAAATAAAATTTAAGAGGAAAAAGAAACAGAGAGAAGGAAAAAAATCAGTCTTGTCATGGAAACCGTGGTATTTCACAGTGAGTCACACTGTGTGTGACTTTACTTGCAAGTGTTCATTGCAAAGAGTTATTGGTCTGGTTTGAGGCCTCTGATTTCTGCTGTACTACGATGGGGGGCCCTCACTGGAACTCCTCTTGGTTATCCTGCTGTTGCCTTGTGTTGTGGAGATCCTGCAGCTTTGGGTCTGCAGGACTCTTCATGTACTCCAGCAGGTCACAGATGGGATGGACATTGAGGTGGGCCAACACATAATGCTAATTCTGGGCCTGGATAGTTGCATGGTTGGTCAGCCCACCAGCTCTCCCTTGTCCTGACCACTAGGTTGAGCACCTGCATTGTCCTGGCAAGTTCACCCCTTACAGCAATGAGCAAGGGGTAGGGCCAGTTCTGCTTTCATGTCTCCATGGTCTCATTTCCTACACTTACACCTTTTGTTGCCCAGGCAACACAGTGGTGTAGGGACCAGCTCTCCCACCTGCCTCGGGCCTTGATAGATAGTCGGAGAGGGCCTGTCTCCCCCACACATGCTGCCACATAGCAGATGGGTAATAGGGACTGCTCTCCTGTGCTCAAAATTTAGGGTCTGGCTCACACACACCTCCACCAGTGGGGTTGGCTCTGTTGTGCTGCCCATGTGAGGTGCAGGACTTGCTTTCCTGAGTGTTGCAGCTGGTGGTGGACAGGGGCAACTCTCCTGCTCTTATGGTCTCAAGGCCAGCTCTCCCCTGCCCATGCCTCCATGTGACAGATGAGTATTGAGGATAGCTCTCCCATGTTCACAACTTCGGGGCTGGCTTATCCACAAGGTAGTATTTCTTTATCTGGAGTTCACTGATCAGATACATGGCCAGAGAGCTCCCCACTTGGATCCCCAGGACTGGGGTTACAGGCATATACCATTAAACTTGGCTCTTTACACAGAGGCTGAGGACCTGAATTCAGTGTTTCCTGCTTGCATGGCAAACGCTTTACCCACTAAGCTATCTCAGCCCCAGAAAGTTAATCCTCAGTAAGAACTCTAATAGGTTTTATAAATATACCTAATTTTTTGTTCTGTGTACCACCTTTGTCCACCTTAACTGTAACTTAAGGTAAACTAGGCAACATCTTTATGGTGTCATCTAGAAAAAAATATTAAGGGTAGTTGGAGGCAAGTGTTGAGGTTATATTGTTTACCATGGTGCATAATGAGTATTAAAAAAATGTATTGGCTAGCATTGTCTGAAAGATTAAAACACTATTCTTTACCAGGTTAAAAAAAGTAAAGCTAGTATTTTATTGTTCATACTGTATTAATAGTAGGTCACATGATCTTTTTCTCATTTGTGGTAAGGCAACAAAGTGGAATCTTTTGTAAGGTATTTAGGAAGCCTGTTATTTACAGGTAATATGCCTTGTTTGTGTGTGTTTAAATAGGTTGTATTGTCTAAATTTAATAGGAAGAATATCTAGTCCAGAATAGTCTCTTAAGTGGGTAGAAAAGCTTTGACAGTAATCTGAAAAACTGCAGTTTAAAAAAAATCAATATTTAATAAGGGATTGATTTTAGTTGGGACAAAGGAAGTAGTTATGGAAGAGTAGTGATCCAAATTTAAGGAGTGAGGGTTTAGGGGAAGATTGCTTAAAAATTGCAACATATATATCTTTTGTAATATTTGGAAGTATTAAAATAAAATTTAGTTTTGAAGTCTGTTCCTTAGAGGCAGGCATGGTGGCTCATGCCTTTAGCCAGCACTTGGGAGGCTGAGACAGGAGGGTTCCACAAGTTCAAGGCCAGCATGGACTACATGGTGAGTTTCAGGTTAGCCTGGGCTACTGAGTGAGACCCTGTCTTAAAAACAAAAAATAAAGAAGTCTATCTTGTATTGTTTTGATTAGACTAAGGAAGTTAAGTTTCTAGGAACCCATGTCTATAAAACTATTCCCTTAAAAGGAAAATTAGGGGAAAGTTTTTTGATAGTTCTAGGAAATATCCATAAAATCTGTCTAGGAAACCCTAAATAAACAGTGTATGAAATTTTGTAGGCTGTATCCTGTAATTCTGTTTGTGGTTTTTATAGCAGGTGAGAGTGGTTAAAGGAAAGATGGACATAAAACTTGAAAAATCCAATGAAGTCTTTTCATTAGTGCTTGAAAACTAAAGGCAGAGAATGAAAGACGTGGATAAAAACCATACACTTTTGGTAAAGGAGGATGTCTCATTTTACCAGCACTACCACAGTTCATATTTATGCAGTGTTATCTTTATATTGAATATGTACATTCCAGACTTGATAAAGCAGTTAAGAACTGACTAAATATTGTTTGCTCTATTGATAAATAGTTACACCAATTTTAGGAAGAGTTGGTTAAGTTTTTTTTTTCTTTTTTCTGGTAATACTTTGGACAGAAATCTGTGTCCTAAGTTAGTGCTTAATTGATGTTGAAAATGACTTTTATCTTTGTCATCATATTACATGCCTCTGTGTGTCTTTTGTATGTCTCATCATTTAAGTTTCTATTTCCCCTTTTGAAATTTGAGCTTTTACATGTGCAGGAATGTTTTCAAACAATATTTTCTCCTACCATTCATGTTTTACAGTTAGGTCTTAAAAACAACTGCAGTCAAAACCAAAACAAAACAACCCAAGTCACAGAACAAACAAGTAGTAGGCCAGAGGGAAACTTCAATATTTTGAGGAAGATAATAGACAAAATTAAAAACAGTGCTGTTACTTTGTAAAGTTCTTAAATACATTATGCAAATAACCTCAAATTTCTATTTCTGTCACATTTTTTAAAATATAACTTTGTTCTTCAAATACTAAGTCATTTAAATAAGGACATTTGCTTTTTATATTGCTGATATGTATTGTACAAGTGTACTACTTGATGTAAAAGCTAATTTGTGGTATTTCAGATAGTCTTTTTTGTGTTTGTTTGTTTGAGCCAGGATTTCTTCCTGGCTGTCTTGGAACTCAATTTGTAGACCAGACTAGCCTCAAACTCACAGAGATTCACCTGCCTTTGCCTCCTAAGTGCTGGGATTAAAGGCTGCGCCACTACCACCTGGCTTATTTCAGATAGTCTTAACATGTTAAATCTACTTGTAGGTTATCCTAGGGAATGTCCTGACCTTTTCTTTTTTAAATTTTTTGTATTACTTAATTTATACGTGTCTGTGTATGTGCCCAAGGACGTGCAAGAGGTGTTGGCTGCTTGAAGCTGGAGCTCCAGGTAGTTGTGAGCTGCCTGATGTGGGTGCTGGGAATTGAACTCTGGTCCTTTGCAAGAAACAATATATATTCTTAACCACTGAGCCATTTCTCCAGCGTGATATTTTCTAACTCATTGTGTTAGTCAATTAGTCCCATGTAACAATACCTAGCATGGTCAAGTTTGAAAAGGTTTGTTTGGCTTATAGTTGGGGTGGCTTCAGTCCTGTGAACAGTTGGCTTTGTTTTCTTGGGTGAGAGCGCATCCTTGTAAAGAGTGTCTGGTAGGTCACCTTATCCTTCCACTTCTGCTGTTGTCTTCAAGGGGCATGCTCATGGTGATCTAAAGATTTTGTGGTTGTTGCTGTGTATTTTTTTTTTTTTGAGCCCAGGCTAGCCTTGAACTCCCATTTCTCTTGCTTTTATTACACAAGTGCTGGGATTACAGGAGTTTATGATGACCATGCCTAGCAGAAGTAGACCTTCTGCTACTTAAAGGTACCTCCATCTCCCAATAGTTCCACCTTAGGGAGCACTCGATTTTATCACATGGACCTTTGAGGCACATTTTAGATCTAAACTATAGTGATTACTTTCACAGCAGAACTCTGGAAAGGGTTGTCTGTTGTTTTGAATTGGTTCTAAGCTGAGTTTTGTTCTTATTTCATGGAAACAGCTCTTGTCAAGATAGCTAGTGCTTACTACATCTTTATATTGAAGGGTCATTTTATTTGACACTTACCTATCATCTATCTATCTATTTATGGTTTTCGAGATAGGATTTCTCTGGGTAGCCCTGGCTGTCCTGGAATTCTGTAGACCAGGCTGACCTCAGACTCAAGATCTGCCTACCTCTGCCTCCCAGTGCTAGGATTAAAGGCTTGCCCTCCCCTCCCCTCCACCCTACCTCCTCACCTCGCTTACTTACTACGTATTTAACATGGTTGATTATATTTCTGAAATAATTGACTTCTTTTGACTTGTTTCTTCCTTCATTGGCTACTCTTGCTTTGTTTTGCTTGTCCAGCAGTGCTGGAGATTGAGCCCAGAGCCTTGACTGTCTTGGGTAAAGCACCACCACTCTCTCATTGTGCAGATCAGATTGGCTTGAAACTCACTGTGTAGCCCAGGCAGCCTTTGATCTTGGATCCGTCTGTGGCAGCCTCCCTAGTGCTAGGATTACAGGTATGCACTAAGGCTAGCAGACACCATCTTTTTGCTGTAGTTTGTTTTTAAAGACTCAGTGTGTAGCTCTGGGTGCCAAGAACTCACTGTGTAGACCAGGCTGGCCTTGAACTCACAGAGATCTGCCTGTTTCTGCTTCATAGTACTGGGATTAAAGGTCTATGTCGCCACATTTGATAATTGACTGTAGTAATTTATAATAGTTTCTTAAAATAATTAGTGTCTATATGTTTAGCCTTGTCTTCTAGCAGACTTTATAGATACAGCATTCAGGGTAATCCTGAGTTTACTTTAATAAAATCCAATTCAGATGTTACCACTCCTTTCCATCCTTCCCTTAGAATAACACGTGAAGTTATTATAATAGCCTGCATAATAATGTATGTCGTAAGGTTCTCTCCCCTTGGCTACCCCAATTTTGCCTCTCTGGTCTTCATACTGCTCTCCACGTTTGTTATGCTCCTTCCATACAGGCTGCCTTCCTTTCTTTGAACTCCTCAGCTGTCCATCCAGCTTGTCTGTCTTTCTGCGTTGACTCTGCCTGCTGTGTTGCCTCCTTCAGGCCAGGTGTCACCACACTGGCAGAGACGGTCTGTTCCCGCTGTTTAAACAGTAATGACCCCCTCTCGTCACTTCCTGTCCTCCTTAGCCTGTCCCTTCTTTCATATACATCATTGCCACCAAGTGTTGCCTGCCTGCTTGTCCTCTCTGATAAAAAGGTAAACCTGATAAAGGCGTGAATTTAACTCTTGGTAACAATTTTCTCCTTGGAAACTAGAAGAGTAACTATTCTATCTGAACTTCAAATTATGAACTTAATTTTTAGAAGATACCCTAAGTTTCTGGGGTACGTGGGGGAAAGAACTAGAAACTAAAGATAAAACCATAATAAGAGAAATTGAAGCGTAATTTTCAGGAAATATATAAATCATGCACATTAACTATATATTTTAGAAGATAAACACAGATCAAGGAATTGGCTCTTCCAGCAACACAGAAATCTTTCCATATCTAGTTATTATCCATATCAGAAGTATCCCATTTGAGTGGCACATTGGTTATATTTGGTGACCCCACGCTGAGGAATCATTATAACATTGCACATACCCTACATTAGGTTTCTCTTTTGGTGGTGTACATTCTATGAATTTATAATGATAGAGTGTTTTCACTCCTCTAAAATTATTCTTTCCTGATTTTTTGAAACTTAATCCAGGAAATAGAAAATTAGTGTATTACATTGACTCAATAAAGAGATGTCGTTATATTTTTATTTAGGAACAAGATTTTGGCAGGTTCAGTACAAGATGACTTGGAGAAAGAGATGAAAGAGAGAGCCTAGCAGCACTGGCAGGGCTTGGCTGAAGTTGATAGCTTGAGTAGTTAGGTCACTGATGCCAGGGGAGACAAGGAGAAGGTGTGGTTTTGATGGACAAGATGTGTTCAGTTTGGACCGGGCTAAGTTGTTTATGTCTGTACAGTAAGAAAGAAAACTAAATTGTTAGCAGCTCTTTTTCTGACACATTCTTTAAGCATATTTTGAAGGTTCTGGAAGAGAATTAGCAATAGAGAGTGTAGGAATGTTCTAAAACAGTGGTTCTCAACTGGGGGTTGAACGACAGATACTTTTACAGGGGTTGCATATCAGATAGGTATCCTGTATATCAGATATTTACATTATGATTCATAACAGTAGCAAAATTACAGTTATGAAGTAGCAATGAAAATAATTTATAGTTGGAGGTCACAACATGAGGAACTGGAACTGTATTAAAGGGTCACAGTATTAGAAAGGTTGAGAACCACTGTTTTAAAATATCTCCATACCCTCAGGTGGTTTTTCATTCTTTCCCATGTTTATTGGTTCGTTCTCTCTGTCTGTCTCTGTCTCTGTCTCTCTCTGTCTCTCTCTCAATTTATGCGTATTGGTGTTTTGCCTGTGTGTATGTCTGTCTGAGGGTGGTAGAACCCCTGGAACTGGATTACAGTTGTGAGCTGCCATTTGGGCGTTGGGAATTGAATCTGGGTCCAGTGTTTTTAACTGCTGAGCCTTCTCTCCAGCCCCTTGTTGGTTGTTTTTGTGTGCTTGTTCTTTTGATGGTCTTTAAGTCTTAGTAGTTCCTATTCAGATAGATAGATATTCTTCTGTTTGTTTCTTTGCTTCTTGAAAGATGTCTTATGTAGTCCTGGCTGCCTAGAAGTTTCTATGTAGGCCAGGCTGACCTCAGACTTGAAGCAGTCCTTCTCCCTCTGCTTCCTGGGTATTGAGAATACAGCACTTGGTTTATTATTTCTTTCTTTTTAAAATTTTTTTCTTTTTAAGGTAGATTCTCACAGTGAAGCTCAAGCTGGTCTGGAATTCATTGTGTAGCCCATACTGGTCTCGAACCAAAGCAATTCTCCTGTCTGAGCCTGTATTTTTAAGATATATTCTTATAATGCCTTGCCCCTGCTTTTTCCTCTATCCAGGTATCACAAATGATGTTGAGTAAACACATAGAAGATTGAACGTAAATGACACGATCAGTTTTTAAAACACCTGATAAAATTCTCTGTTTTATTTTTGTGTATATGCTCTCTATAAACTAGCCTTATTCAGTTGTTAGAGTTAATACTGTACAACTGTGCAATATTTGTGTGGTGTCTGTCATGGTACAGTTGGACACCTAGTGTGAAAGGGCAGAGAGGCTGTGACCTTTAATACATGGAGAAGTCTATAATATCTGATTCTCTATTAAAAATACAGAAACAACAGATTGAATATCCATCCCTTTAAAATTTTCAGCCACCAGATGAAACTCACACTGCACATCGGCTCATAGTTGTGGAAATACCTGGATGGGTGAATGTGTTCTTTTCCTCTGTCAGACGAGACGAGTTGATGGCTCTGTCAGCTAAATCTTTAAGTACTCTCTGGATCATCGTCTCTTCCTGGCATTTATTTGATCACCTCCTCCAGATACACACATAGTGAATCTTTCTTATAAGCAGCTAAACAGTCATCTTTTCTGTTTCTCAGAACAAAACATTTCTTGTTGGTGGAGTTTTGTTTTGTTTTGGTTTTGGTTTTTTGAGACAAGGTTTCTGTGTGTAGCTATGCGCCTTTCCTGGAACTCACTTGGTAGCCCAGGCTGGCCTCGAACTCACAGAGACCTGCCTGGCTCTGCCTCCTAAGTGCTGGGATTAAAGGTGTGTGCCACCGCTGCCTGGCCATTTCTTGTTGTTTTTTAATTTTCAAGCTTCTGCTATGTTTCTCCATGTCTCTCAAACATATTTAAAAAGTTGCTTTCTTTTAAAAATATTTTTTACCAGCCGGGCGGTGGTGGCGCACGCCTTTAATCCCAGCACTCGGGAGGCAGAGGCAGGCGGATCTCTGTGAGTTCAAGGCCAGCCTGGACTACCAAGTGAGTTCCAGGAGAGGCGCAAAGCTACACAGAAAAACCCTGCCTCGAAAAACCAAAAAAAAAAAAAAAAAAAAATTTTACCAAGATTATTTTATTTGTGTGTGCATGGGGACATGGCTGCAGGTACCCACAACGGCCAGAGGCTTCCAACCACAAGCAGTTGTAAGCTGCCTGGTGTGGGTGCTAAGAGGTCTTAGCCATCCCTCAGCCTTTTGTTTTGTTTTGACAGTCTTGCTCTGTAGAACAAGTTGCCTTTAGATTATGAACCTCCTGCCTTAGTCACCCCAGAGATCGGAGACTACATAAGTGTATAACAATATGTACCCAGTTATGCTTGTTGTTAGTAGTGCTTTCTTGCTCACTGTTTTATTTTTAATTATGTGCATGTGTTGATGATGGCTCAGTGCTGCAAAGGACTCAAAGATTCTCAGTCCCCATGTCAGGTGGTTACAATAACTGCCTGCTCCACAGGGTTCTAATGTTGTTGACATACACGGGCACCTGCATTCACATGTACATACACAGACACACGTACTTAAAAATAAATCTTTATTTATTTGTATATGGGTATGTGCATGTGAGTGCAGGTACCCTTGGAGGCTAGAAGGGGCTATTGGATCCTCTGTAATTGGGAGTCTAGGCTGTTGGAGCCACCATGTGGGTACAGGGAACCAAACCTGGTTCCTCTGGAGAAGCAACCACAATCTGTTAGCCACTGAGCCGGCTCTCCAGCCCCTGCAGTCGTTCTCATGTCATTTATTGGCACTAATATCCACCCTACTGCTCAGGCCTGAATTCTTTTCTCTTATTTTTCCCCTAGATTTTTTATGTATTAAGTTTGCATTACTGTAAAATTATATACATTTTGTTTTTATGTTTCCTGATTCTGGGAACCAAATTTTGGGCACTCTACCACCAAGCTACATCCAAGCCCTACATACTTCATTTTCAAGGTTATTTCTGCCCAAAGTATTAGTGATTAACAGAGATCTAAAATAGGGTTTTTAGGTTTACATATATATTTGTCAGGAATTTGGGGGTTTTTTGTTTGTTTTTTGTTTTGTTGCCATAAAAGATTTTATGTATATGATACTTTCATCATCATTATCTTTTTTTTTTTTTTGGTTTTTTGAGACAGGGTTTCTCTGTGTAGCTTTGCGGCTTTCCTGGAACTCACTTGGTAGCCCAGGCTGGCCTCGAACTCACAGAGATCCGCCTGCCTCTGCCTCCCGAGTGCTGGGATTAAAGGCATACGTCACCACCGCCCGGCTCATCATCATTATCTTTTAAAATGAGTTTTCTAGATTGAGAAAACTGTAGTTGTCATAGGTTCATTTAGAAAATGATGCGTTATTGATGTATAGAGATCTTTGTCTTGGCCAAGAAAATAGCACGACTTCTTGCTATATTCACTTTTTATCATGCCACACTCATTTTGCCTGCCCAGTCTGGTTTATAATAAACTATAAACTGCCTCATACTTCTGTGCATCCCTTGCATAGCATAGCCATTATAAGTACTTCAGTAATTGTTGACTTTAAAGCTTGAGTTTGCATGTTACTGTACAGATTAATGCAGGTGTATGCTCTCTATCATCGTCGTGTTCCCCTCAGTGTACTGCAGTGCCCAACGTTTATGAGGGTATTGGTGATCTGAACTTAGATCCTCGAGCTCTTGAGCAGGACACTATACTGACCATACTAAGGTGTGTGTATCCCTGGCCTTGTGAATATGAATTACTCCTTTACATTCATATGGTACCTATAAATAGAATGGCTACAAGTTGTAAGATATTAAAGACAATATGTTCCAGACTAAATTGATCATTATTAAATTTATTGAGTGATTGGACCTGCTGTTGCAGGCCTCAAATTTCAACTGTTTGGCATACTGAGACAGGAAGTTCCAAGAGTAGGACCAGCCTGGGAAACTTAATCATAACTTATCTCAAAATAAAACATTATAAGAGAAAGAGGGGGAGGGGGCTGTGAGGCCCTAGATTTGGCCCTGCAGTACCTAGTTAACTAATTGAACAACGTATTTGAAGTTTTACCTTTCTTACTGGATCCTTAAAAATGTAAGGTCTGCTGCTTGCCTTATTCCCTCTTCTGCGAAGTCTGTTAAAATAGATTGTTTTGCAGGTAAAAAAACTACAAAGGAAATGAATATGCTTATAAACAGTTGCATTTTTTCCTCATATATACTCACTTTAACTTAGAAAAGTTTGAAACTAACGTTTGTCTTTTTAAGCCAGTAGGCTGCATCTCATGTATATGTGTGCTGCTCCCCTTTTATCTTTAGATATTAGGATCAAGGAAGAAGAGCCTGATCCTGAAGAGTGGCAGCTCAGTGGTGATTCTACATTGAATACCAATGACCTAACACACTTAAGAGTCCAAGTGGTAGATGAAGAAGGGGACCAACAACATCAAGAAGGAAAAAGACTTCGGAGGGTAGCATGCACCTGTCCCAACTGTAAAGAAGGTGGTGGGAGGTACGCATACATCAGCCATGTGTTGTCGTTTGAAGGAGTACTACTATCACCCTAAGTTTTAGAATACTGCATGCCATATCACTCAATTACGGTCAGTTATCCATCACATGATCATTTGGGGGTGTGTGACTGTATGAGTGGCAGAAGTTAGACAACAAAATATATACAAATTTTCATATCTAAAGGCCTTTTCAACTAAAATTGCTTAGTCTTTAAAAGAATATAACAGATTGAATTTTTATAGGTCCCAGTTTATTAGCCTGTTTGCAAACCAGTGATGAGTTTGGCCTAGTACAGAGAAAATGTAGCTTGAGAATGCTGTATATAAAAGTAAGAAGTTCAGAAATAGTTGGTAAGTGTAAATACTTCCATTTTCAACAGAAATGAGGAAGAAACGTCTTAATGATAGGGACTTATTTTTTTGAAAGTGACATGGTTAGTATTTTACCTCATTCTTTTTTTTTTTTAAGATAAACTAAGGCAAAAATGGTTGGTAATTACTTTAAATGTAGCTAGAGCAAGCTTATTAAGAGAGATTTAGATTATAAAATAAACCAACAAAATCCATCCTGATGTTATTATAAGAAATATTTCAAATGATTGGTACAGTATTATTGAAGATGGGATGACAAAGATCCAATGTTAGCAAAAAAGAAAACTTGGATAGCAATGTTGGTATCAAGCAAGATGCAATTCAGTTGGAAAATACTAGATGGGCAGGATTATATTTCATAATGACATTTCTGTCCAGATTCAGTAGTCACAGTATCTATTTGCCCAGCTTTGAAATATATAAAGCAAAGACAGAATGATAATGTTGTGCTAACCAAATCTCCAGTCATTATTGTGAAAGGCTGTAATACCTTTCTCCTATGTACTACTTTTAAGTATGCAAAATGTGCTGAACAGTATAACCGTATATGTAAATGCACATGGTTATAAACTTGATTATCTGTCAGCTCTCTGATTGGTCCTATTAATTGATTTCTACTTTGATCAGTTCATTTACAACAATAATGACTAGAACAAAGATATCTTTTAGTGAGGCTCCAAAACCACCAAAAGGGGAGGGGACTGATAACTTCTAACATGCAAAAACTTACTATGTTCTTATGAGTGGCACATACATGGCACACATAAGTGAATTGCTTAAATGCACACATACTCTCAGTGAGATAGAATTGCCAGTACTCTGAGAGTTTGAGGCCAATCTGAGCTATAATGTGAGACTGTGTCTCCCAGGAAAACAAACAAAAAACAGAAACCAAAACTGTCCAACTGGGTTTCAAACCCATTTATATATTAACGAGTCTTAACCCTTATATTGTATTGCTAACTCAGTGGATCTGCTTCTGAACTTGACCTATAGATGCTTATAATAAATGTGGAATTCTGGATAGTCAGTAACTTTTCTGAAATTTACTCTATTTTAGAGGCACTTTCAAGATAAGTTACTCATCAAATCTATATGGGGGTCAGTGTTTAGCTTTCACTTACTCTTTAAAGTTAAAAACCATTTTTTAATTAATTTACTAAACTAACATGTCCCAAAAACTAAGAGGAAGTAGAGGAATATTTCAGAACACAAAAAAGCCCTACAAAATCATATTCTACCTCAAGATCTAACCACTGTAAGTTTTTTTGTGCACTACTACATATATTTTAAAGTAGAAGCATCTTATTCTTGTTTATGTCTTGTTTTGTAAGTTTTTGTAGCTGTATTTCCAAGTCTGATCTGTGTCGTCTTTTGATCTATGTATAGCATTGTATGTGGGTATATGATTTAACTTTCTTCTTTGTTTGGGATTTGTCATAATCCTCACACATACGTCCTTGCACATCTGTCTGATTGTCTCATTAGTGTATGTTGGCAGAAATAGAATTGCTGGGTCAATGGAATTGTCTGCTAAAAAGCTGTATCGTTTCTACTTAAACCAGCACTGTCTCAGGATGGCTGTGTTCTCATGTGCTGACCACCTCTTACTTTTTACTTTTTTTTTTAAAAGTTTGATAGGCAAGAAATAGTTCATTGATTTTAGTTTGTTTTATTGCTTGATGAGGTTGAACATATTCAGTAGTTAGTTTTATAAAATTCATTTTGTGAATTGTCTGTCTCATGGAACTGTTAATTTCTGTGAACTTTCTCTCTCCATTACCCTTACTGTTGCTTGTCTGCACACTGCACTATGAGTAAAGGAGTTCACTTACAACTAACAAACACAAAAGTGAAGTCAGTCTTCTAGATGCTGAAAGTTTTACCTAGTCCAGAAATTATAGCAAGTAATGTGTTCTCAGACATTTTTAAAATTTCATTCTTTTTAGTAGCTTACTTATTCTAAGCAATACAAATCAAGGTTCTTAGGATAGTAGTAGTTTTTTAGACTTGATTTGAACAGAATTCAACAGGTTTCTATGCAGTAGGCTTACTCATAGAAATAACTAGTTATTAGAAGCATTAGCATAAATAGTAAATCTAAGAACATTCTGCAACTTAATCTCTTCTTTTTTAAAGAGTAGAATGTTGGTCTTTTTTTTTTTCTTAACCATTTTCTAAATGGGCAAGAAAGCATTTTTAGGAAACTAATTTCATTCATCCTTAGAAAATTGTTTTGTTTACTTTTTGAACAACCTATAAAAGAAAATATTTCAGGGGCTGGAGAGATGTCTCAGTAGTTAAGAGCATTGGCTGTTCTTCAGAGGATGGAGGTTTGGTTCCCAGCTTACAAACTGGAGTCCCATGGGATCCAGCGCCTTCTGGCCTCCATGAGCACTGCATGTTTGCACAGACATACACATACACACTGGAAAAGCACTCACATATAAAATAATAGATTTAAATTAAAAAAATTAAAACGCTTCAGTTAGCCAGTCTTTATATAACAGAACCAGTCTTTAGAGAATAGTTGGAGAAACAATTGTAATAATACAAAATGATCTGAAGGCATTATTGTTACATGGGTTTTGCATGAATTAAGCATCAATTCATTATTTTACAAAGTCTGTTTTGTCAGCATTTCAGCTTGTGTTTCTGCCACCATAAGCAAAAGAGGCTGTGGTTATTTAACTTTTCCTTAACTTTGTCCAGAATTTGGATTTATTCTGTGTTGCTGTCTTGTCATTGAATTATTGGGCACAAGTTTAGGCACTAGGGAGCAGAAATTTAAAATTGGTAGTTAACATGGGGTTATATAGTGGACATTAGTGTATTCAAGTTGGAAACACTCTAAGAGCTCTTTCTCTTCCTTCATAGGATAGACCATGAGTACATGTTGTCTATCTAGATCTTACCTTGGGTCTGATTAACTTAAGTACTAACTTGAACCTCAGCAAGCTAAACATTTACCTTAAATTATAATACAGTTGATGCAACTTGATTAGATGCATATCCCAGTTTTAACGACTATTTCCTCATTTGCCTTATAATTCAACAGAAAAAAAAAAGATGTTTCCCTACCATTTTTCTCAGTCCTCTGAGAACCTGTTTGTCACTATTCATTTGTTAGTCCTGTATTTTGTTGGGACTCACAAGCTAAAGTTTTTAAGTTTGTCAAATGACACTGTTGAGTTCATAAAATCACATTAGTTCACCGAAGCGGTAGCCTTAACAAAGGAATGTGAAGTCATGAGTGGACTGAGTTGGGTTTCCTGTGAAATTGCTATGGTGAACGCAATATTGATACCAATAAAGACATTGTTCTTTCTCTTAGATCTGTTTAAGAATAAAGCAAATTTTAAAAAGCTAAATTAAATGGAAACAAGACTTGGGCATTGAGAATAAGCCAGGAAAAACCTGTTTTTCTCGACTCAGCTCTTTAAAGAGACTTAGAGATTGGGGGTGGACTGGAGCAGGAACTAGAATGTTTAGATTATGACATCCTTGCCCTTGAGACAACAGCATGATTCCTCCTTGTCTTTACTTATGCTATTCCTCTGCCTGGAATGCCTTCCCTCCTTTCTATCTAAATCCTACCCACCTCCTCCACGAAGCCTTCTCTAACTACTGGAGCCCACATTGATGTCTCCCTGTTCAGAACACCTATGGCATCTAACAGCCAGCACTGCACCGTTTAGCACTGTTTGTCCTATGGCAATTTCACATGCTACTGAGTGTGAGTACATTACAATATAAATGTGGGGGAAATTGGAGAAACGCTAGGATATTGTCTACAGGAGGATTTATAGTTGTGGAAGGTTTACAGGCCACTCTGAGATTGAGATTGAGGGAGGAGGGGAGTTGGGGAGGGGTTAAAGGTGCCTTGTTTTTAAATCTTAGAGAAACATTGAAAGTTTATACAGTGTGGTTTTGATAATTATGTCCAAAAAAGTCATGCTTTAAAAAAATATTCAGTGACAGTCCTAATTTTTGTCCTCAAGAAATGTTTTTGTAGTGCTTAATGCTATTGAAATACTGTTTCTGGATTCAAAAAGGTTTCTCCTTGCTTAGACTAAGATGCCTCTGTTCACTCATCTAAGCACGTCTCCCAAACTGGCCTTTGTATCAAATACTTAAGTGTAATGTAAGAGTTTGCACTGTGGAGAATGGTATTTTGTTATATCGCTTGTAAATAATTTTGGGTGTCTGCATGGTTTATGGGGGGAGAATTTTAACAGTAAAGATAATTTAGATTTGTATTTGTTACGATACCAGGAGGGTAAAGAACGTAGCTTTAGCTAGATTTTTAAAAAAATGTGAATCTCAGTTAAGTCAGTGTATGTCAGGGTGTGACCATTCGAGTACTTAAATGTTCTTAAGTCATGTTCATTTAAAACCTACTTAAGCTGTCTACCTGCCTTCTAATTGTACCTGTGATGAGTTTCTGTACAGTATTCTTTGGACAATAAATTATGAAATTATCTGACATCATGACTGAATAAAACTAGTTTCCTGTACTGTTAATTGAATTGGTCCTGTGCATACTATTTGCGAGCGATTCTGATGGGATAGTTAATAGCTTTGTTGTACATTCTTTGTGTATGAAGTGTCCTTTTAGTTACATCATTATTGAACATAGTTATATTGGACAACAGTCAGTTCTTGAATAAAATTAATGCATTAAATTTGTATGTTTAAAGTACATAAATTTTCACTTAAGTAGACTAAATGGTTTTGGCTTCTAATTGTTCTCTTGGTGATAGTATCTTCTCTTTGAAACTCAAGAGACTATATGATATAAATGGTTTTGAATGCTGTGATATAAGTGTATATTATTCTGTGTTTTGTAGAGGTACCAATCTTGGGAAGAAGAAGCAACACATTTGTCATATACCAGGATGTGGTAAAGTCTATGGAAAAACCTCACATTTGAGAGCGCATCTACGTTGGCATTCTGGGGAGCGCCCTTTTATTTGTAACTGGATGTTCTGTGGCAAAAGATTTACACGAAGTGATGAATTACAAAGGCACAGAAGAACACATACAGGTTATTAATATTTTTATGGTTTCCCCTCTTCCCTCCCTCCCTCCCTTCTTCTCTTTGTTAGGGATTGAACCCACGTGTATACCCAAAATACATTGAGCTGCAACCCTATTCTATAGTTGCTTTTAACAGACAAAATGAATCGTAGGCTATCTACCATACTAGACATTTTTTCAGCATACCTTACTTGATCACATCTTTAAAATGGATTAATTAGATCAAAAAAATCCACCCTCAGTAATACTAATTGAAAGTCCAAAGAACAAGCCAGTATAGATTTTCTTGAGAAATAGTTTTTTTTTTTTTTTTTGGTTTTTCGAGACAGGGTTTCTCTGTGTAGCTTTGCGCCTCTCCTGGAACTCACTTGGTAGCCCAGGCTGGCCTCGAACTCACAGAGATCCGCCTGCCTCTGCCTCCCGAGTGCTGGGATTAAAGGCGTGCGCCACCACCGCCGCCCGGCTGAGAAATAGTTTTTATTTTATGTTTTCTTGGGCTAGCTTTCATTGACCGTTGAATGTCTTAAAGCACATTTTTACTGTTTGTTCTGTTCACATATTTAAAATTAGTTGCTGTTTCTTATTATACTAGCAAATAAACAGAATCTTTTTCTTCTGGTAAATTCTGATATCTTTTCTGTTTGAGTATCTGAGGTGAGGGAAAGGCATTTCATTGAGGTATTGTCGGCTTTTTTCCTTTTTACATAATGTGGTGTGGTGATTGTATGAGACGGGTGTAGGGCAGACTCAAACAGAAGTCTAACATAATATAATGTAATTTTCTTCTGCTAAAATTAAATGATCAAAGTGTTCACCATTCTGTGTGCAGTGTTGAAGAATTGAAAGTTGACATTATAGGAAGTGTCTAGAAGGAAGAAGCATGGTCAGATGAACAACATGAATTTTGAAGTCTGATACATTAGGACTACTTGCAGTTTTGTTTTCTTTTTTTGGGGGGTGGGGATGTTCAAGACAAGGTTTCTCTATGTAGTTTTGGTGCCTGTTCTGGATCTCGCTCTGTAGAGCTGGCCTCGAACTCACAGAGATCCGCCTGGCTCTTCCTCCCTAGTGCTGGGATTAAAGGCGTGCGCCGCTGTGCCGCTGCCGTCTGGCTCCTTGCAGTTTTCTATTAGGTTAAGCAAATAAAGTTGTCTCTGCTTCACAACTCTTAATTTGGCTTAGAATGTCATAGAAGATGACATTGGCGTGTGAGACAGTGTGTGCACATTGATGCTCTGCTTGCTTTAGTTCTGTTTCTTGTGAGTATAAAGATAGATGAGATGAACCTCTGTGAGACTAGCAGAGTGTATGAGTAGCAGGACTTTCTATTACAATTTGTGTTGAATACGCTTAAGAGAGAAAGTTCTAGACATAATAACATTAAGCGATTTGAGTGTAGACCCTAAAATGGCCCCCAATAGATTTTTCCCAGTGGAATGTCCTCAGTAGATCATGAAAATGAATAATGTAGGTGGAGAAGAAAATATCTGATCAAATATGTGTAGGTTATTTGATCACCCCAATGGGTATAGATTAAAGAGGGAACTCGAACTCTTAAGATAATGTCTTTAGCTTTGATATAGAGTTGGGCATTCTTGGCACACACATTTAATTCCAGCATTCGGGAGACAGGTAGGCAGGTCTCTGAGTTCAAGACCAGCCTGATCTACATAGTGAGTTCCAGGACACAGAGAGACCCTGTCTTGGGGGGGCTGGGTTGGGGGGAAGAACGCCAAATATTTGGGTAGAATTATTTCCATAAGGGAAATCTTAGAGGGGCAGCTCATGAGACTACTACAGGTCTATTAGACCTTCTGTTTCAGGAGAGACCATCAATTAATCTGTAAAAGTGGAATTTTAAAACTAAGCAGTTTAATTTTTCTTCACAGGTGAGAAGAAGTTTGTTTGTCCAGAATGTTCAAAACGTTTTATGAGAAGTGACCACCTTGCCAAACATATTAAAACACATCAAAATAAAAAAGTTATTCACTCTAGCAGTACAGTGCTGGCATCTGTGGAAGCTGGGAGAGATGATACCTTGATTACTGCAGGAGGAACAACACTTATCCTTGCAAATATTCAACAGGGGTCTGTTTCAGGGATAGGAACTGTCAATACCTCTGCCACCAGCAATCAAGACATCCTTACCAACACTGAAATACCTTTACAGCTTGTCACCGTTTCTGGAAATGAGACAATGGAGTAAATATTACACAAATACTTATTCATTGTGGTTATTTTTATACAGTAGTGAGAAGAATATTGTTCCTAAGTTCTTAGATATCTTTTTATTGATGTGCAAAAATTTTTGGATTGACAGTAACTTGGTTATACATGACACTGAAATGCCTTACTTTGTATGATATTCCATAGTATATTAAAAATGGTAAAATTGCATGGGTTTTGTAGGTACTTTTGGAATCTAGAAGAAATGAAATTTTACCAAGTTATATAAAGAGAAAATTGAATTTAACAATGCGAATGGTAGTCTAACCAAATGCATCAATCCTGTGTGGTTTAGTGTAAAAATGAGAAGCTGTTGGTATTTATCTATTGTAAGATAAAAAAAAAGTTGGTGGGTGAAAGAAATCATGTTATGATAAATTTTTGTAATTTTCTTGATGACTGGAATTTTTATTATGCATAACTGACAAATCAAGTTTCCAAGCAAATGTTACATAGTGTAGGCTTTACTTAGCTTATCAATTTGTCATTTTGAAGCTAATTATTTTAATTAGGTTAACTGTACAATATTTTAAGCATTACTCTTGTAAGATTTTGAAAACTACATTTTAACATGGACCTTTAGGGATAGTCACCTTTTAAATCCTGTTGAAAAGCCATGTTTAAGATTTAATTTGCCAAAATAATGTCTTGTTAATATTCTTTCAATAATGAAGTTGGGCAATATAACCGATGTTTTTAAAAAGTTTAAAATGTGTAGGTTGAGGCATTTGGGTGGTAAGAAAATGTTCTAGTGAATTACCCCTTTTCCTGAAGTTTGGAGGACCAAAAAAATAATAATAATAAGGTATATTGCGTCTTAGCAGTGATTTTTTTTTTCTTTTTTCTTTTCTTTTTTTTTTTTTTTTAAATCCAATCTTGTTTCCAAAAAAACATGTCTGCCAGGGCCTTAAAAGCCATTGTGTAAATTACCAATAAAGTATAACATATGCAAACGTAACAGAATCACTTCCACAGTGACGATACTCCAACCGTACGGATATTAGTCATAGAAACTAGAAGCTTTATGATATTTTTAAAATTTTTTTGTCTAGATAGTCAGTCTGCACTTAAATATCAACCATTTTCCTTTTTTTGCTTCTTAAAATTTATATGTATCCAATACATTTAATTGAGAAATGTATGTTTTTTATTATGCTGTATTTTCTTTTTATTTTTTAATTATTGTTTATATTTTCAATTAAAAATGTACAAAATCAAATGACATTGCTGGTCTTGTAAGAGCTCTACAGTTTTCCTCAATGGACCTATTAACTGCAGCAGTTGACCTCTTGCCAGAAGTTGGGCTCTGTTCCTTTGTTACCTTTGAGACCACCTCAGATTGAAAGGCTACCTTATTGTACGTTTAAAGTGTATTATACAGTGTGGTAGTTAATAAAACACTATTTTTGTTTCTTTTGAGTTTGTTGTAGTCCAGTGGATTTAAAATACTGCAGTGGTATGGACAAGAAAGTCTCTTATTTTTCTTTAGCCTAAGATTCTTGATTTCAGAGGCTGGGATTGTAAACAAATATATTTACTTAAAAAGAGGTGTATAGAGGTGCTGGCAATTTAATTTTTCTTAAAAATGAATTTATTAAATATAATTTGAAAAAAAAGTAACTTCTTAGCTCACATTGATTTGTATCAGTTTTGTCAACACCATTTTGTAAACTACTTTTTATTTTCCTTTTCAAAGCACTGCAAACTATTTTGATTCATGAGAGTTCTGAATTTACATGCGTACACCTGAAAATGATAACATAGACAAGCTGAGGTAATCATGGCAGGCAGGAGCTATTCAAACGGTTTTGAATATGTGTGGGCCTCAGATGGCTCTAGAGGAAGGGTGGTAGGGATGGGAGGAGACAGTGGAATATTTCTTCCGTGTGTACAATGGTTAGTGGTTTCCATCACCTGTTATCCAAGCCCAACTTGATGCTGCTAATTGTCATTTTCAGTATGTAGGTCACAACTCTAGGCACACACTGTAATCGTGGGCAGTTTTTCTAAGTGAGGTTCAAACTTAGGATGTGAAAAAGGAACTGCTACTGATTTAATGGAAATTAATACTTTGAGGTTGAGGATCAGTGTTTTTGTTTTTTTGAGACAGGGTTTCTCTGTGTAACAGCCCTGGCTATCCTGGAACTCACTCTAGAACTCTGTAGACCAGGCTGGCCTCAAAATTCAGATCGCCTGCCTCTGCCTCCTGAGTGCTGGGATTAAAGGTGTGTGCCACCACTGCCTGGCAAGGATCAGAATTTGAAATAATTTTTAGAATAATTTTCTATTAAGATGGTAAGTTGAGGTTGCTTGCTTGAACCAAACATCTACTGAATCAGAAGGTAGGTTTTGTGTGTGTGTGTGTGTGTGTGTGTGTGTGTGTGTGTGTGTGTGTGTGTGTGTGTGTGGCGGGGGTGAGGGTATGGGGAGGTTAACCTCAGAGCTTCCCAATTAGTTTAGGCTGACTGGCCAGCTAACCTCATGTGGTGGTGGTGGTGGTGGTGGTGGTGGTGGTGGGGGCGTTCTACCTCCGTTGTGTGAGGACTACCACACCTGGTGTTTTACGTGGTAAGCACTTTGCTGACTGAATTATTCCCAGCACCAAGATGTTTTTACATAATTGAAGATTCACAGTGAGTTTCAAAACATGTTGATCCAAGAATTCCCAAGCATATTGTAGAAACTAAATGCACTGAAAAAATGTGCTAATGACCTTGAAAGGGGTTTGTGGACTTCAGATCCTTTGCTTAACAGGTGAAAATATTTGACTCTAGTGTAGTATTGTTAAGTATTTCTGTTTTTATATTTTTGAATGTTGGATGTTTTAGAAACAGGATTTGAGGAATTGCTCTGAAGTCAAGTTCTGTAGTTATAAAATTTGTATTAGTGGACAGGAATATTTCTCACTGTACACCCTGTAATAGTTTTGGCCAGTTTTTTGGTTTTTCGAGACAGAGTTTCTCTGTGTAGCTTTGGAGACTAGCCTTGAACTCACTTTGACCTCTGCCTGCCAAGTGCTGGGATTAAAGGCATGCACCTCCACTACCCAGCTTGTCCAGTTTTTTTAATAGCTAGAGTTAGTGCACATTGTATTTATATACAAGTAATTACTATTGTACATCTACTGAGCTAGATGTCTACTGTGCCTCTAAGAAGACACCACTCAATGCTTTAAAAGGAGGTATACATACTACAAAGAACTTTGGCCTTCAAAATAGTAAAAATGTTTTAATATATTTTAAATCCTTGGGACCAGTAAGATGACTCGGTGCATAAAGGTGCTTGCTACACAAACCGGGCAACCGGAGTCAGGTCTAGGCCTGGAAGCCATGTAGAGGTTGAGGGAGATGCACAGCTGTCCCCGACTTCACATACATGCTGTCACAATTGTGTGCATGCAGTCCTAAGTAAAAAGAAAAAAAAATTGTTCTTAACCAGTGTTGTCCATCAGGAAATCCTAGAAAGCATTTTTAGTTTTTGAGACAGCCTCATTTAGCCCAGACTGCCCTTGAAGTTGTACCTGGAGATGAGCTGCTCTTCTTGCCTCTGCCTCCCCTATACTGGGATCACACATCAGTTCCACCATACTTGGTTTGTGCTACAAAACTTTTAAGGAAAATCTGAGTGCAGACACATGGCTACAGTAGTGGTCAGGGGACAGTATTGTGGAGTTGGTTCTTGTCCATTTTTACGTGGGCACCAGAGTTCAAGCTCGGGTTGGCAGACTTTTGTGGAAAGCACTCTACCCTCTGGGCCACTTCATAGGTTTTAATACTGTTTTTGTTTTATATGTCTGGGTGTTTTGTCTGCATGTATGTCTGTACCACCTGTATGCCTGGTGCTCAAAGAGGCCAGAAGAGGTTGTTGGATCCCCTGGGACGCCAACGTGTGGGTGCTGGGGATCAAACCTGGGTCCTCTGGAAAAACAGCCAGTGCTCTTAACTGCTGAGCTATCTAGCCACCTGGAAACTATTTTTAAAAGTCCATTTGACTAGCTTCATCCTTGACTAGATGTGGGTTTTTGTTTGTTTTGTTTTTCTTTTTTTGGCAGCTCCTTAGATTGTTATATAACCTTTGTTATACTCATTTAAAATTCAGCAGGAAAAACATAGAGGTTTTTATATAGGAAGAAAATAGTAGCAGCTTTTCCTTGTATTTTACATATTTAAAACTTGCCTGGAAAGATTGTATGCTTTTTGGTTTTTTGAGACAGGGTTTCTCTGTAGTTTGGGTGCCTGTCCTGGATCTTGCTCTGTGGACCAGGCTGGCCTAGAATTCACAGAGATCCTCCTGGCTCTTCCTCCTGAGTGCTTGGATTAAAGGCGTGCACCACCACCACCTGACAATTGTATAATTTTATAAGCCTCCCTCCCCCCAAAAAACCCAATTAAAAAAAGCAAAAATATTATAAAAACTAATTATAATAAATGGTATTTTGTGGGGGAGATAAGAGCAATAGGAATTCCCTTCAGATTCTAATTGTATTTTAGATCCTAGAGTTGCCTCAAATTTCTTAAGTTTTTGTTTCATTATATTTGATTTGGATTAGAATTTTGAAATTTTGGTTTTAAAAGCTGACATTATATACTACTACAGTTTAAATTTTATGAGGTTGGTAAATACTTTCAGTGTAAATAGACTAGTGTGCTTAAAACTTACTGCTGTGAATGAATAGTAAGTCTGGTGTGACAGCGGGAAAACGTTGATACCCTAGGAATAGAATTTGATGTTAGTGGCTCACCTTTATTGTTAAGTTTAAAGTGATTGATTGGCCCCTTGCCTTGCCCTTATTTACATATAAAATCATTTATATATGTGTTTGTTGCATTTATAAAGTGCTGTGGGGAAAAATCCATTATTCCTGCTCCCCAGAAAAAAATAAATTGATCCAAGTCTAGAATTTTTGAACACATAATCTTAAACTGAGGACTAAAACTTGGGAAATAAGCCACTCCAGCAGCTGGGGGCGGGGGGGGGGGGGGGGGTGGGGGGGGGTTTAGCAGAAGAGGCCAAGGAGACTCTGAGACACTGGAATAAGCCAGTCTAGGAGATGGGGTTGGGGGTGGGCAGAAGAGGCCAAGGAGACTCTGAGACTGGAATAAGCCAGTCTAGGAGCTGGCGGTGGGGTGGGGTGGGTGGGCAGAAGAGGCCAAGGAGATTCTGAGGCACTGTAGAAGGTGTCGAGATGGTGATGAACATGAGGAAAAGAAAGGATGCTGCTCTTAGGCAGTAAAGCTGCCTACTCACTGAGTAGTTGAGTGGGAGAAAGAGTGTGGGAAGAGTGGAGACAAGGACAGAATAGTCTTAACGGTTAGGAGCTGATTGGTGAATTTTACTATTGGGGAAACACTTGTACTGGGCAAATAGTATAAAAATGAAAGTGAAATTATGCTATCACCCACTAAGTAATTTCCTCTTAACATTCATGAGAGTTTTAAGGACATTTTTGAGTATAAAGCAAATCTCCACAGTATATGTATTTTTTAAGCTATATTTCAGGCTGATTGTGACATGCCTTTTATCAAACCTAGTACCCAGGAGGCAGAGGCAGACAGACCTGAGTTCAAGGACAACCAGGACTGAACAGTGAGACCCTGTCTAAAACAAGATTTTCCAATGGCACTTAATTTATCAAATTTAGAACCTTGAGTGTACTGCATAAGTATTTTACCACTGAGCTACATCTCCAGCCCTTAAAAACATTAAAGCTGGGTCATCCGCTTTCAAATAACATGTTTTAACTGTATATTTTATGTAGCAATTCTGGTGGGGTTTTTTGTTTGTTTTTTAAAGTTGTAGGGAAAAGAGATGTTAAGAGCACTGGCTGTTCTTGCAGAGGACCCTGGTTTGATTCCCAACATCCACATATATACACACAAGAATCTGTAATTGCCGTTTCAGGGATTTCGGCACCCTGTTAAGGCCTTGCTGCATTGACAATGTGGTGCACCTATGTAAATATAGGCAAAACACTACACACACACACACACACACACACACACACACACACACACACATACACACCTTTTTAAAAAAAAATGGGTGCTGAAGGAAAAGTATGTCAACTTTCACTTTCTGTCTCCTAAGTCCATACTACTCTATGGACATTTTACCTTCTTGAAACATTCTCATCCATAGAAAGAGTAACAGTCAGGACTGTTACATCATTAAAAAGTAAGCATGTAACATACAGGCCTAAAGCAGAGATTCATTGGCTACTATCTACTTAGTTCATCCATGTGTAACTTTATCTGATCCACTGGGATGAGTGGACTTGGCTCAGGGAATAGGTAGGGAATTACGACTTAGTCCTAGAAAGTAGCCCCAGTATCATAGTCCCCTTCATAGAATTTTTAGGGCTTATGACATCCCTTCCGCTGACATGTGAGAGCATATTATATACTCAGCACTTAGGATAAAATGATAATGATTTCTAAATGTTCTGGGTAGAGACTAACGACATGGCTATAATTACCTTTCTGTTTTAACAAAATTCTGTGTGGTGTCTCTTGTTTCAATGTGCTTGCTTCATTATAACAGTACAGTCCCTTTATTTAAAAAGTTAGGAAAAGGCTAGTTTTTGTTTCCCTCTCTCCTTGAACATGATCCTTTAAGAGTTATAGCATAACCCTGCTAAGTGTCCACAGATGTGGCATCTGGAATGTCTACCCCCAAGCACGGGAGAGCCTAAGTGTAGCCCTGGGGCTGTTTGCTTGGCACAGTTCATGGGGACACCTAGTAAACCTTTTATGACATTCACACAGAAAGAACAGAGGGCCTTCCTTGTTTACACTCTGGTGTTGAACTTGAGGGTTACTTGATAGGCCAAATTCAGGAAGAAACAATGCCAAAAAATGGCTTCTGGGGTTTATGTTACTGGCCAAAATCTAAACTACGCTGAATGAAGTCTGAGTCAGCCCTGAAATGGAAACTAGGAAGCGGCAACATAGTCCCAAACCTGCTTTTTAATCAGCTGGTAAAGAGGAAAAGAGACTCTACCGTTCAAGATACTGCAGATGCAAAGTAGAAAGGTCGGTAGGTGTAAATACCACCCAAACCAAAGACTTGTGTGTCACTTGGGCTCTGTGGGGCGGCTCCTTTTCTGATAGACGACCAAGGGAAGGGTTATTGAGACATGCTGTGTGTTCTAGAATTAAAGCTTAGGGTTGGGGTAGGCAGGGGCTGGGTGGGAAGAGTCAACCACGCCAGCATGGAGGAGGCCAGTGGCATAGAATGTGCTGGGGACTGGTGCTGAGCTTGACCCTCGTCCTGCCACTGCTAGATCTCTTGACAACCCCGATGTGAAGAAATACCACAGGAGGCACCCTGCTGCTGCCGTCAGGAAGTCTTCACATGCACCGTGACTCAAAGCTGGCTTTGCGGTTTCTGATCCACTGTGATCACTCTTTTGTTCTGGAAGCTTTCCCCACAACCCTGAGAGCTACTAGCAAAGCAGTCTGCAAGTTAAAGTTCCTCAATTTGTTGCGAAGAGCAGGCAGAAATGAACAGGATCGTCACTTCCCTAAGGTTTCCAGTCAGGCTGCAGAAGAGCTGGAGGCATACTTGTCACTGAACTCTTAAAGAGCAGCAGCAGCAGGTTGCTAACTTTTTTTTTTTTTAAAGATTTATTTATTATGTATACAGAAGAGGGCACCAGATCTCATTACAGATGGTTGTGAGCCAACATGTGGTTGCTGGGAATTGAACTCAGGATCTCTGGAAAAGCAGTCAGTGCTCTTAACCTCTGAGCCATCTCTCCAGCTTTTTTTTTTTTTTTAAAGAAACCTTGTGCTGCCTCGGGCCCCTGTTGTCCTGTCCTGCCAGCAGGCGGCTGGGTGAGGTTTGGCTTACGGGTTACCTCAGCTTCCTGCCAGGTTTTGGAAGAGTTACCTACACTTCCCACTTCTCCCGTCTTAACAATTCTGCTTTCTGCCCCATAGTGCGTGGAAAACGCTGATGTCAACAGTGGCCTTGTCACCAAACCACAAACCACAGAAACCTTCACATCCTGCTGTAACCCAGGGTGGCCAGCTCGGGTGGCTTTTCTGTGGAAGTACCTCTCCGGGGACCTGCTTCCAGCTAAGCTGCTCTTCCTAAAATCTCCACAGCCTCCCGAGCAGCACTACCAACTGATGGCTGAGCATCCAAAACATGAGCCTGTGGCGGTGTTCCGTACTCCAATTATAACAAGTGTATGCCATGTTTTGTTTATCTATTTACTAATTGATAGACATTTGGGTCTTTCCACCTTTTTATCATCGTATGACTGCTATGTATATTTGTGTACAAGTTTTATTTGGATTCCTTTTTCAAACTCTTACATAGATACTTGGGAGTAGAATTGCTAGATCTATTGTGCCTGCTGTGGGATGGTCTGTATGTCAAATGTGTTGCTGATTGGTCAATGAATAAATCACTGATTGGCAGTGGCCAGGCAGGAAGTATAGGCGGGACTAGCAGAGAGGAAAATTGAGAGAACAGGAAGCTGGGGGGGGGGGGGAGACACTGCCAGCCGCCATCAGGACAAGGAAGATGTAAAGTACCGGTAAGCCACAAGCCACGTGGCAAGGTATAGATTTATAGAAATGGATTAATTTAAGCTGTAAGAACAGTTAGCAAGAAGCCTGCCACGGCCATACAGTTTGTAACCAATATAAGTCTCTGTGTTTACTTGATCGGGTTTGAGCGGCTTGGGACTGGCGGGTGTCAGAGATTTGTCCTGACTGTGGGCCAGGCAGGAAAACTCTAGCAACAAATGGCGTCCAACGTGGTGGCAAGAGTTTCCACCTAAAACCTGAGAAAAAAGATTCTAAAACGGAGCTAAAAACAGTTCCTAATTGTCTCTCTCAAATGAGCGGCAGCTGCCGGTTTGAGCTACTGGCGGGTTGCTGGCGTGCGCGCTCGACCTGCCGTATGGCGGGAATGAGGCCTCTGCAAATGGCACATTAAGCTGCATTGTGGATTTAGCCTTTGCAGGTACAAAACAAAAAAAGAGGTTTCTGGGCTACACGCTGCTTGGATAAAGGCATAGACCCACGATAGCTCCCAGAGCTGGTGGTAAGCATACCGCCGCCATGTTGGGAAGCTAAAGTGGGCGGAGCCAGCAGCCACAGTGCCGTTTCAGGCTTAGAAGGCTGCAATTTAAAGCAACAGGTTTACAATAAGACAGATTCAGATGTAATAGTTTAAAATGTGTGTAAAATATACGTAGGCTTAAAAGAGAAAAAAAAAGGTGATATATACAGTATAGAAACAAATACATGGTTTTAAAAAATAAAGTCTTTAAAGAGACAGTAAAATTAATATAAAAAATAAGCCACGTAGAGATGACTATTACACAGAGAGTCTGGATTGTGTTGTCTTTGGGATTCTTAACTACAGAGAGATGTTTGATTGTAAAGGAAGCTGAGTTAAACCAGTACGTATATTTTAAAGATACTTTGACTTCAAAATTTGGATGTAAGGATATGTTGCTTTGGAAAAGAGTCTCTTTTGTTTCCACAGAAAGCAAGAGGCTATGGATTTGTTCCAGAGTAAGATACATCAGGTTTGACCAGCCAAGACCCCCTGAAAGGTCTCCGATGACACCATGGCCCAGATGATCCAACATCCAGAACCGTTTCAAGACAGCTGGCTCTGATGATACAGCCTCACGGACTACTCCATGATCCTAAAATTTTCTTTGTTTCCCCAGAAGATACAGCGCCCCCCTCCAGCAGGAAGTAGTAAGAGAAGCTACGCCCAAATTCCCAAATATACCAAGCTGACTTTGGAGATGTGTAAAGGTTAAAACCTTCCTTTTTAAGAAAAGAAAAGGGGAGGTGCTGTGGGATGGTCTGTATGTCAAATGTGTTGCTGATTGGTCAATGAATAAATCACTGATTGGCAGTGGCCAGGCAGGAAGTATAGGCGGGACTAGCAGAGAGGAAAATTGAGAGAACAGGAAGCTGGAGGGGAGACACTGCCAGCCGCCATCAGGACAAGGAAGATGTAAAGTACCGGTAAGCCACAAGTCACGTGGCAAGGTATAGATTAATAGAAATGGATTAATTTAAGCTGTAAGAACAGTTAGCAAGAAGCCTGCCACGGCCATACAGTTTGTAACCAATATAAGTCTCTGTGTTTACTTGATCGGGTTTGAGCGGCTTGGGACTGGCGGGTGTCAGAGATTTGTCCTGACTGTGGGCCAGGCAGGAAAACTCTAGCAACAGTGCCCTTGATTTTAAAAGAAAATCAAGACGTTTTTCTGCATCCTTAGATGTGACTTTGGCCCTGCTCCTTCTGTGCCTGCCTTGTGTGTTCTTCCCATTTCAATCACTTCTTTTACCATCAGGAGAAAGGCAGCCCCAGCTAGCAAAATGTCTTCTGGAACGATCTGCTGCACCTCACAGAGCAGAGATCTACTGGTTGGCTAGAGAGGGCATCTGGTCTCAGTTCTCATCTGATTACAAGTGCCAGGCTGAGCTCAAAGCAAAGAACGTTTCTGTATGTCTACCGAGGCACTTCACTCTGGCTTCCTCAGCTGGACTAAGAGGTGTGGTGTTCATCCATGTCTCTAGCTCTCAGAGGCTTGCATGAAGACAGCTGTGACCCTTGTGGTTCTCACATGTGTTCATGTCACCTCAGCTGCCTTCCTTGGTGAGCCTGACCTTAGGGGGGCAAACAAAAACGTGTCTTGATGCTCTCAGTTAAATGTAGCCAAGTTACACTTAATTTTATTTTATGTGTGTGTGTGTGTGTGTGTGTGTGTGTGTGTGTGTGTGTGTGTGTGTGTTAGCTGGAAAGCCTAAAGTAAAATTTGAACTTTCTGAAGAAATAAATTCTGAGTAGAATTAACGATAACAACGATTGAGATTTCCCCAGCACGTTACATATCTCTGATGGCAGACCCATATTTTCTGTTCAGTAATCTGTCCCTTTCTGTTAATGGCAGGTTTCTTTTCTTCGGTACTTGTCTATTAATTCAGCTTTTATCAAAGAGGATGAAGTATCACAATTTACCAGCCATGTTCTAGACTTATCTCCATCTTCAGGGTGGAATCCCAGGTGGTCAGGAGGAGTCTGGACAGATCTGTCTTCCCTTCATGCTCTTTGTATCCAGCTTCTCTGTGCTGACATCTGTAACAGGAGAAGGTTACAGTTAGGAAAAGTCCGGACCCACTTTTTCTTTGTGAAACCCACAATAAGTTTCCATTCCCCCTTTTAATTTTCTAGGGCTTGGGTAAGCAGACCACATTGCTTGCTGCCTAAATTATTTTCCAACTACCAAATTGCCATGTCCCTGACAATTTCCCCAAATAATTTCCCCTATGTTTTTAGGCAAGCTGTCTTTTACAATACTCTTTATGATGACATAATTACAACATCAATGTCTACACTTTTTATTACAAATACAGGCTGATTTTTTTTTTCTGCTTCAAAATAACTAATGTAGTTCTCAGGCATTAAAAGATACTATCAACAGGGTAAGTACTAAACATTGAGGAAGAAATACAGAGGACACAGTTTCTCTGAGAGAACCCTGAACCTCAGTGATGCCTCTTTATATGTTTCTGATCATTAGTGATTAGTGACTTCTCCACCTACTTTTGAATTCTTTTGTGAAATGGGTAGTTATGAAACGTCAATACTCAGTAACGCTTATTTTACAGTGTCTTGTGGAAATCGACTCTATTTGGAGACATGCAAATGCCTTTTGTTGTTAGTCACTACTTAGCAGATGATTCACTGCCCTGGAAACATTGTTTCCTTTTTGTCAAGAGATAATAAACACCAGGCAGTACAGATGGCTGGTGGGTGTGGGGAACCTGAGGACAGGACTGGGGGTGGGGAGTTCAGAAAAGAGTTTCTGAATTAAAAAAATACTGTGATTTCACCCAAACCTCTGTGCGAGGGGTTTCTTGGCCAGGTTGGTTGGATTTCTCCTCTGGTTTCCCTGTGGTTTTATATCTTTCACTATGATTTACAGGCCTGGTTTTCATTTCAAATTTTAAACGTGGAACTTAGTCCCTCAATGGTCTTAATTCATGGGATCCATTTACCAAAATTATTCTTCCCTAGTAGTCCAGCAACATGCAGGAAGACATAGTAAGGTCCTTGGTGAGCCTCGAGGCTAGAATCTGGGCTGTTGGTCTGGTGGCAGGGAGAGACTGGGTCTTTGACCATCAACACTGGTGAACTGATGAAGACGACGAGCATCTTCGAGGTCTCCATAGTGAAGCTAAGGCAGAGTCTATCACGGCCTTGCGAGAGCCAGTCTGCTTTCCCTGTTATCTGCTCTTCTTCCCTTCTGAAGCTTCTTACGGAAAGTTTCCTGAGAAGTGTTTAATGAACAAATTATGACTATCTTAATGGATTATAGTGACATAGACCAAATTCATGGCCCTAAAGCAAGAGTGGTAGAGACATACTTTACAGATTCTGTATTCTCTCTCTCTCTCTCTCTCTCTCTCTCTCTCTCTCTCTCTCTCCCCCTCCCTCCCTCCCCCCACCCTCCCTTCTTTCTCTATAACCCCTTTCCTCTCTCCATCTCCAGGGTCTAACCTAGCACAAGCTGGCCTGGAAGTCATTATGAAGCCCAAGCTGGGCTTCAACCTGCTGCAATCCTTCCCAAGTACTGAGGTTATAGGAGTACACCATCACACCAAACTCATTTCCCGCCCCTGATTTTGTCCACGGAATCCCATTTTCCCTTGCTTTCAGTAGAGTTAAAGAATTAAAATGCTGTGAGGATTATTATATAGTCCTTTACATCTGACATGAGAATGACACTGATTTTGAAACATATAAAATAACAGTGCACCTCTGGAATCCTGGGAACCGGGAATTCCCTTTTAGTGCAAAAAGTGCTAGGGGCACAGAGAATGTAACAGGAAATAGAACAGGGTCCAGTGGAACCAGATGAGGGTCCGCAGGGGGCTTTCTGAAGGAGTGGAGGAAGTTACTGATGATGAAGAACTAGGTGGCCCACTCTGGGAGCTGAGGCAAGAGTTGTTCAAGTTCAAAGCCAACATGGCGTCACAGTGTCTAAGGCCCTTCTGGGCTATTAGAGGGACTCTGTCAGGAAAAAAAGTTTGTTGAGTAGAGGTAATAGCAAAGTATTCAGGAAAGCTTGCATGTCTATTTTGCTTAGCACTGTTTCCTCAGCTTGTTTTAGTTCAAAAAGCTGTCAATAAATATTTATTGCATGATTGAGGAAAGAGCTATATGGTGGTGGTTTGAATGGGAATGGCCCTCATAGACTAGTATATTTGAATGTTTAGTCACCAGGGAGTGGAACTGTTTGAGAAGGATTAGAAGGAATAGGGGGTGTGGCCTTGTTGGAGGAGGTGTGTCATTGAGTGTAGGATGTGAGGTTTCAGAAGCCCAGTCAGGCCCAGTGTCTTCCTTTGCTTTCTGCCTTTGGATCAGGATATAAAATTCTCAGCTACTGCTCCAGGGCCATGCCTGTCTGTTCCCCACCAAGATGATAATGGTTGAACCCTCTGAAATTGGAAGCAAACTCCCAGTTAAATGCTTTCTTTGTAAGCCCCTGGCAGTAGGACCAGGACTTATCCAGGGTGCGTGAAATGGCTTTCTGGAACAGATTCCCTAGGGTGGGATACCTTATTCAGTTTTGACACAGTGGGGAGGGGCTTGGTCCTGCCTCAACTTAGTATGCCAGACTTTGTTGACTCCCCAAGGGAGGCCTTACCCTCTCTGAGGAGTGGATGGGAGGTGGGGGTGGGGGATGGGAGAAGGGGAGGGAGGGGGAGCTGGGATTGGTATGTAAAATGAAAAAACACTTTTTAAAAAATAAACTAAAACAAACACACAGAAAAAGTTGCCTTGGTCATGGGCTCTCTTCACAGCAATGCAACACTGACTAAGTCAGGCTACTAATGCGTTGTCCTCCCGAGGAAACATGCTGGCATCTGGCCGTTTGGAGACTGATGACACCCTAACCCAGCGCAGACATTTTGGGAAGCTTTAAATTAAAACTCCCTCTGCTGGGTTGGAGAAATGGCTCAGTGGTTAAGAGCGCTTCCAGAGGTCCTGAGTTCAGCAGTTCCCAGCAATGACATGGTGGCTCACATCCAGCTAGAATGGGGTCTGATTCCCTCTTCTGGTGTGCCTGAAGACAGGTCACTCATATACATACAATCAATAAATAATAAATATTTCGAAACAAAGCCAAACCTCCCTCTGCCTTCAACACCTGCATCCTGTCACTGCGTAGGAATTCAGAAAGAAAGCCTTTGAGGAGGCAAGCGCTGCTTCCATCCCGAGCTTGCTTTTTACAACTTTGGGCTGTCACTGAGAGTGTGTGGTGCTCTGTGGAGGCAACAGAAATCCTGAGGGACGCTGATGACCACTGGCCCGGAGTGAGTCTCGGCTCGGATTCTGGGCCAGAGAGAAAGCTACAGCTGAGACAAAGCTAAAGTGATCCCTGCTTCCCTTCACCAGGAGACAGAGTTTCTGGGCTCTGGAAAGCTTTTCTCAGTCTGTCAGTGAGCTCACCCTCACTGACAGACTGAGGCATGGGTGTGTCTGCTCTGCTCTAAAGAGAGTGTACTGATTCGCTGCTTTCTCTTGGCCCTGCAAACTGGAAATGTCCTTAGAGCAGTAGAGAGGAAGGCCCGAGAGGTCACAGTGGTTCGTGCCGTTTCGCCTCGACATCTTTGCAGTGATCACTGGGAGGAAAGGGAGGAGACAGGGATGACTCTTGGGTACTCAGTGAGAAGGATTCTCCTAGGATTCCTTCCTCTGTGACCCCTTACTTTTAAGCACCCTCACGTGATGCGTCGGCCTGCACGAGGTCTCTGGAGAGGCTGCAGTGTCCGTCACTGAGGAAAGCCCATGCCGCTTGACCTGCTTTGTCACCTCCAAGGGTCAGGAGGGTCGCCATTCTCTGTAGGACACAGTAGATGTGGAGGCAACGAGCTCTCTTGTCACATTTCTTCAGACGGAGGGCAATGACGGAACCAGTAAGCATCGATGAGTTCTTGTTCCTCTGCGGCGAAAAGGGATTGAAAATGATTTCAGTGCAGGGATGCCATGGAAAAACTTTTTTTTTTTTTGAGATAGGATCTCATGTATAACAGGATGTATCTCAACTTGCTATGTAGCTGAGAATGACCTTGAACTTCTTGAAACACACACCACACACACACACACACACACACACACACACACACACACACACACACACACACTATCTCAACTTGCTATGTAGCTGAGAATGACCTTGAACTTCTTGAAACACACACCACACACACACACACACACACACACACTATCTCAACTTGCTATGTAGCTGAGAATGACCTTGAACTTCTTGAAACACACCACACACACACACACACACACACACACACACACACACACACGCACACGCACACGCACACGCACACGCACACACACGCACTCGGAAAGGGGTTATTTTTATTGAGAGCGAGCGAGCCAGCCACACTCTTAGAAAAGTGACTCTCCTTTCCCAACAGGCATCTGTTGTCAATAAGTAGCCCCTTGGCTAGAGGTGGAACTTGATGAGCCTCCTCCCAGCCATGCCGGGATTTTGTTTGGCTTGCTCTTGCAAAGGTTCTGCAGCCGTAGCTGCTATGAGGATGTATACGCAGGCACGCAATGACATTGTCATGGCCGGCAACTGTTTCACTGCAGACACCCACCAACGCCGGCTTGTACGGGCTCTGCCCCTCTCTTCTCTGATGATTCCTGACCTGTGAGGAGGGAGTGGGATCTAGATATTTCATTTGGAGATGAGCACCGCATAGTATCTTATTCTCTGCATGCTGACCAGTTGTGTATCTCTGTGTTAATCACCATTTACTGCAAAAAAGAAGCTTCTCTGATGAGGACTGAGAGATTCACTAATAGATGGATACAAAGATAAAAATTTAGGGGGAGTTCATTACTATGTCCATTTAACAGAATAAAATTATTAGGTTCTCTGCAGGGCCTATGACCTAGCCAGCCCCGGGTTTTTTTGTTTGTTTGTTTGTTTTTGTTTGTTTGTTTTTCACCCTGGTGCTGTAGTACCAGGCATGAGTTTTGCTTTGTGGAGCCGGTCTCAAATCTAGTTAGAAAGCGGTTGGTTACTGTTCTAGCACTAGTGCCTTTATTGTATCAGCCTGCCTTGCCAGGCCAGTCATTATTGTGACCTGGAGGCTTTAACAGCTGGGTAACATTGCTAATTGCTTTTTCTGTCCTGTAGCATACCTAGAACCTTCAAGCTCTAGGAAAGGCAGCTAGTAGGGATGAAGCTTTCGTCCAGTTCAGTACAAGCTTGACTTCTCCGTGTCCTGTAGCTCGAATATGCGATGCCTTCAGCAATACGGTTTTGCCATCAAAAGCAATGCTTGCCGGGCAGTGGTGGCGCATGCCTGTAATCCCAGCACTCAGGAGGCAGAGCCAGGCGGATCTCTGGGAGTTCAAGGCCAGCCTGGGCTACCAAGTGAGTTCCAGGAAAGGCGCAAAGCTACACAAAGAAACCCTGTCTCGAAAAACCAAAAAAAAAAAAAAAAAAAAAAAAAAAAAAAAAAAAAAAAAAAGCAATGCTCAACAGCCTGTAATTTTGTGGGGGAGGGGAGTCTAATGGGACCCTCCTGACCCACAACTGGAAAAGAGGTAGCAAATACCCGGCACTGAGCTTTTTACTTGCTAGCCTGTAGTATCTGGTGAAGGCACTGGACCCTTGTTATAGGGTAACTCCACTTAAAGTCCTTTTATCCATGTATATGTATGTATTTTCTGTAGCTTCTACAGTGGTAAGTTTATACACGGCGTTTTCAGAGTTTCACGGTTCTGTAGTGTTAGTTATCCCCTCCCCCACATAATCCTCCTCTACGCTGCCCTCCTGCCCCCCATACTCCATTTAATCCTTCTTGTTTTATTATTTACCTTTTCCCTTCACACCACCCACATTATATCCCACTTCCCTTGAAGTCCTGCCCCTCACTAGTTTACTGACATTGATGAGTATTCCAATTTGAACATCCATATCTAAAGATTTAAGATGGCATCCACATATGAGACAAAATGTAGGATGTTTATCTTTCTGGGTCTGGGTTGTCTTACCCAGAATGACTATTGCCAGCTCCATCCAATAACTTGCAAATTTAATAATTTTACTTTCTTAGCATTGAATGATATTCTATTGTGTATATGTACCACATTTTCAGTACATCCAGTGGTAGACATCTAGGTTGTTTCCATGTCCTGGATATTGTAAATAGAGCATCAATGAACATGGATGAGCAAATATCTCTGTAGTAGGATATAGAGTCCTTTGGGAATATGCCAAGGAGTGGTATAGCTGGATCATATGGTGTATTTGTGGTTTTTGTTGTTGTTGTTGTTATTTTTATTTATTTATTTATTTATTTTTTGGTATTACCTATTCTGACGGGGTAATAAGTCTCAAATAAGAAGAAGTCTCAAAAGTTGCGTTCATTTGCATTTCCCTAGTGGCTAAAGACGTTGAATATTAAAAATTTCTTATCCATTTGCATTGCTTCTTTGAGAACTCTCTGTTTTGCTGCATGCCCATGTTTTTTTAATTGGGTTGTTTGTTTTCTTGGTGTTTAGTGTTTTGAGTTCTTTATATATTCTAGACACTGGCCTTTGGCTTATGTATTGCTGGAGAAGACTTTTTCCCATTCTGTAGCCTGCCCTTCACTTAGGATGATGGTGTCCTTTGCTGCACAGAAGTTTTTCAGTTTCATGCGGTCTCTTGGGTCAGTTGTTGGTCTTAATGTCTGTGCTACCAGCTTCCCGTTCTGAAAGTCCATTCTTGTGCTTCTAAGTTGAAGCATATTCTCTGTTAAGTCTCAACAGGGCAAATGGCTGAGGTGCCTATTTAACATATCAAAGTGGACCTGGCTGCCCGGTTCTCCCAGCACCCATCAGCCCCTACCTGTTGCAGGGTATGTCTGGAATCTCTCTCCCCCTATCCTAAACTTCTCCAGCCCAGGGTCTGGAATGCCCTTCCCCCAGCTGCCCTTCCCTGTATGATCCAACCATTTTGGTTATCTGGTCTCTTTTGTCGACTCTCTTGGTCAGTCTCTTGGCCCAGGCTGCCCCTCTTGGTCGGCAGCTCCTCACTCCTCTTCCCTCCCCATCTTCTCACATGACTCAGGGTCATGTCCACTCTGGATTCTCCCAGGTGCCCCTGCCTCTGGCTATGCTCTCCCTTTTATCTACAATAAACGTTCTCCTCTACCATACCTAGGAGCAGTCATGTCCTTTCCTTTTTATTTCTTTTCTTCATTCTTTTTCTATTTTCTCCTCTAAGAGATTCAAGGTCTTATGTTGAGGTCCTTGATCCATTTGGAGTTGAGTTTTGTGCTGGGGGAGAGTTAAGGATCTAGTTTCATTTTCCCACATGTAGCTGTCAGTTCGACCAGCCCCATTGGCTGAAGATGCCATGGCTTATCCAATGTGTACTTTTGGCCTCTGTTAAAAATCAGGTGACTGTAGGAATGTGGGCTTTCATATGGGAACTCAGTACTATTTCATTGATGTCTGGTTTCTTTTGTGTTTTTATTTGTTTTTGTTTTTTTGTTTCTTGGTTTTTTGAGACAGGGTTTCTCTGTGTAACAGCTCTGGCTGTCCTGGAACTTGCTCTGTAGACCAGGCTGGCCTTGAACTCACCTGCCTCTGCCTCCCAAGTGCTGGGATTAAAGATATGTGCTACCACTACCACTGCCCACCTTTTTAAAATCAGCACTTTTTTTTGTTTGTTTGTGTTTTGAAACAGGATTTCTCTGGTTAGTCCTGGCTGTCCTGGAACTTGCTGTGTAGACCAGGCTGACCTCGAAATCAGAGATCCACTTGCCTCTGCCTCCTGAGTGCTGGGATCAAAGGTGTGCACTACCACTGCCCGGCCAGTTTGTTTGTCTGTTTTTATCACTATATTTCTGTAGTATAATTTGAAGTCTGGGATATAAAGCCTCAGCAACATTAATTTTATTGTTCATGGTTCAGGATTGTTTTGGCTATCCTGGACCTTTTGAGTTGCCATATGAATTTTGAGATTAAATTTTCAATTTCTATGGAAGAATTTCATTGGAATTTTGGTGAGGATTGCATTGAATCTAAAGATCACTTTTGGTCATTTTCACAATATTAATCCTACCAATCCATAAATATGGGAGATCTTTTCATCTGGTATCTTCTTTAGTGTTTTTCTTCAGTGCCTTAAAATTTTTATTATAGAAGTGAAAACTTCTTTGGTTAGATTTTGTGATGGCTGTTCTTGGTTGTCAACTGGACTGCATCTGGAATCAACCAAATCACAGCTGCTGGGCACTCCCATGTGCAAGACATGTTCTTCATTAGATTATCTGAAGCAGGAAGACCCACCCTACATATGGGCGGCACCTTCTGGGGGCAGCCTATATAAAAGGACACGGAAGACGATGGGAATGACTGCCTGCTTGTCCTGTTGCTGTGGCGTTCCTTCTCCAAGATCAGAACCAAGTTCTTCAGGATTCCCAGGTCAGCTGAAGACCAGAGCTCTCAAGGAGGTCTCCAGGCCTACAGTGCCATATGGGCACTGCTGAAACAGCCAGCCTGGATTGAATAATCCCCAGATGCTTGGCCTCTGCAGTGTGAGGTAGCCACTGTTGGACTACCAGGAGCACATCCTGTGTGTCAATCTAATAAATCCCTTGTGAATATTCATCCTTTCAGTTCTGTTTCTAGAGAGGCCTACGAACACAGATTTATTCCAAGATATTTTATTCATAAAATTTTGAGGCTATTGTGAAAGGGATTGTTTCTCTGGTTTCTTTCTTGGTATTGCATTGTGTGATATCTGTCTATCTGTCTATCTATCTAGATATCTCTCTATCTATTTTTGAGGGAGAGGCTTGCTTTTCTTGTGTTACTTTTGTTCCTATGCTGGGACTTGTGTATCATAAGTAGGTTTTTTGTTGTTGTTTAATTTTTTTTTAAATTTCTCGGAGACAGAATCTTTTTTTTTTTTTTTTTTTTTTTTGGTTTTTTGAGGCAGGGTTTCTCTGTGTAGCTTTGCGCCTTTCCTGGGACTCACTTGGTAGCCCAGGCTGGCCTCGAACTTACAGAGATCTGCCTGGCTCTGCCTCCCGAGTGCTGGGATTAAAGGCGTGCGACACCACTGCCCAGCCTCGGAGACAGAATCTTACTGTGTAGCTTCGGCTGCCCTGAGAATCATAGAGGTCTACCTGCCTCCGCCTCCTGAGGGCTGTGTTCATGGGCAAGGCTTCATCTGAGGCAGTTTGCTGGTTGTGTCTCTCTTCTTTCAGCCCAGGCATGTATAGTGTTCCAGAGAAGACTAAGTTGTAAGAGGGTTGAGACCCCTTCTTTTGTGGGAAGAAAGGTTTGAAGGGGGCAGGTTCTATCACTAACCAACCAGAGGCTGCAAACAGACAACGTCCAAGCATGGCCACAGCCCTTGCTGCTCCTCTCCGGCTGCCTTCTGATGCGGTTCTTCATGTCTGCTCTGCCGTGAGTAAGATCTGATCCCTTGGTGATTCGGTGTAGAAGATACTGGAAGCTGGGTGTGTCCTCAGGAGGCCTATAGGGACAGGGAGGGCAGGACCTGCCTGGAGTCCTAGAGAAGTGGGTGGCTTATAGGCTGGGAAGGGGTGGGCCTCGTTTGAGGCATGAGGACAGGGGAGACTGGGGGATCTGGGAAGTCTGGCAGTGCCTGGAGGTTAAAATCCTGGAGGAGCCCTGAGGCCTGTGGTGTGGGGCAGAGTGATGCCTATCCACTGGCTCTGAGAAGTGAGATCCCAGAAGAGATGGACTGCTTACAGGGTGGGAAAGAACAGAGCCTACTTGATGGGTCGGGGTGGGAGGCCCCAGAGGAGCCGGGGAGTCCTCTGGGGTAGGAAGGAGCAGTCTTACCCACCTACCCACTGACTCAGGGGAGGGAAGTGCTGGAGGAGCTGGTCTGTCCATTGATGTTTTATCCATTACTTACTGAACACAAAGATTTAGTGACACTGTCACAGATGGGTATTCTCTTCTATGGATTATAACCCCGTGTTGGTTTCGCTGCTTGGTCAGCTCCGGTTTGGGCAGCCAGGGCATTCTTTGGGATCCTCTGATAGATGGGTGGCGTGGCTGTAGACTCTTCCAAGCTCTTCATTGGGCTTCCCTCCCCCTTTCCTGACTTATCAGCACTACAGAGTCTCCAGATAGTCTCTTGACCCACTCCTTAGAAACATTCAGTTCTTTAAGGAGTCCTGGTCCCTTTTACCTAAGAATTGAACCAGGATCTGGGGTGTCATTACATCAAAGTGTTCTTAGGAGACACTCTTGGAAGTATACTATGCTAATGCATACACACACACAAATCTATATTTTGTCTGTATTACAGAGGACCTCCAATTCCAGTCCCGAGGGTCACAGTTCCTTCCTGCCCTTTGTCTTTTCCTATTTAAATTCTTTTTTGATAGCGAGACACCTGACTCTTTTTACCTACAATGTATTTCCTATTTTCTCAACCCAGTATAAGCGAACATTTACAAGTGCTAGCCTAAGTCGTGTCTAAGCTTACATTGCCTCGCCTGATCTAAACTCTAAAGAAAGGATGCTTCTTTTTCCTTCCAAGGACTTCTAGCAAAAGTTCCATGGTGGATTCTTATTTGATTAAATGGGTTTGTCCTCATCCCTGATCCATTTCTGTGGCCAGAGACACGGAATAACCCAAATGCATGGACCTGAGCTGCCTGCTCACCCTGGAGCCTTAGAGATGGTGCGTGTCCTACTCAAACCCCGAGTAAGAGTGTAGCTGAGAGGTGGTTGTTTACACAGAAATGAGAACCCTTGTGCCAGCCGCGTGGTTTGAGGCAGGTTGTCCTCCTCTGCACAGCGAGACAGTTGTGCAGCTATGCTGACCGAAGGCGGAGGGAAGGATACCGCGAGGGGCAGGAAAGGAGAAACCACGTAACACAGCGGCCCCTGGGTGGTTCGCGCATTAATTGCCACACTTAGGAAGATGCAGCAGAAGGATTGCTGTGAGTTTGAGGCAAGCCTAGGAATGCATAGGGAGTTTGAGGCTCATACGGGCTACCAAGGAAAACCCTGTCTCAACCCCCGTCAAATAAAAACTTACAGATCACATGGAAAATCATGCCGCTTCAGTTTGACCCTTATTGTCAGACTGGTCAATTAAAAATTTTAAAGATTGATTTTAAATTATGTGCATGGTCTGCGGGTATGTATGTGGGAATATGCACATACATATGCACATACATACGCTGGTGCCCACGGAGGTGAGAAGAGGGTGTTGGATCCCCCTGGATCTGGAGTTACAGGTCGTTGAGAGCAGCCTGACTTGGGTGCTGGGAACTGAACTCAGGTCCTCTGCAAGAACAGTAAGAGCTCTTAACCACCAAGCCATCTCCCCAGCCCCCCACTGTAGACGGATAAATATCTCCTGCCTGCTGGTACCTGAATAACCAGTCAGAGGCTTAATATTAATTACAAACTGTTTTTTTCCTATGGCTCAGGCTTCTTGCTAGCTAGCTCTTTCATCTTAAATTAGCCCATTTCTATTAATCTATGTATTGCCATGTGGCTGTGGCATTATCAGCCTTCTGGCATCTGCCCTGACTCCACCCTTCTTCATCTCTGTCTTCAGTTTGAATGTACCACCTAACTTTATGCTGCCTCACCATTGGCTAAACAGCTTTGTTTATCAACCAATGAGAGCAACACATATTCACAGCATACGGAAAACATCCCACAGCACCCTATCACCAGGCTTTTAACCACCAAACCATCTCCCCAGCTCCCCCATCACAGGCTCTTAACTGCCAAGCCATCTCTCCAGCCCCCCATTACCAGGCCTGTTGATTTAAGAGGAGATAAAGACGTGGAGATGATCAATCAGTAGCTTAAATGTCCACATTCATCCTAAAGCCATGATTCTCCCTTGCCACTGGGTTTCATTCCAGCAGGACACTATGCTTCGGATTTGGTCAGCTGTCACCTTGTGGCCAGGACTGCCCCATTCGAGGAGAGGGTCTAGTCTGGCCCTCTTGAGATGCTACCAGTGGATGCCCAAGATCATTCTTCCCTGCTACCTAACACTAACAATACTAACTGGAGCTTAAGGCTTCTCCACAGTAGAAAAACTTAGAAGCTCAATTTGGGTTCACAAGTTTTGAAAGTCATAGGTCAGGCAGTATGGAGCAGCCTACCTATAGTTCCAGCTACTCAGAAGGCTGAGGCTGGAGGATCACCTGAGTGAGTCTAGACAATGTCTCTCTACCTTCCTAATGCTGCGACACTTTAATACAGTTCCTCATGTTGTGGTGACCCCCCAACCATAAAATTATTTCATTGCTACTTCATAACTGTCATTTTGCTACTATTATGAATCGTAATGTAAAATATCTGATATACAGGATATCTGATATGTGACCCTTCAAAGGGGTCGTGACCTACAGGTTGAGAACCACTGCTCTACGAGTTTGAGACTAGCCTGAGTGACACAGCCAGACCCTATATTAAGCAAACAAACCAAAAAAGCAGCAAGGTACCTTTAAGTGACTAAGACTCTAAGTAAGATGTATTGCGCACACACACACACACACACACACACACACACACACACACACACACACACGCTTTTCTGTTTGTTTTGTTATTTGATACAAGGTTTCCATGTGTAGCTTAAGCTAAAGGGGAATTTGTGATCCTCCTGTCCCAACTGTGATCCACCATGACTTCTTTTCTTTTCTTTTCTTTTTTCTTTTCTTTTCTCTTCTCTTCTTTCTTTAGAAAGTTAGCATCGATAGCCTAGCAAGATGGCCCAGCAGGTGGAGACGCTTGCACTGAGCCTGATGTACCGAGTTTAATCCTCGAGACCCACGTGGTGTATGGGGAGAACCAATTCCTCTCATTTCCACGCGTGTACCATGGTACACACACCTGCCCCCTCCTCAAATAAGTAAATGTAATATGAACAAAAAGACGTAACATTTGACCAGGAGTGTAGCTTAGTGTCGAGTAACTGACTACTGGACACTGGCGTCTAGGTTTGATTCCCAGCACCACAAAACAACCTCAAAAGAAGCCAGCTCTGGCCTTTATTTTACTACCTTGAGTTTGAGGAAAGTTCCAGAAACAAAACTGGGTCTCTGTGGGCCTCACTGTCTGGGGGACTGTTTCCTTGGCATGCTCAGTGGCCTTGCCACTGACTGTCACCCCGCTAATGAATATTTGACTTGTGTAGAAGGAAATTCCCTTAACCAGCGTTGCATGTCATGACTCCCGTTCTGTTAAAGGTGGCGTTTGACTTTGTAATTCCCAGCTTCTTTTAAGTCAGCCGCGTCTTTAAGGAGGCTGGCCCCTTTCCTCTTCCCTGTGTTAGACCGTCTCCACAATAGACTTCAACAGTCTTAATGCAGCTTCCCAGAGCTTTAATCACAATGCAAACAACAACGTCGCTAATCTGGACCATCTACGCACGGATGACAACTCAGTGGAACAGCTATCAGTTAACAACATAATTGTCAGTTTAAGTTGCCAGCGTGAAAATGGCCAATTGTTACTCCAGTGGGGCTTTTGTGATTTTTTTTTTTCCACTCACTTCCTCTTCATAGGGTGTGGATATAGGGCAGGGGGCCTGGGTTGAAAAGTTTAAACTGATGACCGAGTTAATTTTGTTTTAATTGCTTGATTAGCCTCTTTTATTGGTCATTCGGAACTGAAAGCAGTAGTTCTAGTCCTAAAATCCCTCCCTCTGGGTGTGGTCGGTCACCGGGTCTGGGTTTGAAAACCTGGTAGCACCAAGTGCTCTACCAGGTCCAGGTGGTTTAATCAGAGCTGTTGTAGACAGCAGCACATCCAGTTCTTGTCTATTTTGCTGGTCAGGATCACGTCAAACAACAAACAAACTAACAAGAGCCCACTTTTGCTCGAAGTAACTAAAAAAAAAAATTCTTAACTTCCGGCTGGGATAATGGTCTCAGGGTCTCTACGCAGCTTTGTGTAGGCGCTGCGACCCCCCCACTCCCCCCCACCCCCACCTCCCCACCCCTGCTGCAGGCTGCTAGAGGTAAGTGAGCCAGGAAAGGTAAGGAAACACAGACAAAAGGAATCAGAGTTTAGTGAGGGAAGGCTACCATTTACACCCAAAGTGCCAGGGCCACCTTTTTTGTCTGCCTGTCTCTCAGTTTCCTGTCTGGCGGGAATGCCCCTAGAGGCCCTTCCTACAGCCTGCATTTCTGCTTCTGTAGAACACTGTGCCCTTCACCCTCAAGGTCATGTTCTACTAGCCAAGACCTGAAGCCGGGGAAGGAGTAAGGATGGATGGCCACTGAATCTTTGGCACTGGGCCACTGGCTTTGCCCAGCCCTGAGTGGCACATGTCCATTGAAAGACAGTTTGACTTGGAACTTGGAACCAATGGCTACCTCTCTCCTTGGGGCCTTGTGGTGGAATTTAAAGAGGCCAGGCTGGGCCTGGAATGGGAAGAGCACCAAGAGTTATTGTCTGAATGTGGTTTGGTTCCTTTCTTGGGCCTTGGATGTCTGACCTTTAAAATAACACGAATAATCTCATCTTTGGGGGCCATAAAAGGATGAAGTGTGCTGATGCAGGTCAAGTGCCCGGTGCCTTGTTGGCACTCACAAACGTCTAGTTGTTACCAGTTCAGAGAGGTTCTGGTTTGAATTGGAAAAGTCCCTCACACATTCAGTTTTGAATGTTTTTTCCTAGCTGGTGATACTGTTTGGGGATGGTAGAACTCAGGAGGCAGAGCCCACTGGAGAGTTAGTCACTAGGGTTACATGTGACAGTTATGTATTCCTTCGGTCCCTGCTTGGCTTTCTGGTTACCGCTCTCCTGTGGTGTGGACAGCCTTGCTGTATGCCTTGTCTTGCTGTATGCCTTGTCTTGCTGTATGCCTTGCCCTGCTCTATGCTTTACCATACCTCCCCTACCTTCATGGACTACACCTTCTGAAGCTGTGAGCCAAAACAGAGACACTTTTATTTGTCTAAAAATATTTTAAAATTAATACAACTTTGTTTTGCCTTCTGGGTCTCAATGAAAGGGGATTTAAGGGTTTTTTTTTTTTTTTTTTGTGTGTGTGTGTGTGTGTGTGTGTGTGTGTGGTTGTTGTTTTGTTTTGTTTTTAATCAAAGAAGCATCAATTAGTGTTTCCATTATAAGATTAGTTTTCTAAGTCATCAGGCTGCTATTATGATGCATAGCGACTTCACTAACCATCAGTTCCTGAATTAAACCTTTCTGTGCAACCGGGTTGGTGTCAGGTGGAAGTGGACAACTGGAAGATGTCCTTGAGTGACAGTTCAGCCTTCCCTGGTGGTTTCCCATGATCACATCAGTTTACTATATGCGGTACAGTTAGCATCCCAAACACAGCCCACATCTCTAGTCTCCTAATTTAAACAATCATGTTAAACTTGGGGGACACAGTGACCCTGCTTTCCGTGCTCACTGAGGAGAGACTCTTTAGGTGCCAAAGAACATGATTTCCAACCAGTTGTCCTGCACAATCCCATCTCTAAATGCCTCCCTAATGCCAGACTACTGTGCTTCCTACATGGAGTTTGTACATGGAGATGTCCACACGCTTCTCCAGCTGTGCGGGTGAAGGGCTTCACCTTGCGGTTCAGCCCCTTGAAGCTTACACTTGCTGTGTGGAAGAACCGTTGACTCGGCAGACAGGGAATATTTCATGGCACCCCTTTTCCACACCATCTGTCTGACCTGGACCCGTTCCAAACGCTCGGGCTCTGCCAGCAGAATGGCCTTGCTGCTGCAGAAGGCTTTGTAATCTGCTAATTGACAGGGTAAGGAAAATTTACATTTGGGTTACAGCTGAAAAGTTGGATGTTTCTTTGATGGGGCTTTAAATGCCGACATATGCTGTGTTGGTTTTTGATTTTAGGCATTCCTGTTTATGCACAATCCAGTGGCCTCCCCTGTGCTCTCTGCCTCATTGAGGACATGACATCATCAGGAGAGGAACACCAACATCTCCTACCAGGGAATTCGCCTCTACTTAGTTTACTCATTAGCAGTGATTTCATTATTTTAATCTCTTTGTAGTAGGAGACAGATGGCAAAGGACTTTGCTTTATTGAACAAGATGCAGGATTGGACATAGCCTGACTCACTTAATGGCGAACATCCTCAGTACTCACTCAGCTTAATAAGCATCTTTGCATGGATACAGGGCCTGGGCCTACGTTCAGCACCCAATGCATGTGAAAAGCTGTTGACATTTCTTTTTTTTCTGCGCAAGGGTGGCAGGCAGCAGAACCCTAGAGAACGAAGCATCATTATACTCATACTGTTCAGCTGACATGTGTGGTTGTTCTCTTCTTGAAATGCTGCTTGAAAACCTGGTGTGAACAACAGTGTGGTCATTCCTACTGATCCAGGCTCAAGTGCCTAGAGCTCTGCCCAGAAGCCGGGCGCTTGTATGAGCCTGGCGTCATGGCGTGCCTCTAGACTCTGCAGGCTGCTCTCTCGGGGGCAGCCAGCAACCTGTGCTCGAGAGCAATGAGGGAAAGATGAGAATGGAAGAGGATTTCTTCCATACCTTTGAAAACTTCAAAGTTGTTCCCAATCTGGTTCTGATGATCCATGCCTCAGCGCAAAGCGCACATAAAGGCCTGAAATCTGCACGCCGATCGGAAATAGGTTTTAGAAAGTCAGATTTAATCCCACGAGCCAAGTGATCACTACCAACAACGATCAGGGAGAGCCAGAGTCCATGGCAAACTCTAATTTGGCAAAGGCACAAAAGGTTCAAAAGAGCAGAGGTCTCATTTACATTCCTCGCTCTTATATGGGATTTTCTTCTGTATTAGTAATTAAAGGGCGCAGGCTATGGAGCGCAACTATATCCCATAATAGCCATCGGGAACACACTAACAACTTCCTTGAGGTAACACACACTAGGGTGTTTATGGTTCGGTGTCTCATGGACTCTCTTTGATCTAAATTAGGGTTCATTGGCAAGCTCACAATAGGCTCCACATGTACCCCTCTCAACCTCTTTCTTTTAATCATGGAAATTAGAGATGGAAAATATCCATTAAGTCACTCAGTCCATTCCCCTGCCAGGGTGGAATTGTTGCCTGTGATTCGGGGGTAGTGCTCCGTCCAGCTTAAACCTAAATGTCTCCTGGGATAGGAAGGCTCTTGGTTTTATAATTTTCTTCCCGTTAAAATTCAGAGGGGAAAAAAATATAAAACAGAGAAAGGTTTCCTTCCTTCCTTGTGGGTTGGAGGTAGTGATGGTATGGTGGGCAAGGGTGCTTGCGTGGCGTTGGCTTTCTGGAAACCATCCCTCTGCTGCTCCCGTTCCATTACTCATCACCTACACAGATGAAAGCAGCCCTGTCTCCAACTTGTTTTCTCCTCCACTTGATGGAATGATCTAGACTCCTGAACTTCCCTGTCAACTTGAGCTAGCAAATTCTCTACTGTCAGCGTGAGCTCGCAAGCCCTCCAGGGGGGTGAGACCGGGAGGGGAGAGGTTGCTTATTTTAAGTTATAAACTGCACAGCCCTGAATGCAGCATGAGGTCAACGAGGCAGTGTGAGCTAACGACTGGATCGCTGCCTGGCCTGGGAGTGGCCTGTTGCAATATTTGTGTACTTTGAACATTTGGCATCTGAATGACACAAAACGTGTGTCAGCGCACAGTGTATTCCTTCTCTGACTCAGGTTCAGCAAATGAAGGAAGAAGATGGTCAACTCCACAGCTGCGGGCATCTCCAGCTGCAGAGGTCAGTTCTGAGGGAAAGTCACAAAACCCACAGACCACGTCTGCGGTGGGCTCTCTGCAGTGCCTGAGATGAGATTCCTCAAGGGGTTAATGATCCTCTATGGGATTTGCATTTTGGGTTTTTTTGAGAGGTTCTGTTAAAATCTGATAATCGGACACTTCAAATTCTGATCTAGGTGTGTAGAGTGTGATCTGAATTATAAGATGGAAGTCTTCACCCCAAAATTCGCCTCCACTTGATGGAATGATAAATAAGTAAATAGCTGATTTCCCACAAGCATTTGAAAGGGGGATTCGGGATTGCAAACTCTGGTGTACTTGAGGGCCTTATTTACTGTAGAAAGCCACAGCATGTTTCCATTAGAGAATTATGTCTAAACACGTGGCTTCTGTAACATACAATATTTTCCTAAGATAATTTTTATTGTAAGTACCCTAAAGGTGATGAGAGATAATGGGCCTTTGAATGTATTAAAAACAACAACAGCAAACCAAAAAAAAAACAAAAACAAAAACAAACAAACAAAACAACAACAAAACAAAACAAAAAACAGACCAAAAACCAACATCTGGAGCTGGGGAAATGACTCAGTGGACAAACTGCTTACTTCAAAAGCCCCAAGACCTGAGTTCAGTCCCCAGCACCCACGTAAAAGCTAAATGCAGTGCTATACACTTGTAATCCCAGTGCTGCGGGGTGGGGGTGGGGTGGCAGCAGGAGGATTTCCAGAGTTTGCTGGCTGGCCAGTCTAGCTGAACTGACTGTGTCCAAGTTCATGAGAAACTCTATCTCAGAAAGCAAAGTGAGGGTTGACCAGATGCCCAGTACTTACTGCCCCACCTGCCAACTCAGTTCCATCCCTGGGACCCACATGGTGGTAAGAGATTACTGACTCTCACAAGTCCTCAGACCTCCACATGCCTGTGGTGATATGTGCACTCCCACATTCATCCGACAGTACTGGTTAGTATTCGTCAACTTGACTCAACCAGAGTCACCTGGGAAGAACCTCAACTGAAGAAATGCCTAGCGCAGACTGGCCTGTGGCCATGTCTGTGAGGCATTTTCTTGATTGCTAGTTGATGCGTGAGGGCCCGGCCCAATGGGTGGTGCTATCCCTAGGCAGGTGGGTCAGGACTGTATAAAAGAGGTAACTGAGCAAGCCAGGAAAAGGAAGCCAGCAAACAGCTTCCATCCACGGTCTGTACTTCAGTTCCTGCTTCCAGGTTCCTTCTTGACTTCCTGCAATGGCTTCCCTTCATGATGGACTGTAAGATGAAATAAAATACCCCACCCCAGGTTGCTTTTGGCCAGTGCTTTATCATAGCAACAGAGATGCTAACTGGAACATCTCCCTCCAAAATGAATAAATAACTGGAAAAAATTTAAAAATAATAATGAGGTGGTAAGCAATTGAAGAAGACACGTGACATCAAATCCCAGCCTCCATCTGCACACGACGTCATGTGAACCCCCCATATGGACACATATTAACACACAGACAGACACACACACACACACACACACACACACACACACACACTGAGTCAGTTCAAATTAGAATCTACTGATGCGTTTCTGATGTTGGATCCTGCACTTAGCCAAAAGCTCAATGGTTAAAGCTGAGATGGCCGTGACTGCTCATTGCAGGTGCATTATGGACCATGCCGGTGGGGTGGTGGTCCAGTGTGAGGTCACAGGGATGAAGGTCATACACATCCTAGGAGTGGCTGCAAGTTGTCCCAGGTCATTTCTTTGAGCTCCCAGACTAAGGCAAGAGGACCTTCCTCTACATCTCATCTCTACACAATAAAATGGCGTGTCAAGTCACTATCATGAGTCACTGCACATCACCAAGACTGACCCTGATTTGGTAGATGCTTAATGTCTTGTTAAGTCTACATATTTTGTTTTTTGTTGATACCCAATGCTAGCTCACACTTATTCTTCTGAATGTTATCTTTAAGTGTTGAGCAACGTAGGTGCCCGGAAGGATCCCTTAGTCCACAGACTCCTAAATTAGTGATTGGCTGAGTTAACAAGACAGCTAGAGAAAGAAAGAGACCCTGCTTAGCTGCCCGGGCCCTGTTTGCAGCAGGTAGGAACTTGTACCTCGTTCTGGGCTTTACTCAGGCAAAAGCTTATGATTAGTATTCATCAAAATAAATGCGAGGGTGGGGGAAAACCATGAGTCAGAAGATTCGGGTAGAGATGCAAACAGACATAGGTACAGGAGGTAAATCCCAGAGTGGTGTGTTCAGCAAGAAATGAGGAGTAGGAGAAAAACACAAGCTCTATATTAAAACTTCAGTTACATTTAGAGTCATTTTTCCAGTGAGCAGCGTTAGAGTGTTGTCATACTTAACCACGTGTTGTCATACTTAGTCACGTGTCTCATGCTGCTGGCCAACACGCTGGTAGAAGCCACTGGGCCCCAGGCACTCCATACCACAGAGGCCTGCAAGGCCCCCAGCTGCTCTGGCTGCTGTTACGGCATCTAACGTTCCATGTGGGTCCAGGTATCCCTGACTCCAGTCCTTCAGTTTAAGCAGATGCTCAGGAAAGGAAGGTAGCGGCTGAGCGACATTCTTGCCAAGAGATTGCTGGTTTTGCTCATCCTAGTATTAAGTCGTTCCTACTCAGAGGGACCCTGTTCCTATGTCTGTCTACACCTCTACCTGGACCTGATTCATGGCTTTCCCCAGCCCTCACGTTTATTTAGATGAAAGCCGTTAGCCTTTGGCTGCGGCTGGGTAAGTAAAGGTCTGGGCTGTGGCTCAGCAGTGGCCTGCTTGCCTGACACCTGTGAGGCCTTTGGTTGGATCTCTAGCCCTGGGGGGAGGGGAGGAGGATGGAGTGGGGGAGAGAGGAGAGCAACAGCAACAAACCCCAAACAAAACCACAAAATTATGAGATAAATACAATGGTATGATGTAATTCTGTCTAAATATGGATATGAAAAATTACTAGGAGCGACTTTGAAACAGAGATTTGAACCCTTATGTGTTGTGGCTGAACCTTGGTCTCTGTGAGTATTACACTTTAAAATAACAAGTGATAGTTGAGGAACATAGATACAATTAATGAATAAATCATGTCTGTCACTAGGGGGTTGTTTTTGAAATGGTGAAATAATTTTAGTATGTTTTCAGACCTCTGATAAGAATACACTATATTTAAATTCCAAGTTTGACTTTAAGACATCTAACAGTTAAAAGTTTTAAAATTACATTTAAAAAGTTTAGTGTCTGTGTATGAGAATGTGTGTGTGTTTGTCTGTGTGTATTTGTGTGAGTATGTATGTATCTGTATGTGTGAGTATATATGTGTGTGTTTCTGTGTGTTTGTGTGTATGTGTGTGAGTGTATGTGTGTGTGTGTGTGTGTATGTGTGTGTTTCTGTGTGTTTGTGTGTATGTGTGTGTATGTGTGTTGGAGTGGTGGGGATAGAGTGTGGAGGTCAGGGAATGACTTTCAGGAGTTGGTTCTCTCCTTCTGTCATCTAGGTCATAGGGATTGAACTCAGGTCATCAGCCTTGGTAACCAGTGTCCTTACCCACTAAGCCATCTTGCTAGCCCCTCTAAACAGTTTTTGAAAAATGAAAGGGAGGAAGGGAAGGAGGGAGAAACAGATGTGAGACTTAACTCTCATGCTTAGAAATTACGAACATACTGTATTTCCAAGGAAAGAGAAGCATTTCTGTCTTAGGGGATCTGCCCGTGTGGACCAGGGCATTGGGTGGGGCCACATCCCCTGGCTTTCCTCAGTAGTATGTGCTGAGGAGTTTAGTGTGATTGCTTCACAAGGACCCTGGGGAACTGGCCAGTGTGGGCTGTCATTACTCCAAGTGCTTTGCCCATAATTAGCATCTTTGCTTTTAGGTAAATTTTACATCCACATAGCAGAGTTTTCACTGTTACCCCATAATGAGTGGCAGATGTGAGGTACTTGGCTTAAAATTCCAGCCAGGGTCCCTTATCCTTCTGCCTGATACAGATGCTGTTGCTGTATCACGTCCTTTTCCTCTACTCTGATTTCTCTAAACCTGTGACAAATCATTTGCATAGTATTACACCAAAAATCAGCCCATATATTTCCTTGTAACTTCAGAGTTGTTTGTTTGTTTGTTTGTTTTTCTTCCCCTTTTTGGATATTGACGCTTGCTATGTAGCCCAGGCTGACTTCAGATTTGCTTGGTGGTCCAGGCTGGCCCTGAATTTAAGATCTTCCTGCTTCTACCTCCCAAGTACTGAGACCCCCAAGCCCGCACCACCATGGTCAGTCTTTGTACAGTTTCTTGATTTAGGCCGTGGAAGTGGCGGGTGTGTGATTGATTCCCTTTTGCTGTATTCTCGTGCCCTTCCCAGGCGTCCCGGCCTCTCACCTTCCTGGGAGCATCCCTCCCGTCCTCTCTCCCCACGTGATGGCCTTTGCCCTGAAGCTGTGGAAACTAAGACGTTCTTGCCTGACATTTATTGACTCCTGTTGGTTAGGTTTCGGGTACGTTTTTCCACTAAGGGAAATTTGAGGTAAGTGTGGGTCACGGTTTAGGAATTTCTCCCACTACCACTAACTAGCACCACTGTACCCCTCAGCTTCCTTCTGGGAAGGGCTGGTTTGTATCGGTCTCCACGCAGGGCCCCAGATGGTGGAGGAGGGGGAAGCTGTGTCTTCAGAGATTATTAGATGAACTTACACCTATGGTCTGGTAGAGGTTTCTGGAGCCTCATTAAGGGTGGGTTAAGGAACGTGCCAAAGAGCTTTTTAAAAATACTTAAATCTCCTAAAACACAAAAGCCTTATGCTCTCTATCCCCAGCAGGTTAAACCAATGTTCGGGTGCACACTGAAATTGCTGCGCTGGCCGGCTGAGTGTGGAAATCTCGTAAGTGCTCTTGGTCCATGTGTGTTTGGTCCCTGCCCCTCTGGACTGTGGGCACATCCATCCCTTCTTCACCACCGGAAAGAGAGGCACCTACCTCAGTCTAGGTGGTGACGTTGGTGTTTGACGGGTGTCACCCTGCTGTGGATCCCTAAAGGAGGCTTTCCTTTCATCTTGTCTGGGAGTCTCTTTCCTGCCCCCGGGATCCTAGACCCATCTAGAGCCTTTGAATCCTGAATTGATAAGTATTTATCTGCCACTCACAGAAGTGATCTGGGATCAGTTAACTCACCCTTATCCTAGATCACTCAAAACAGGGTTGCTATATAAAGTTAAATAAGAAAATGGGCAAGGTTGCCGTGTGGGAGCCTCTAGATGGTAAATCATCTCCTCTCCCCCCACTCCCCTCTCTCCCTCTCTCCCTTACACTGTTCCCAGGGACCCAGTCCTGCCTGTTTTCAGTCAACATGTGCCAAGTTCCTTAAGGATGACAATTTTTTCCCCCCAAAATAATTTTATTTTAGAAACGGAATTTCTGTAATTGTGTATGAAGTCACTGTGGATTAACATGATATAGTATATATTGAAACATATAATCTTTGAAAAAAGATAATGGCTCACATGCAAGATAAAGTGGCTGGTGGTGGGGGAGAAGCCAGGTGACAGAGAAAGACTGGAAACTTCCCTACCTGGGGCTACATATGACAAACAACATTCTTAAGAAAAGCGTGTGTGTGTGTGTGTGTGTGTGTGTGTGTGTGTGTGTGTGTGTGTGTGTGTGTGTGTACATGACTTACAAAGGGCCAGGAGTCTTGTGGCCCAGCACTATTAGACTGCATACTTTTCCTGCAGTTCACTAGCCACTCCTACTGAAAACCCAGAGTGCTGCTGGGTTTTCTGGTCACAGGGCAGGGCAGAGCCTAAGAATTTTCATCACACAGGGTATTGCTGCTGCTGGTCGAGGACCGTGAACTGAGAGCCACTGCCTTAAAACATTGCTACTTCCTACCCTCTCCCAACTATCCCCAGACTCACCTGTTAAAAAATGAAATTTGTTGAGGACCACCTGAGTTACCAGCTGAATCAACCCTTCTAGGGGAGAGACACAGCTTTGTCAGCTGGCGTTTCCTGGTTCTTATCCTCAGGGCCATTTGGAAAGCATCTTAGAATAACACACATGAAAACAGCCCTACAAGCCTGTTAGAGTAACAAATACTGTAGAATTGTTCATGGTTTACATGGTAATTGAAAAAAAAAAAGTGAAGGCAGACTGAAAAATGTTCTTTTGACTGAAAATTGTTCTTTTCTCATTTCATGGGACATTTCCCTCATTTCAACCCAAACTTAGCCTTAGATGTTAATTCTGGCTCCTTACCTGGATAATTTGAAGCGAAAGTTTAAACATCTTAGTGGGCTTTGTTTCAGGTTTTAGGGTTCAACAGCATGTCTATTCCATAAACTGAGTAAGATGAGCAAGGCTGAGTAAAGCAGAAATTAAGAATAAAAAAATGAGGGCTGGAAAGATGGCTCAGTGGTTAAGAGCACTGACTGCTCTTTCAGAGAACCGGAGTTCAATTCTCAGCACCCACCCAGCAGCGCATAGCTGTCTGTAACTCCAATTTGAGGTTATCTGACACCCTCACACGGACCTATGTGCAGGCAAAACACCAATGCAAATGAAATAAAAGTAAATATTTAGAAAAAAAGAATTTAAAAATGGATTGGTCATTTCCCTGCTCCCCTCTCCTCCCTCCACTCCCTCTCTCCTGCTTTCCCTTAAGGGCACTCAACAGCTCAGTTTTGGTTGGTTGTTATGATAATGTGGAACCTTGGCATGAGTGACTCCATTTTTTACTTTTAGTCTAGTCTGTTGGGCCCTAGTACACAGGAGCTCAGTCCAAAACAGCAACTCCTGAACTTGTTAGTTAGTAAACCAGTATTATAGAGCTTACTCTTTTAAAATATATAAATGGCCGGGCAGCGGTGACGCATGCCTTTAATCCCAGCACGTTGGAGGCAGAGCCAGGTGGATCTCTGTGAGTTTGAGGCCAGCCTGGTCTACAGAGTGAGATCCAGGACAGGCACCAAAACTACACAGAGAAATCCTGTCTTGAAAAAAACAAAATAAATAAATAAATAAACAAATAAATTATATAAATGATCTCAGCTTATTTCTAACCCTATCAAATAGATTATTTGGGGCCCGGAAAGAATTTAAGTTTGAAAAGCTAAATGCAGACACCTCAGTATTTTTTGGTTTAAAATGGTGTATGCTCTTATTGATCAACATCCCAACTATGGAGGTTTACCTCTTATCTCGTTCTCCAACCAGGCTGATTTCTGCTATAGGGGGTGGTTGACATGCTGGTGAATTTTATGTCAAGTTGACTTAAGCTAGAGTCATCTGAGAGAAGGGAAGTTCAGTTGAGAAAATAAGATCAGGCAGTAGGCAGGCAAGCCTTATAGGGCATTTTCTTAATTAGTGGTTGATGTGGGAGGGCTCAGTCCACTGTGGGTGGGGCCACCCCTGAGCTGGTGGCACCTGGGTTCTATAAGAAAACAGGCTGAGCCATCCATGGAGAGCAAGCCAGTAAGCAGCGCCCTCCATGGCCTCTGCATCAGCTCCTGCCTCTAGGTTCCTGCCCTGTTTGAGTTCCTGTCCTGACTTCCTTCGATGACCTACTACGATGTGGAGTGTAAGCCAGATAAACTCTTTCCTTCCCTACTTGCTTTTGAAGGTCATGGTGTTTCATTACGTATCCAGGGAGAAGGGATATACACGGTTTTTAGTTCGGAGGGTTATCTGCCAGTGGTCTTGATGGCCCCGCCCATCTTGTTGTAATTACCCTCTTGTCTTGGAACAAACATTTTTGAAATGAGGTGTCAAGTTTTATACTAAGTTGCCAGTGAATCCACTTAGAGCCCCGAACAGATGCATCTGAGTCCTGTAGGAGTTCCTTCTGCTGATGAGGAGGTGGGGACTTACATATGTGTTGGGAGATACCTAAGGATTTTGTGGGTTCAGAAAGAGTAGCTTACTTGTAATAGAACATATTCTGCTTTTTGATGATTGATAGAGATACAATGTAGTTCTTGGGTCAGGTTTTTGTGGTGCCTGCCCATCTCTTGTCGCTACCTCCATCCCTGTGTCCAACATAGCAGTGTGTTAATGACACACTCCATCAGTCTTGCTCTATACATTGTTCTTAGTTTTTCCAGATCTACAAGACAATTTGATATAAAAGTAGCTGACAAGGTTGAGCCAAAATCTGCTGGTTTTATACTAAAGTCTGACAAAGACCTTACTCCCCCAATGACTGAAAATATCAACCTGTGTATAAGGGCATTCTACTGACCCACTCATCCGTACATGTATTTATTGAGCCTCTCCCATGCTAGGCATTGTGTTGGGTGCTATCGAACAGATAAACTCATGGTCATTTTGGAATCAAGTTGCAATGTCAGGCAGCCTTTGGTTAAGAGCTGGTGAAGACATTAGATGGACAGCTGTGGAACCTGCATGGGACCGGACTAGACTCTCTGCATATGGAATAGAGATGCGTAGCTGGGTCTGTTGGAGGGGCCCCTGGCAGTGGGATCAGGATCTATCCACGGTGCACCAGCTGGCTTTCTGGATCCCATTACCTATGGTCGGACACTTTGCTCACCCTTGATGCAGTGGGGAGGGGCTTGGTCCTGCCTCAACTGAATGTACCACACTTAGCTGTCCGCCCCCCCCATGGGAGACTTACCCTTTTAGAGGAGGGGATGAGGGATGGGTCGGGGGGAAGGATGAGAGGGGGATCTGTGGTTGGTATGTAAAATGAATAAGAAAATTTAAAAAAAGAGTTGTTGAGAACTGATGCTACAAGTAAGAATCAGAGCATAAGGCGGCTGGCTGGAATAGAGGCTTCATGGAAGGCAGGGGTCTTGGGACCAGAGCCTAGGCTGAGGAAAAGCTCCGAGGTTGGGCTGAAAAGTCAAGTGTTCAACTGTTGAGGACTCCACATGATGCAATGGTGGGAAGTCTGGTCATTGCTATGAGTTTAAGGGAAATGGAAAACTGGAGAAGGAAAATTCTACTGACTTGTTGGATGTCATGGTCTCTTACAAACTGGAGGAACAGATGCTGTGGGGAATGCTAGAGAAAAGGACAAGGGATAAGCAGAGAGGTCGAGTTTGGTTCTGTGCCACTATTAAGACATTCACATTAGCTATCAAGGACAGATGTTGGTGTGAGTCAAACTGATTTGATGTAAAAAGACCATGTCTTAATTAGATGCACTGACTTCTTAAAGGCTCAGGGAAAGTGGCAAGTTGACTGCTCATTCTTTTGTGCTCCTTGGGTATAGTAATCTTGTCTAAGAAATGTGTAATATGGAGTCTCCCTTGCCTCTCATAAAACTTAAGGATGAAATGGATGAAGGAAGTCAACACAGGGAAGTGTTCTAAAGAATTGGTAGTAAATCCAGGTTATCTGCACAGCTGGGTACATTCATTGGCCTGACTCCAAAACATTATAAAGGGAGAGGTAGCAAATTCAGCTTTTGCACCTCAGAGTTCATCAAAATCCAAATCTTTTATGATTCTTTTTATATTGGCCTTAAAATGTTACTTGACTGAAATAATCTTCCCCCTGGTAACAAAGAATGTCTCACTATCTACAGATGGATCGATTAACTTGACATTCATGGTTTTCAATAGTTGATAACTGCCCCCACCCCGTTTCTAGAACACAGTTCTTGTGGGTGATTTATAGGTGAGAATGATTTAAGGCTCAATTACCCTCCTTTTCACAGCCCACGTAGTGCCTCTTACTCTGAATTGTATAGCATTTCCCATCCGGCTCCCCACACTTGAAGTAATTTTCCTCTTCATCTTTACACACTGACTTCTTCCTTGACTTTAAGACTCACCTTGGAAGAAAAATGAACATTTATTGAGGCTTCACGTATGGTGGGTACTACATCAGCCTTTGACATTGCTTATGTATGGAAAATAGTCAAGAGCTCTTAGAGGGAGGGATTACATTAGCTTCTACCCACTCTGAAACTAAGAAACCAAGGCTGGGAGGAGATAAGAAGCTTGGCCATCAGCACATGTGGTAGACATGAATCAAGGTGACTGGGGGCCCTCAGTGATTTCCCCCTGGATTCCCAGAAGTAGACATTTGACCCTTGGCAGGCCAGTTGAGTTGTTGCTTAGGGAATCTTCAACTGGAACTGGGACAAAAGAGCAAATCTTCCCTTGGTCACATGAGAGAACAGAGATGAGCTCATGGTCTCACTGTGTGGATGAAGTCAGTCCAGGGGAAAGTCAACAAAAATCGTACAGAAAGATACAGAGGAAGGAGAGGGAGAAGGAAAAAGAAAGAGGCAGGGAGGGGAGAGAAAAAGGGATGGGGAGAGGAGAGCACATGCTAAGATTGTGAGTCTCTAATGTCCAGTGGTGTCCTGTTCTTCCCAATGGGTATGTGAGTCTTCCAAGCCCCCCCCCCCTTTAATCACAGGGTAGTTTGGGTTGGATTTCTGTCTTGTAATCAAGAACCCTGGTTTTTCTAGTGAGTAAGATAGAGCTTCCAGAACACACGCTTTCTCTGTGTGCTGAATGACATGGATGGGGTTTGCCCTCAGCTGAGCCTGGTTGGTAATCCTAATCAATGCACTTGGCTGCGATTGCCTTCCTCCTACATTCGAGATGACAAAGAAGAGGGACAAGCATTTGACAGCACAGAGGTGACTTCAAGGCTCTGATTACAGTGACTGCTAGCTACTGTTCAGTGTGTGACCTGGGTGTCGAAAACAGGAAGCTGGACTTTTTATGTGTGATTGGAGAACAACTAAGTGTAAATGAATTTGATAATGAATTTGAAAGACTGGATCTAAGTGAGTATTGTAATAAAATGTGTAATTAAAATCAACCCTTTGTGGAATAGTCCTTTACACTGTGTGAATATATGTTGCTGTGTTTAGTTTAATAACAAAATGACTGGTCAATAGCTGAACAGGATAAAGTTAGGTGGGAGAGCCAAACAGAATAATGGGAAGAAGAAGGGTGGAGTCTGGGGAGTCGTGAGCAGACTCAGAGAGAAGCAAGATGGGCATGCTGTACTGAGAAAAGGTGCCCAGCTATATGGCAAAGCATAGATAAGAAGTATGGGTTAATTTAAAATGCAAGAGTTAGCTAGTAACAAGCCTGAGCTATTGGTCGAGTATTTATAATTAATATCAAGTCTCAGTGATTACTTGGGAGTGGCTGAGGGGACAGAAGCTTCTGCTTGTAACACTTCCTCCTTCTCCCTCCTTCCTTCTTTTCCTTCTTTCTTTCTTTCCTTCCTTCCTTCCTTCCTTCCTTCCTTCCTTCCTTCCTTCCTTCCTTTCTTTTTGTGTTAACAAACTGATCTGCAACAGACTGACCTAGTTAGACTAGGCTAGACTTGATTAAGAGAGAGAAAAACAAAGTGTCTGTAAAGGAGGAACCAATGCAATTAAGACTGTCCAAGGGAAGGAGTGAGAGCCCCGTGGTTAGCACGACTGTCTCTCTCTGTGTCTGTGATGCTTCTGGTCCCCAAGGATCCAGAGAACAGAACACACAGGGCAGGAGCTCCTCACCTGGACCACTTCTCAGTTTATTTGAACATCAGGGCAGCGGAGAAGCTGGATTCAGAAGATGGACCCAGCAGCTGGAAGGGAGGACTGAGTCCAGAACAAGCTGGACCAGGAGCTGGAGAGATGGCTCAGTAGTAAAGAGCATCCTCTGCTCTTCCAGAAGGCCTGGGTTTGATTCCCAGCACCCTTATGGCTGCTCACAACTGTCTGTAACTCCAGTTCCAGGGGATCTGATGCCCTCTTCTGGCCCCACTGGGCACTGTACACATGAAGTGGACAGACACACACGCAGACAAAACACTCATACACATAAACTAAAAATAAATACATCTAAACAAAAGAAAAAATCAAAACAGCAACAATAATAAACCTAAACAAACCACCGAGCAGTCACCTCCTTGACTCCCCTGGGCTCTGGGCCTCCCTGATAATGTTAACACAGAAGTTCTGTGAGGGTAAACGCAAAGCAAGAACAGTGTGTGTGGCTTTCTGGGGGAACCCTTAGGCAGCTCACACAAGGTGTGTCTTCTGGAAAGGTGGGGAGACTTGGTTAGCACCCTGCTTCTCTGGGGACACTCTGTTAGCACCCCGCTTCTCTGGGGACACTCTGCTAGCACCCCGCTTCTCTGCTGAATCACGGTCACTGGAGGAAATGCTCCTATTACTTTCCATGACTGAATTGTCTCTGTCATCTGCTTTTAATTAAAAAAGAAAATATTTTTTTTCTCTTCCACCTCCATCAAAACTCCTGCTCCTAGGCATGAGTTCAAATCTAAAAATATCAGGAGGGGCCAGCTCAAACTGAAGGCGAAGGAACCCTGGGAAATGTGAAGTGAAGTGGATAAGTTTCAGCTGGAGGCTCTGCTCGGGGCCTGATGGTGTAACACATCTTTGTCACCAGGGTGAATTTGAGATCTCAGCTTCTGGCCCTCAGTGGACAGTGCCTGAGTTCTATGGGAGGGAAGAAAGAAAATACAGAAATGTGAGCATTTGCTTAGGAACAGCAGTAGAGAAAGTGTCTCTGATGTGTCCTGAGGCAAGCCTTGGATTTTTTGGCAGTTAGTGTTTGGAGAGAGCTGGCCTCCCAGCTTCCCGTAGGAAGGGGCTGGCAGTACACCCGGGTGGGCTGGGGTTTATCAGTAATTTTCATCCAAGATGTCCATGAAGATGTTTGAACGAGCAGGAGAGAGTTGCTGAGACAGCTGGAGTAGTGTGTCTCGATGGGCCAGGCATCTCAGAGGAATTGTGACCTGTGTGACGGAATCTGTATGTCCATCTCCAAGCTGGGAAAGCAGGCTTACTGGCTGGTGCACAGAACACTCTGATGGAAATGCCTGGTTCAGGTAGCTAAGAAACAGAACCAGATGAAGTCACTACATTTGTTGGGAAACTGCCAAACCAAACAGCCCCAGTGCATCCACATGGCTGTTACCAGATCCTGGGTCACGCTCCACAGGTGCTGGCAGGCTCTGGTTCATACCGTCCCTTGGAAGCACATATCCACAGAGGCCCCTTGGTCCAGTCGCTGCACAGTCTGAGTGAGCTGACTTTTGAGTACTCTGAATTTCACATAGGCTCTTTTGTTGTGTTTCCTCTTAGAAATGACTCCCTTCCCTGCATAGCACTGACCAGAAGGCATCACATCTGAAGGCATCTCATGGCTTTGCCCACCTTCCTGGGACTGAGTCTTGCAGTCCTCAGTGTGGCCCAGTCAACCAGGCTCCCCATGCCATGCAGCAGTGTTGGAGGGGTGGAAGGAACATGGAGGGCTGAGCACATCCTGATATGCAGAAGAGATGGCAGGGTAGGGAAGCACCAGGATGTATATTTACAAATCTGCATCTGGTGCCACAGGATGGCTGTGGGTGGAACTCTGTCCCGAGTCCATGTGGGTTGTGCTACACAGCAGTTGCATGCCAGAGGCCCCCATGCTGCTTTGGAGATTAGAAAGAGTCTGCCATCTCCCATGGAGAGCAGATGGATGCTTCTCAACTGTACAGAATTTTAAAGACTGACATTTTCAGTCAAGACTTGGTCTAAGGAGGGTTGGGTACAGGTCTTGGCATTTCCTTACATAAATTCCCAGGACAACCTTAGGATAACAAGGAACACATATTCAAGAACTGCTGTTGTGGTTTGAAGGAAAATGATCCCCAGAGGGAGTGGCACTATTAGGAGGTGTGGCCTTGCTGGAGGAAGTGTGTCACTGTGGGGGTGGTCTCCTATGCTCAAGCTATGCCCAGTGTCACAGTTCACTTCCTGTTGTCTGTGGATCAAGATGTAGAACTCTCAGCTCCCTCTCCAGCACCATGTCTGCCTGCATGCTGCCATATCCCACCATGATGATAATGGACTAAACCTCTGAAATTGTAAGCCACACAAATTAAATGTTTTCCTTTATAAAAGTTGCTGTGGGCCTAGTGGTGGTGGCACACGCCTTTAATCCCAACAGAGGGAGGCAGAGCCAGGCAGATCTCTGTGAGTTCAAGGCCAGCCTGGTCTACAGAGCGAGATCCAGGACAGGCACCAAAACTACACAGAGAAACCCTGTCTTGAAAAACTAACTAACTAAATAAATAAATTAATTTAAAAAAAGTTGCTATGGTCATGGTGTCGCTTCACAGCAATTGAAACTCTGACTAAGACAACTGCTTTTCAAATTGAGTGATATCATTAGTTTGGACAAGAGCCAGGTGTGGTGGTTGCTTACCTGTAACCCCAACCATTTGGAGTCTGAAATAGGAGAACTGTAAGTTAGAGGTCAGTCTGGACTACAGGGCAAATTCTAGGACTTTGTGGGTTACACAGATAATCTCAACAAACAAACAACACACACACCACATACCACACACACACACACACACACACACACACACACACACACACACAGACAACAGAAATAGTTCAGACAAATGTGTGTATCAAGGCACTTGGCAAAGCGGTAGAAATAATATCTGATAAACAACTTTGCCGATGTTGATTTGGGCAGCATTAAATGTCATCTCATGGCTAACTGAACAAGCTCCGGTTTAAATGGAAGAAGACTCAGTGAGGTGAGCAAAGTTATGTCCTTCAGCACCAAAGGCATGTTTGCAGGCCGGGGAATGCCATTGTTGCTGCAGAAACAGGAAGAGACCTCATCTATTCCAGAACAGCTCATGACCACTGAGGGAACTGTAGAAATCCAAAAGCTCTTTTTAAGTAGAGTAGAGATGACTAATATAAAAGATAAATAAAGTGATTTTAAAAAAAACCCTAAATAAATTTAATTATGAAAATAGGACAGTCATGCCTGGAGTTCACCGACCAGCTACAAGCTGGCCATTTGGAAGGTGTGGTGAGTCAGTGTGGTGTTTGTTCAAGGGTCAGGAGTCCAGGACAGCAGGATTCCTACGGTAATGCCTCAATGAATACTCCTGGAAACTCAAATAGTGAATTTACAATGTATGAGATATTTGTCCATGTGCATGTGTATTCATACCTGTGTGAGTGTGCACATACACATAAGTACAAGTAATGAAGACTTGTTTTCAGGAAAAAACTAAGTTACCTGGGGTGAAGTTACATGGAGTATGGGTTGCACATATGAAATCAGATGTGTCACTCTGTGTACCACATCCTTCCCCAGAGGAAGGAGCTGAGTATAAGAGCAGAGACTATTTCTACTAAATAACTCCCAGAGAAACGAAGAACTCTGCATACAATAGAATTTCCCCAGACTCTAGTGGTGCTTCATAAGTAAGCTCATGATATTCCCAGCTGTGTTTTCCTAGGTAGAGGGCTTTGCTTGTTCATCTGAGGATCAAGAGAGCAGTGAATGAAAGGTCTGACCATGTTGTTTGAGGTTATTCTGTGAGTCATTAAGAAAATACTGTGCATGTGGGGGCGGGAGAGATGGCTCAGTGGTTAAAAGCACTGGCTGCTCTTGCAGAGGACCTGAGTAATTCCCAGTCCCCATATGACTGCTCACACCCAGCTATCAGTGCGGTCCCCGGGGATATGACATCCTTTACTGGCCTCCCCAGGTACCAGGAATGAAAGTGGTACAAAGTTGTTTCCTTCTCATTGACTCCAAGAATTCCTAACAGAGCCTAGTCCTAGTGAGGCTGGTACTCAGTGGAGGATGCTCTTCTTCCCTCAGAACCTTCTCTGGGCTTCATGGATCATTTTTTTTTGGCAAGATGTTTCTGGTCAGTTTTGCTAAGGCACAGGGAAGTTCTCAGGAATTTGAAGAGCTGGGGGTAGAGAACACAGCATTGACATTATTTTCCCAATCACATCTAGAAACTGAGGGGAGGGGCTGTGAAGTGTGGCCACTGTAGCTCATGCCCTGGAGGTAGAAGCTGCCCTCAAGTCTCAGAGGCACAATCATAACTAGGATGCTTCCAGAGAGGTCCATGCAAATCCTGGTCAGATGTAATTTCAATCACTCATATTTCAAAACATGGCCTGCTTAGGAGGGCAGAGGAGCTGCTTGATGCTCTTAGCACTGTTTCACACGTGACCTGGAGGAAGCTGCACCACGCCGAGGGGGAGACTGCTCTGCTGGGCAGTTGTTTGGGATCTGCCTGTAACCCCAACTCTACAGACTCTTTCACCATCTGTTAAATCATTAAATTAATTTGTTTTGTTTGAAACAGGGTCTTTCTATGCAGCCCTGGCTATCCTGAAACTTGATATGTAGACCAAGATGGCTTCAAGCTTAAAGAGATAGATGCTCCTGTCTCTACCTCTGAGTGCTGGGATTAAAGGTGTATGCTTTTATGCCATGCCCATTAAATTGATTTTTAAGGTTCCCAGCACCGAGGGATACATTTATTTTTTAACATTATTTTTTCTTAAGAGGAGATAGTCTTGTCACAATCATCACTGGATTTCACAAAGGTTAGTGTCTTAGTTTATTTTCTGTTGCTGTAACAAAATACCGGTTATTGGGTGCTTCACAAAAACAATTAGCTTACTGTTCTGGAAGCTGAGAAGCCCAAGAGCATGGCACCTGGCTTTTGTTCGGTGTCTGGTCCGGCATTTCTTGCTACATCATGTCATGGCAGAGGATATTACCCGGGAAGGCAGGGCAGGCATGTTAGAGAAAGCTTGCTTTTGTAAGAAAAGCACTTCCTCCATAACATTAATCCATCAATCCATGGATGCAGTAATTCACGCATGAGGAGGGGGCCCTCACCACCCACTCATCTCCAACAACCATTAACATAGGAATTTAGACATTAAGTGGCAATGTATGAAATTTGAAGGGCACATTCAAACCACAGAAGGTAGATGGGAAGTCTGAGATTGAGGCAATGAGTTCTTTTTCCCACCCATCACCCAAGCCTGGCCTAGATGGGTGATTACTGGGGCTCCTCTTGGCCATGCTGGCCAACTCTGTAGTCAGAGGGAAGCTCTTCCTGTCTGTGCCTGAAGAAGCTAAATAGTAACTGGAATTCACAGAAGGCCATTCTCCTCATTCCAAATTGTTTAACGTTCCCTATGCCCTTGGTCTCTGAGGAAGAAATTCTCACCTTAGTCACAGCGAACTTTGTCTTTGGGCTCCACCCAGCACGCCTCAGGGTGTGTGACATAGTAAAGCTAAGTAAGGCTTTACTGGGTCAGACAACCCGGGGTCACCCCTGCCGGCTGACCTTGGGAGGCAGCTCACCCCTGTAAGATTCACCTTACTCTCCTAAGACGGGGTGATGGCAGGGTCCACTTCATGAGATTATGGGATTAATACAGGAAAGAGAGTTAGAATTCCACTTGCTCTCTGGTCAGTCAGTTAAAAGTTCTTTTGTGTTCAATGGGCTCTTCCCTCATATGTTCAATTCAGTTGGAAAATCTGGATGTTGTCCTTGTGACCTCATAGTTTAACCTATTTCTCTTGTGTATGGTTTTCTTTTTAATTTTTAAAATTTTTTTTTTTTTTCTCTTGTGTATGTTTTACAGCAAGATTCTGCTCCCTTTTCTTGGACCACGTCTCAAGGTCACTGGTGGGTCATATATTGTCTCTTCAGGTCCCTTCCATCTTCAAAACCAAGGTGACTCAGGCCCTTCTTGGCTCTTCAAGCTATACAGAAGCTTTTCAATGGCTCAGGTCCCTACCCTTGGGCTCTTCCTGGCTCCGTTCCCATTGCTGCCTGAGAGCTTTCCAAAGGCAGGCCTGAGCAGGCCCTCCTCCTGTGCTCCCTGCAGCTGCAGCCCTGTCAGCAGGAGTACCTCAGGCTGGCTTCTCTTCGCTTCCCTGTGCCTGTTGCTCCGTTTCCCCTTCCCCCGTCGTGGGGACATTTTAGGTTCCTTGGCATCTGCTTTTTTTGTGCAGATTTTTTTCTTCCTTCCAACTTAACTTTTGTCTAGGTGAGCTGTGGAGCTCACCTGTTTGTGCTTGTCTGTAGGTGGAGTTTTCCTGTCTTGCAGCCTCTCTCAAATAATCACTCAGAGGCTTAATGTTAATTACAAATGCTCGGCCCATAGCTCAGGTTTGTTACTAACCAGCTCGTACAACTTAAATTAACCCATTTCTATTAACATATGTATTGCCACGTGGCTCATGGCTTTCCCTGTCCTCCAACATGTCTTGCTCTCTCTGAGTCTCCTGGTAACTCCCCTGACTCCACCCTTCTTCATCCCAGCATTTTGTCTCAGGCTGTCTTGCCCAATCTCTTCCTGCCTAGCTATCGGCCAATCAGCTTTTTATTAACAATGAGAGCAATACATATTTACAGTATACATAAGGATTATTCCACAGCACTTGTCTTGAGCAGGTGACCTTTAGCAGATCGTCACCAGTGACTCTGTCATATCATTACCAGGGAAAACATCCGCCTCCTCCTGGGCTTCCTAACTGGCCCCTCAGTTCCCATTTAACACTGCATTTAAGCCCTGTGTTTACACATCTGCCTCCTCCATGAAGCTTATGTCTCCCCTGCTCTGGGACAAGGGGGCAAAGGGCACATTCTTTGTCCCTGACTCCTTGCTTAAAGGAAAATGGCAAGGGCCATAAAGTAAGAGGCTGACAACTTGTTATTTGGGTCACAGCTAGGTCCCTAGTAAGACAGGAGTTAGCTCCCCACAGGAAATAAGGGCAGGGATCACGGTGGATTGTGAGCTGGTCACATAGAAAATAATCAGTAGTCTACAAAACAGATACAGTGAGTTGGGAGAGAGAGTAGATGAGGTGACCAGGACAAGTGACCACTTCCCTGATGGTAGGAGTAACTCATTCCTCTGATTTGGCTGAGGAGGTGTAATCAAGTATAGGCTATTCCCTGGTTCAGTCTGCGATGAGTTCAGAAGGACCAATCATAATCAAGATTGCACAGTGAAGTGTTCTTCCAATTCCCACTGTAAGTCTCATAAAAGCCATTAAACTCGTCCTCACTCTGGGGGTTCTTCCCACCTTCCCTTTATAATCTACTTCCTCCCTGGCTACTCCTGGTCAGTGTTGCCATGTTCTTTGGTGTGTGACACTGAGCACTGGCTTGAGGTGCCTTTGGTGGCTGTTCAGTGTCTGTATCCTAGCTCCCTGAGTTAGGTTCTTCAAGAGCTGAGAAGGGGTCTTCAGAAGCCAGATTTGGCCACCCATCTCCAATTAAAGGCACAATTAATAGTGAAAAGCAGAAAAAAAGAGACTTATTGGATGTGGCCACATTAGGAAGAAGAGCATAAAGGTCCCTTGAAACAGTAAGCAGTTCTCAACCTGTGGGTCTTGACCCCCTTGGGAGTTGCGTATCAGATACCTGCATATCAGAGATTTACATTACAATTCATCACAGTAGCAAAATGACAGTTATGAAGTAGCAATGAAATACTTTTATGGTTGGGGGTCACCACGACACATGAAGAACTGTGTCACAGCATCAGGAAGGTTGAGAACCACTGCCTTAAGTCCTTCCTCAGGGTCCCAACATGAAGTTTAGGTTTAAACAGAGGACAAAGAGTATATAGCTAAGGAATCCTAGTCAAGATGGGGTCTACCACATCTCCGTTGTCTCGACTCTAGTGTTTCTCACAGGGTGGTTTGACATGTCAGAACTCCTGAGATTTCTCTAGGAGACAAGCTCCCCCCTCTGGCTGGCAGCAGGCTCCCAGTCTTTTCCCTTTTTCTGCATGAGATTTGTGGGCAAGTCCAGTTCTTTGGAGACGGCTGTTTCAATAGTCTGATAGGCAAAGGGAAGGGCCCAAGCGTCTCTTGAGAATATCTTCATGCCTGACTGGAAAGTTACAAACTGGCTTTAAGGAAACAAGACAGCTCTGGTATGTCCCAACGCTGTACCTGTTTGTTCGGACAGGGTGTCCCTGTGTAGTGCTGGCTGTCCTGAAACTCGCTGTGTAGACCAGGCAACCCCGAGAGAAGATGAGCACTGCGCAAATGACCCTGTGACTCTGCACTTTTGAGCATATGCTTTTCCCCAAGCTTGATAACCCACTACCATTCTCAGGAGCGTCTGTCTCTTTCTTAATGAACACTCTCTTTTGATCCTCTTGCTGTAGTGCCCTGGTACAGCTCTTTGTCCTGGGACACAGTAACTTGGAAACTTCAGCAGGTGACCCTTGAACTCAGATCTACACCACCTGCCACTCTTATCATCCCAGAGGCCACATCCCTGGAGGCACCCAGTCTTTAATTTTGAGCCTCCAATACTGTGAGCTAAGCAGACATTTCCACCCTAAGGTTGCTGCCTGAGATACTTTGTCATCCTAACACAAAGCTGATTAGTGTGCCTGCCCAACACAGAGAGGAAAGTCACCTTGTTCCGGCTCCAGCTGTTGCCCAAGTACTTGTGTGATGAGGAAAATAACTGCCTCCCCTAACCACTTGTGTTTATGGACCACTCATTTAGCTTCTAGGCACAGCCAACATTGCTGAATCAGAACAAGTCTAAAGTATTTATTTTTATGTAAAAAGATCATGAATGCCTCTCTAAGATTATTAGTATAGCCTAGTTATGAGCAAAACAAAAACAAAAACCTAAACCCTCAACGTTTTGTTTTACTTCCAGAAAGATTGATGTGGATACCAGAGAAGGGGGTAGGGGTGGGAGTGGCGTTGCCTACCACCACTGTATAATCGTTCCTTTTTTTTTTTTTTTTTTTTTTTTGGTTTTTCAAGACAGGGTTTCTCTGTGTAGCTTTGCGCCTTTCCTGGAACTCACTTGGTAGTCCAGGCTGGCCTCGAACTCACAGAGATCCGCCTGGCTCTGCCTCCCGAGTGCTGGGATTAAAGGCGTGCGCCACCACCGCCCGGCTAATCGTTCCTTTTTACATTGCTTTATTTATTTACATTTGGGTTTTTGAGACTGAGTGTTTGCTATTTAGTACACACTGGTTGTGAACTTGGCAATCCTCCTGCCTCTGCCTCTCAAGTGCTTGGGTTATAGGTGTGCAATTTCATACTCAGGTCTCATGCTGGGCATTATTAATTGATTCACACAACGATTGTTTTATTTGAGGGAGAGGGCCTTTGATATAGTCATCTAAGCTACTGTTCAATATCTTACATGTCTAAGCAGAGAAAGCATGTACTTGGTAAATATTGCAAAGTTATGATGTCATATCAATGGGTTGAACATTTATCACATTTGTCTGCTGAGCATTCTCTGTTCTGAGACTATGTTTTGAAGAATGGCTGACTGGGTAATGATGCAAAATGTGTGTGTGTGTGTGTGTGTGTGTGTGTGTGTGTGTGTGTATGTATGTATGTGCTCATGTGCAGGTGCTTGCATAGGCTAGAGGATAACTTTGGCTGTTATTCCTCAAGCACTGTATTTTCTTTCTTTCTTTCTTTTTCTTTTTTTCTGAGATAAGGTCTCTCATAGGCCTGGAGCCCTCTAAACTCAGGTCCTTGTGCTTGCAAGGCCAGGACTTTACCAGCTGAGTGATGATGCTCTTAGTCCAGGAGCTGCATTTTGAAGATTCAAACCGAATACTGTGGCATTACGTTTGGCTCCAGGCAGGAAGATGTATAGCTGGATAGTCCTGGCTCCATCGTCTCTGGCTCTGGTCTGAGGATGGATGTGTGAGCTCAGATTGACCAGGTGGAATCTTGCCTTGGTATTTTTCAGAAGTGGAAGCTGGAGGAGGGGAGAAGACCATCTTCATTTTCTTCGATGCTAGGAAAATGCAAATGGACTGTCAGTGGTTCTTGTTTTGGGTGGGGAAGATGGCTGCAAGAGTGAAGATAGGCTATTGGTTGAAATTATTAAGGCAACTCCACGCAGTTAAAAGGGAGGTTTATTTTGGGGGGTAACTTACGATGAGTAAAGGGGTTGGTTACAGGATCCGGGAGAGGTGAAGTGCAGTCCAGCAGTGTTCTCTGGAGAACTCTGCTCAGTCAACCGTCCAGCATCCAGGATCACCAGGAACCAAGAGAGCCGGCACATCCAGATCTCGGGTCTTCAGGGCTCCTCTCTCAGCCCCGCCTTGTAGGTGTGACAGTTTCCGGAAGCCTCACTGGGGGTAGTGCTTCCAGGTCAAAGCTGGAACAGCTACCCACTACAACAGGCAGAAGAAAAGAGCTGCTGAGGGGAAGGGACAGGGATGGGAGGAGAAGTCTTTAATGGGTTTGATTGGTTCCCCTTGCTCACGTGGCTTCTTTCTCCGGAAGCCTGGCTTCAGAAGACAGTTTCCCCCTTGTTGTTTTAGGAGCTAAAAGTTTTGCAACTAACCATGGCTAGGCTTCTAACACAGGTAGATTTTGTTTTGCTTTGTTAGCTGAACAAGTTTGGCGAGGGTGTCTTCTCTATGCTAGAACATAGGTCCTATCATCCGTGTGAGCAAATATTTGTAAGCATGTTTTATGTATATTTTCCCCAAGTTCTACTTTGGCATTTATCATGTGTTACTTACTTAATAGTAAATTGGAAAATCAAGGTAGAGACATATACCCAACAGCAGGGTGAACTTCATCCAACTCCCAGGTTGTCTTTAAGGGGGAAATAACGTAGTTATATTGTGATCTCAAAACATAAAAGAAATAATTTTAAAGAATGAGTTAAGTCAGACATTGTGGCACAAGGCCTGTAATCCCAGTTCGCAGGAGCTCAAAGCAGGTAGAGACAGGGCAGCCCAGAGCTGACCCCCACAACCCTGGAGTTTCAAACTAATGGGAATGAACTTGTGTTCAGGAGATTTAGATAAATTTGAAGGTAAACTGGAATAAAGATACAGTTTCATCTTTGAACCTGTGTACAGCCTTCCCAGAATTCAACAGTGCTGGGGTAGCTGGGACAAGCGCTGGATGAAGTCACCAAGGAAAGTTATGATTTTAAGTTCCATTGATTGGTTTGGAAAGTCAGTCTGCTGCTGTTGGGTAGGCACAGGAATAAGGAGATTTTTGTTCAGTTTTGTTCTGGGTTTTTGAAGGGATATTGTAGAATTCTTTGGTCTTAACTAAATCTGTCTGTCTGTCTGTCTGTGTATCTATCTATCTATCTATCTATCTATCTATCTACCTATCATCCATCCATCCATCCATCTCATCCATCTACCTATCATCCATCTATCTATCTATCTATCTATCTATCTATCTATCTATCTATCTATCTATCTATCTATCTATTATTTTTCCTTTCACTGAAAATAGATTTTTTCCCTCACATAATATATCTTGATTATGGTTTCTCCTCTCTCTGTTCCTTCCAGTTTCTCCCTACCTCCTCTCTCATCCAGATCCACCCCATTTCTGTCTCTCATTAGCGAACAGACTTCTAAGGGATAATAATAAAATAAAATAATAAGGTAAAACAAAAACCAACACATCAGAATTGGACAAAACAAACAAAAAGGAAAAGAGCCCAAGAGAAGGCACAAGAAACAGAGACCCCCTTGTCTGCACACTCAGGAATCCCATAAAAACACTAAACTGGAAGTCATAATATATATGCAAAGGATCTGTAGGTTAAAAAGAGAGAAGAAGAAATATATAAATAAAATAAAAATAAAAAATAAGAAGAATTCTTTAAAAAAGGAAGAGCTCTAACAGACATTATGAATCAAGGAAGCTCCAAAGACAGAGTTGAGTTCATTTTCTGTTGGTCATCTACTGCTGGGCACATGGCCTACCCTTAAAAGTAGTTTATCCCTCCAGTGAGACTACCTTGGAGGAAACTCAGTTTTCATTTGCAAGTGGTTATCAACTGGAGATAGCTTCTGGGTTGGAGATGGGGGCATGTGCCCACTTCTTTCATCTCTAGGACCCCATTTGGTGCAGACCCATGCAGGCCCTGTGCATGCTGCCTCAGTCTCTGTGAGTTCGTATGTCCATCGTTCATGTTGACTTAGAGGGCCTTGTTTTTTTTGATGTCCTCCATCCCCTCTGGCTTTTGTACTCTTTCCACCTCCTCTTCCACAGGGTTCCCTGAGCCCTGAGAGGAGGGGTTTGATGGAGACATCTCTGTTCTGAGGTATCTCACTCTGCATGTCTGGCTATGGCTCTCTATAGTTGTTACCACCTGCTGCAAGAAGTTTCTCTGGTGATGACTGAGCAAGGTACTGATCTATGAGTGTTGCAGAATGTCATTAGGGGTCATTGTATTGCTTCAGGTTGTTGTTGTTGTTTTGTGTTTGTTTATAACAGTAGTATTTGGTTTTACCTTATGTCCCTGGGCTATCTAGTCTCAGGTTCTTGGACACCCAGGCAATTTTGGGTATGAGTTTCATCTCATGAAATGTGTCTTAAGTCAAATCAGATATTGGTTGGCTACTCCCATAAGCTTTATGCCAATGTTGCACTAGCATATTTTGCAGGCAGGACACCATTGTAGATCGAAGGGTTTACGGCTGGGTTGGTGTTTATGTTTCTCCTTTGCAGAGTACCTTCCTGTACCAAAGATGCCAGCATGCAAGGGTGAAGGCTCTCTGAAGGCACCAGCTGGACTTCATGATCAATGAATTGTGCAGGTGCTGTCTTCAGCAATGGGATTTAGCCATCAGTTTGTAGAGAGCAACCTATAGTCTTGACAACAGCCTGGTTGTTTTGGGGTTCCAATGGGATGTAACCCATTGTTGGTACTGGAATCTTCATTTGGTGACAAGAGGTGACCAGTTGGGACTCTGTCTCCCCCATTATCTGATGATTTTATTTAAATAGCCTTCACATATGTATACATATTAGGAAGCTTCTGCTGTGTTAGGTTGCTATAACACCCCTCAAATGTCCCTTAAGTTTAGCTGTCTCTCCCATATTCCCTCCCTCATTTCCCCTCTTCCCTTCCTCATCCCACTTGATTCTCCCATTCCAATCTCCACTCCATCCATCCATAACTATTTCCCACTCAATCTCTTACTCTATACATAACCTTTGTGGTTCTATGGATTGTAGCTTGGTTATCATTGACTTAATATTCATATATAAGCAAATAAATACCATATTTGTCTTTCTGCATCTGGGTTACCTCACTCTGGATGATTTTTTTCTAGTTCCATCCATTTACCTGCAAATTTTTATGATTTTATTTTGTTTTCTTTTTTTAAATATAATTTTTTCTTTTTATTTTATGTGCATTGGTGTTTTGCCTGCATGTATGTCTGTGTGAGGGTGTCATATCTTGGAGTTACAGACAGTTGTGAGCTGCCATGTGGGTGCTGGGAATTGAACCTGGGTCCTCTGGAAGAGCAGTCAGTGCTCTTAACTGCTGAGCCATCTCTCCAGCCCCTCATTTTGTTTTCTAACAGTTGAGTATACTCCATTGTATACATGTACCACATTTTCTTTATCCATTTTCCTGTTGAGAGACATCTAAGTTGTTTCCAGTTTCTGGCTATTATGAATAAAGCCCAAAAGTGGTATAGCTGGATCCTCAATGTAGATCCATTCCCGTCTTCCTGAGGAACCACCACACTGATTTCTATAGTTTGTACTGGTTTGCAATGTGCATGCTCCCCTTATTCCACATCCTCACCAGCATGAGCTGTTACTTGTTTTGTTTAACAAGTAACCTTACTTAGCCATTCTTCATGCATTTTGTATCAGATATGTAGTTTATAAAAATCTTTTCCCATTCTGTAGGCCACCGTTTTGTCTGAATGATGGTGTCCTTTGCTATACAGAAGATTTTCAGTTTCATGAGGTGCCATTTATTAATTTGGATCTTTTCTGTCCACTTTTTAGTTAATTTGGATATGGGTTTGTGAATCTTACTGATTTTTCTCAAAGAACCAGCTCTCTGTTTCATCGATTCTTTGTATTGTTTTTGTTGTTGCTCTATTTTATTGATTTTAGTCCTGAGTTTGATTATGTCTTGCTGTCTACTCCTTTTGGGTGTGATTTTTTTCTTTTTGTTCTAGAGCATTCAGGTGTGCTGCTAAGTTGCTAGTTTAAGATCTCTCCATTTTTTTTTTAATGTAGGCACTTAATGCTTTGAACTTGCCTCTGCATTGTGTCTCATAAACTTAAGTATGTTGTGTATTCATTTTCATTCAATTCTAGAAAGTCTTTAATTGAGTAGGGAGTTTTTCCATTTCCCTGAGTTTGTAAGTTTTCTGTTATTGTTGATATTCAGCTTTAACCCATGGTGGTTAGATAGGATATAGGATATTTCAATTTTCTTTTATCTGTTGAGACTTCCTTTGTGTCTCAGTATGTGGTCAATTTTGGAGAAAGTTCCATGTGGTGTAGAGAAGAAGGTATAGTCTTCTGTGTTTGGGTGAAATGTTCTTTAAACATCTGTTAGTTTTGGTCTGGATGACCTGTCTATGGGCAAGAGTGGGGTGTGAAGTCTCCCACTGTCAGTGTGTGATTTAAGCTGTTGAAGTGTTTCTTTTACAAACTTGGGTGCCCTTGTGTTTGGTGCACAGATGTTAAGAATTGCAGAGTCCTCCGGTGGATTTTTCCTGTGATGAGTATGTAGCATCCTTCCCTATCTCTTCTGATTCCTTTTGGTTTGAAGTCTATTCTGTCAGATTTTAAAATGGCTACACCAGCTTGTTTCTTAGGCCCATTTTCTTGGAATATCTTTTTCCAACCCTTTACCCTGAGGTGATGTCTATCCTTGATGTTAAGGTGTGTTCCTTGGATTCAGCAGAAGGATGGATTAGGTTTTAGTATCCATTCTGTTAGTCTGTGTCTTTTTATTGGGAAATTGAGACTGTTGATGTTGAGAGAGATCAATGAGCTGTGTTTGTTGATTCCTGTTGTTTTGTTGTTGTTGTTGTTGTTGTTGTTGTTGGTGGTGGTGGTGGTGGTGGTGGTGTGTGTGTGTGTGTGTGTGTGTGTGTGTGTTTCTCCTCTTTTGATCTTTTGAAACATAAGGATTACTTATTCCTTATGTTTCCTTGGGTGTGGCTACCTTTTTTGGTTGGAGTTTTCCTTGTAGTACCTTCTGTAGACTGGATTTACAGACAGATATGCTTATATTTGGTTTTATTATGGAATGTTTTATTTTCTCCATCTATTGTGATTGAAAATTTTGCTGGGTATAGTAGTCTGGGCTGGCATCTGTGGTCTCTTATTGTCTGTAGAATATCTGCCTGGGCCCTTCTGGCTTTTAGCGTCTCTACTGAGAAGTCATTCTAATAGGTCTGAATTTAGATGTTACTTGGTCCTTTCCCTTTGCAGCTTTTAGTATTCTTTCTTTGTTCTGTATGTTTAGTGTTTTGATTATTATGTGCTGAGGGGAATTTCTTCTGTGGTCCAGTCTATTTTGTGATCTGTAAGCTTCTTGTACCTTGATAGGCCTCTCCTTTAGGTCAGGAAATTTTCATCTATGATTTTGTTGAAAATATTTTCTGTGCCTTTGAGCTGGGTTTCTTCTCCTATTCCTACTATTCTTAGATTTGATCTTTTCATAGTGTCCCAGATTTCCTGGATGTTTTGTGCCAGGATTTTTTTTTTTTTAGATTTAACATTTTTTGTTGACTGAGGTATCCATTTCTTCTTTTGTGTTTTCAATGCTTGAGGTTTCTCTCTCCCATCTCTTGTATCCTGTTGGTGAGGCTTGCCTCTAAGGTTCCTGTTGGAATTCCTGAACTTTTCATCTCCTGATTGCCCTCAGTTTGGGTTTTCTTTGTTTATCTATCTCTACTTTCAGATCTTGTTTTATTCATTTTCTTCTCCTGATTGTTTGTATTCCCATAGGTTTCTTTTTTTTCTTTTTCTTTGTGTAGTTTTGGTGCCTGTCCTGGATCTCGCTCGAGGCTGGCCTCAAACTCACAGAGATCCAACTGGCTCTGCCTTCCAAGTGCTGGGATTAAAGGCATGTACCACCACCACGCCCAGCTTCCATAGATTTTTTTAAGGGATATACATTTCCTCTTTCAGGGCCATGGTAGTTTGAATGTAACTGGCCCCCATAAGCTCATAGGGAGTGGCACTATTAGGAGGTGTGACTTTGCTGGAGTAGGTGTGACCTTGTTGGAGGAAGTGTGTCACTGTGGGGGTGAGCTTTGAGGTTTCCTATACTTAGGATACCACCTAGTGTTTCAGTTGACTTCCTGTTGCCTGCAAGATGTAGGAGCACTCTCAGCTCCTCCAGCACCATGTCTGCCTGCACGCTGCCATGCTCTCTGCCATGATAATAATGGACTGAACCTCTGAAACTGTAAGCAAGTCACCTCAGTTAAATGTTTTCCTTATAAGAGTTGTTATGGTTGTGGTGTCTCTTCACAGCAATTAAAAAACCCTAACTAAGACAAGGACCTCTATCATATTCATAAAGACTATTTTATGGTCTTTTTCTTGTGCTTCAACTATGTTGCAATACTCAGGGTCGACTGTGGTAGGTTGTTGGGCTCTAGTGGAGACATATTGTCCTGGCTGTTATTGACTGTATTTTTACACTGGTTTCTAGGCATCTGGGTTTGGAAAGATTATAATGCTGGTGCTGATATCTGGTCTTGTCTTTGCTGGGTGGGTGTTTAGTTTCTTGGCTTCTGTTGCCCTCTCTGGTTCTTAGGAGAGGGCTGTGGTTGTGTAGAAAATTCTTTTAGGATCCTGATAGGTGTGACCACTGGGGGGTCTGGGTAAATGTATATTTAGGTATTCGGAGCTGACACTTAGGAGAGGGCTGAGAGTGTCCACAGAAGGGAGAAATCACGGTGTTCCACCAGGATCTGTTTAATCCCCTGGAAATGGGGACAGAGAGTGAGGAGAGACCACAACAGGAAGTCTGTACAGAGCTGGAGATGAGACTGGGGGAGTGGATTTGGAGGAGAGATGGGAGAGCGAAGGTCTGAAGCTCACCCATCTGCTTTGCTGGCCTACCTGCTTCCCTGTCAGGCAGGTTGGAGGAGAAGATCTTCATGATCCACCAGAGATAGAGACAGAGGGACTAGGGGGAGGCCACAGCAGGTGGCCTAATGCAGAGATGGGGTAAGACTGAGGGATTTGATTTGGAGCAGAGGAAGGAGAGGGGAAGGTCCTCAGTTAGGCTACCACTTCCCTGGCCAGAGTTATGGTGATATTGTGTACCCTAATAAAATTTGCCTGAAGATCAGAGAACAGAACAAGCCACTAGATTAAACATAGAGGCCAGGCAGTGGTGAACCATGCACACCTTTAATCTTAGCACTTGGGAGGCAGAAATCTGTCTAGATCTCAGTGAGTTCAAAGCCACCCTGGACTACATACATAACATTGATTCAGTCTAGAAGCAAAGCAGAGCCAGGCAGTGGTGGCACACACCTTTAATCCCGGTACTTGGGAGTTACACGCTTTTAATCCATGCACTTGAGATATCATGCCTTTGCCTGATAACACACATGCCTTTAATCCCAGCACTAAGAAGGAAGTGATATGGCTGAGTGGAGAAAGGTATATAAGGTGTGAGGAGACAGGAACTAAGGCCTTTTCAGGCTGAGGAGTCCCAGAGGTAAGAAGACGTGGCAGTGGCTTGTTCCTTTGTCTCTCTGATCTTTCAGCATTTACCCCAATATCTGGCTCTGGATTTTTATTATCATTATTATTAAAACCATTTAGAAATTCCTTTACATGGAGTGGCCTGCAGACTCCCAGGGAATGCCTGCTGGAGTTGGGGACTGGGATAAAATGATAAATCAGGAGGAGAAAGGGTGGCGGAGAAGAACTGTGCCATCCATTGGAGATGGGGCAGAGAGGAAATGGAGGCTGAGGAGGAAGCCTGTTACAGAACTGGGGGATTGGACTTGGAGGAAGAGAGGCAGAGCTGAAGATCTGATGTTAGCCTACCCTCTTCTCTCCGTATTCGATTCTTTGGTTTTTCAAGACAGGGTTTCTCTGTGCTCTCGCTGTCCTGGAACTCACTTTGTAGACCAGGCTCGCTTAGAATTCACAGAGATCCACCAGCCTCTGCCTCCTGAGTGCTGGGAATACAGGCATGTGCCACCACTGCCTGGCAGCTAAGCAAAGCTATTAATTAAAGCAGAAAGAAAGGGAGACTCAGTCTGCTCGGAAACAGTCTTACATGGCAAAGGGAATGACAGCTTTTGGGTAATGGTTATATTTGTGAATCTTTTTTTTTTTTTTTATCAATACTGTTTTTATTTCTCTCCAGATACTGTTTAAAATCAACAAATGTTATCATGCATGTATAAGCTTTATTTCAAGTGCTTTTCTTCAGATTGAATTCATTTACAGCAGTATCACATTTATTACATGAGTGAAAATATTGCCAAGGTGCATCCAGGCTATATGCAAAAGAATCTGCTTTATAAAAATAGTTAAATTAGTGCCACCATTTTTATGTTGTATTATTAATACACTCTATAATTTTTTTAATTTATTTTGCAATACAATTCAGATCTACATATCAGCCACGGATTCCCTTGTTCTCCCCCCTCCCGTCCCCCTATTTGTGAATCGTAAAGGTATTTGTAACTGGAAGCTGTGCTGTGAGCATAAACCTGCAGTTTTCCCAGTAATGATCCTGATCGACACATTACATAGCAGGGTTCGGTGGCAGCCTCCGCAGGTACTGTGACTTTCAAAAGCTGAGTGTCAATGATACCGTCGTGTATCTGCAGCAACCAGTTGGTTCTGTGCACATCTGTGATGTCTCTAGGTGGCAAGGTCGCAGGTGCTATGATACCGCTGTGGTTGTTGTCCACATTCTTGGTGGAAGGAGTTACTACGTTTCAGTTAGAGGTTGGAGAGAAGCTGCTTTTCTTCCTCACTGAGTTCAGAAGTCTGTGGGGCGGAAGGTGATGTCTGTTTCAGCCAAGGCCAGGGCTTTTTAAAGTTTTCTGCTTACAATCCCTTTCCCCGGGAAATCTTTGTGTGACCTTGGGTGTATAAGTACATAAAATAGGTATACAACTCAAACATGAATTGATAATAAATCATATGGAAACTTACTTTAAAACAACTCTTTGCTATACATATAATTTTACCATTTATAAGAGATGAAAGAAAAGCTGTATACTAATGAGGTGACGTGCTTGCTTATTTTTCAGTGGAGAAGTAAGTCTTGGATGAATATTTGTTACCATAGGATGCTGAGTGCTTTCTGCATTTTCCAGAGTTGATCAGTATTTTGATTTTATAATCATCAGTGCCGAGGAAGCCACTTCAAATATGTGTGTGTGTGTGTGTGTGTGTGTGTGTGTGTGTGTGTGTGTGTGTGTATGTGTATGTATAGTACAAAATGGCTAAAGTATGTTTGGAGCCATTTCAGAAATGGCTGAAAATTCTGTGTTATTCCTAAGCAAAATTAATGCAATGCTTTAAAAAATGTTTCTCTTTCTTTCTTTCTTTCTTTCTTTCTTTCTTTCTTTCTTTCTTTCTTTCTTTCTTTCTTTCTTTCCTCCCTCCCTCCCTCCCTCCCTCCCTCCTTCCTTCCTTCCTTCCTTCCTTTTTTCTTTTATTTCTTTTTCTTTTTTTTTTTCTTCACAAAACTCAAGTCAGGAACTCAAATGCCAACTTTTAAAATCAAACAGTCTAACACAGTCCAATCCAAAGGTACTGAAGATACATGAGCTGAGGGACGGAAGTGGGAAAACGGTAAAAATCTTTGTTTTCTGTAGTTGAACCGCTGTGTTTCCGTAAGAGTAGAAAGCTTTGTGTGTTCAGTGAGATGGACTTCCCGGAATCTGAGCTGAGGGGTTTCAGGCAGGGTTTGCTGGTGTAGCGTGTGGAGACAACATGTGCAGTGCAGAGTAAGCTCTCAAGTTGTGTGTTCGGAACCAAGGTTGCTGTGAAGGTGCAGTGGATGAGTGCCGACAGAAACACCTCAGGTTCATCACATGTTTGATATGGAGCCAGATTTTGGTTCCTGCATGCTCAGAAATGTTTCACTGTTGCCATTTTTTTTTCAACTTCAGTTATGCGACCCCCATGCAAGAGGCGGGGATCTAGGCTGACCTCCGTTCTCACACTTTTCTGCGCTCCCCACCACATTCCCCACTGGATGCATGTACTTGTTCTGGTCCAAATTGTCATCCACTCTGTAACCAAGTCAGCACCTGCAAAATGCACGTGTCCTGTCACCCACGTGCTGCTGGTCACGTGCTCCTCAGCTGTCTTCCACTGCTCTTTGCACAGAGACCAAGGGCCTGGGTCTCAGCTGCCCCTTCCTGTGTTGTGACTTTCCCATTCTCCTCCACAGGGCCTTTGCGTGTGTGCTGTCCTCCACCTGAAATGTTTCCCACACTGTCTTCACCTGTTAGCTATTTGGGAAGTCTTCCGTGTCCTTTCTGATCAGGGCCGCTCCTCAGATGTGCGGTTGCCCTACTTTGTGTGATTCATTGGTTAAGTAACATCCCTCCACTCACCGGCTGCAGCATCCAGAAGAAAGGGTTCCATGCCACCCTCAGGACAGCACTTGGCATATAGTAAAGGCTCATTAAATATTTGTAGAATGGAGACTTGAATGAATGGCTAATTCTAACAAGCATTTTAGAAACAGAAAATCCACTGATGGAGCAGAGATGAAGGGGAGAGAGGAAAGAATGGTAAAGGCTGGGAGGTTAAGCTCAGTTGTCGATGTTACTGGAGTGAGGTAAAGCATATTCCTAGTTGGATCAGAGAGGGGGTTTCCTGAGACAGTTGGAATGTAGGTCAGTGAAGTGAGGAGAGAAGACCTACCCCCAATGGAGCAGTGCCATCTAGTAGACTGGGGCCATGGAGAGAATGATGGCCGAGAAGACGGGGCCCAGAGTGCAGGCCAGCTCCTGTTGCAGGGCACAGCACCCCCAGAGTGCAGGCCAGCTCCTGTTGCAGGGCACAGCACCCCCAGAGTGCAGGCCAGCTCCTGTTGCAGGGCACAGCACCCCCAGAGTGCAGGCCAGCTCCTGTTGCAGGGCACAGCACCCCCAGAGTGCAGGCCAGCTCCTGTGTCATGGGCACAGTACCCCCAGAGTGCAGGCCTGCTCCTGTGGAAGGGCACAGCACCCCCAGAGTGCAGGCCAGCTCCTGTGTCATGGGCACAGCACCCCCAGAGTGCAGGCCTGCTTCTGTTGCAGGGCACAGCACCCCCAGAGTGCAGGCCAGCTCCTGTGTCATGGGCACAGCACCCCCAGAGTGCAGGCCTGCTCCTGTTGCAGGGCACAGCACCCCCCAGAGTGCAGGCCTGCTCCTGTGTCATGGGCACAGCACCCCCAGAGTGCAGGCCTGCTTCTGTTGCAGGGCACAGCACCCCCAGAGTGCAGGCCTGCTCCTGTGTCATGGGCACAGCACTCCCAGAGTGCAGGCCTGCTCCTGTTGCAGGGCACAGCACCCCCCAGAGTGCAGGCCTGCTCCTGTGTCATGGGCACAGCACCCCCAGAGTGCAGGCCTGCTTCTGTTGCAGGGCACAGCACCCCCAGAGTGCAGGCCTGCTCCTGTGTCATGGGCACAGCACCCCCAGAGTGCAGGCCTGCTCCTGTGTCATGGGCACAGCACTCCCAGAGTGTAGGCCAGCTCCTGTGGAAGGGCACAGCACTCCCAGAGTGTAGGCCAGCTCCTGTGGAAGGGCACAGCACCCCCAGAGTGCAGGCCTGCTCCTGTGTCATGGGCACAGCACCCCCAGAGTGCAGGCCTGCTCCTGTGTCATGGGCACAGCACCCCCAGAGTGCAGGCCTGCTCCTGTGGAAGGGCACAGCACCCCCCAGAGTGCAGGCCTGCTCCTGTGTCATGGGCACAGCACTCTCAGAGTGTAGGCCAGCTCCTGTGGAAGGGCACAGCACTCCCAGAGTGTAGGCCAGCTCCTGTTGCAGGGCACAGCACCCCCAGAGTGCAGGCCAGCTCCTGTGGAAGGGCACAGCACCCCCAGAGTGCAGGCCTGCTCCTGTGTCATGGGCACAGCACCCCCAGAGTGCAGGCCTGCTCCTGTGTCATGGGCACAGCACCCCCAGAGTGCAGGCCTGCTCCTGTGTCATGGGCACAGCACCCCCAGAGTGCAGGCCTGCTCCTGTGGAAGGGCACAGCACCCCCCAGAGTGCAGGCCTGCTCCTGTGTCATGGGCACAGCACCCCCAGAGTGCAGGCCAGCTCCTGTGGAAGGGCACAGCACTCCCAGAGTGTAGGCCAGCTCCTGTTGCAGGGCACAGCACCCCCAGAGTGCAGGCCTGCTCCTGTGTCATGGGCACAGCACCCCCAGAGTGCAGGCCTGCTCCTGTGGCAGGACACAGCGTTCCCAGAACATCAGCCTTTGAAAAGCCCGCCCACTGGTGCCTCACCAGAACCTCTCACACCTTTGGCCTCCAACTGGGGCAACATCTTTGTTTCCTCTTGTTCTGGGGTGTCTAACTTTTTCCACTGAGCATTCCTGGCTCTCCTCCAGCCTACAGACAGCCACTGTGGGACATCCTCAGCTTCTGATCATGTGAGCGAACCTGGTAAATACCATCTTATTGGGCGGATCCTATTGGTGCTGTTCCTTGGAGAATCCCAACTCACATGTGACAGCAGGGACAGTGGCCATCTTTCCTTGAGGGCAGAAGCTAAGCAAGCCAGGAAGCAGGAAAAATAAAAACCCCAGTGTTTCTCCTGAATTGATGTCTTTCAGTGTAACAGCAAAAGGGAACTCTTGTACATGAATGAGCCCCAAGAGCACCACTGTGTTACAGGAGAGAACATTAACTTACATGTCTAAGGTCATCTCCAAATATGAAGAAAAGGTTATTATTGATATTCACATATTTAAAAGCAAATGTTACCAAAAAATGACAGAAATCAAGATTTACTCTTGAAAGAGCTACTAGGAAAACAAATGTATAAGTTCTCATGATACTGGGTATGTGCTTATCTGTATACATATATACACTTATTTCCTGGAAATACATTATTTGATGTCAATATGTAGATATTTGTCTTTATATTTAAAACACATCCTTTCAACAATATAGCCAGGGGTGGCGTTTTCCATGGGTTGATGGTATCAGGAAAGAATGATACTAATCAGGCCAAATTATGGGCAATTTTCTCCTAAATAGGTTTGTTCTCCGATGAAGTTTGCTCAGTGTTGAGGATGCCATCCTCACCTGTTGTAGCCCATCTGGGTTTCCTGGTGGCTTTATCCAGCAGGTCTGCATAAAGAGGATGATTGGACCACGGGCCTGAGTGCAGGTGTTTGGAAGGGTGGACACTTGGCTGGATCTCACAAGGGGGAGCTCTTTGCTCCACCCCTTGGCACTGTGATAAAAAGCCCTTTGGAATCAAGTTCGGGGCTGGTGGGTTGAGACCCAGGCCCTCCCGAGGCTACCCTGTGTTTCTGTCTTTCCTCTCGTTGGCTAGGTATCTCTTTCTAGCTAATATTTCTCACTTCTCCCTACTCAAGAGTATCCTGGGTCATAAAAGTGGCGGCTGGTCCACCACACCCACCTCCAGCTAGACTTGCTGCAGATGCAGCCTCCTAGGGAGAACGCAAGCAGGAGGATGGATGGTACAGGTCCAGCCTCCATAGCTAAGGAATGCCCAGTGTCACATTGACTTGTACGACATCATGCCAAGCACCTGTCACATTCCGGGTTTGGGAGCAGATACCGGATGGTAGTCAAGCCATCCCTGCCATACAGCATCAGTCCTGCTTCCCTCCACAAACAAGTGATCACTAACACTAGACTGCTATATGATGAGGACTCTTTTTTTGGGGAAATATATAGCTCTTAGTGCTGGATTGGCACAAAATAGAACGCCTTTTCACCTGATCCCTACAGGAAAAAGCGAGTCACTAAGCAACTATTCTACCCTTCAAATACGAGACAAAGCTTGGAGCAATTATTTCCCGAGAAACTGTTGCCCCGTGGTATTCCAGGGTGGTGCCTATCTGTTTTGTGAGCACCCCAGAACCTTGCCGAGGGTTTAGACTCGAACATCAAGTTAGCTTGTTGGCTTCTTTCTGCATTGGCTGGATTTCAGCCTCTTAAAGCCAAACTACACAAAACCCTCCCTTGTGTGGGTCCAGTTTATGAGCCCAATGTGGAAAAGCCATTGTTAAGCCAGCTGGGGCGAAGGGCTTGGGCTGCAGCCATTGGTGACTCATCGGGACATTTTCATTCTCTCTTTCCCACTGGGCATGGACCCAGTGGCCCAAAACAGGGCCTATGAAGCTGTCATAGTCTGTCGTATCAAAGTGACTCGAGATCCTCTGGACTGGGACCATTGAAATGATAGACTGTGGCTGTCTTCCTGGGAACGCCCATGTAATGCCTGTTCAGGGAACACTTCATTTACTTGCTAGAGTCCTGCAATTGTGGGTGGAAATTAAGTATTGCTCTTACCCCGGAGTTCTGCTTCTATTTAAATGACTCCCTTGTATGGTGTAGATGATGGGCCTTCATACCTATTTCTAAACTATGTGCAGTATGATTTGTCATAGAATCACAGTACATTTTGTTTAATGAAAATGTGCTCAGATTTCAAAGGAAAAAAGTTGCTCTTTTGCTTATAGTAATTTTTTTTTTTTTTTTTTTTTGGTTTTTCGAGACAGGGTTTCTCTGTGTAGCTTTTGCGCCTTTCCTGGAACTCACTTGGTAGCCCAGGCTGGCCTCGAACTCACAGAGATCCGCCTGGCTCTGCCTCCCGAGTGCTGGGAGTAAAGGCGTGCGCCACCACCGCCCGGCTTGCTTATAGTAATTTTTTATGAAGAACTGAGAAGAATTTGGGTGTAAAATGAGCTTTAGACTGGAGATTTATTACGTTACCTGAGTCTTAGGTCTGAGAGTAAGAATACTAATGTCAGATGGGGACCAAAGCTGGGACTGTCAGTCGGGCGATCATGCTTCATTTTTTATTGGGTAATTTCAGAGATTATCTACAAATACTCTTTCTTATTTCTGTGTCATTGAGCTAAAACAGAAGCTGGTGACATATACATATACATATATATATATTCCAAATTTAAGACAAAAACTCAAAACAAAAATCTAGAAAAGACTAGTAATGGCCTAGGAGATCTCATTATAATCAAATATTAAAGCACAGGGAAATTCTTTTTAAAATTAAAGTTCTCACTGGGCGTGGTGGTACATGTCTTTAATACCAGCACAGACAGGCAGAAACAGGCAGAGCCCTGAGTTTGAGGTCAGCCTGCTCTACAAAGTGAGTTCCAGGACAGCCAGGGCTATACAGAGAAACTCTATCTCAAAAAACCAAACTAAACCAAAAACCAACAACAACAACAACAACAACTAAACAAAATAAAAAAAAAAACAAACCCAAACAAACCAAAAAAGCAAAACCAAAAAACAAAATAAAACAATCCCCCTCAACCCAAAAAATGAAATTAAAGTTCTAATATGTTGAAGAACTGGCTGGAGATCAAGGATGCTCTTCACTTATAGATACATATTCTACCCATGGTCATTACAAATGACCAGAGTGAGAATTTAAAAATAACTGCTACAAGGATAATATTAAACTTCGGTCCCTTTTTCCTCTTTAGACACTGTCTCATGTTGCCCGGGCTGGCCTTGAACTCTTGGTCCTCCTGCCTATACCTCCTGGGGTGCTGGAATTCCATAAAAGTGCCATTACATACACAGGCATTTCTATTTCCAGTGGGTGTGTAAGTAGCAGAACATGTGATTTTTAGACTGTTTATCTTTTAGTTAGAATAAGAAATGAAAGAGTTTTTTGGGGACTGTTTCTTGGAAGAATACAAATGTTTCGAGTTACAGGATGGATTGAATCTCCAAAAATTGGAATAAAGATTTTTTTTCCCCAACTACACAGACTATTTTAAAAGATTAATGACATCATTTCAAGAGTCAGAAAGACTTTCATGGGTTGGAGAGACAGCTCAAAGGTTAAGAGCATTTGTTCTTGTAGAGGACTTGGGCTCGGTTCTAGCACCCACGTGGTGGTTCACAATGGCCCAAACCTCAGTTACAGGATGCATATGACACAGCAGTCTTTTCAAGCAAAATAGTCATACATAAAATACAAAAATCTAAACAAACATTTTCAGTAGATTTTGCTGAGTGAAAGTATTTTCATTTAAAAAGCTGTATTTTCATGTAAAAAGTTGGCTTATCTGTGGTTTGAGATACACAAAAACAGAAATAGGTGGATTCTGAATTGGCGTTAATATTACTAATTCATGAGAGTGGCGTGGTTGGCAATGATTTAGTATGTCTTGTAGGGCTTCCGTCAAAAGCAAGCCTTAGTTCCACACCTCTGGTTTTGAAATGCGTTTCCCCTCAGTAATTATGAAGCCAGAAATGACTCTTGGCACCTGGTTCACAGTGCCTTTTACTGCTCATGGTGTTCCATGAATGTAACACCCGGGGGTTTGGGTGAGTGAGGTGTGTGCTTTATTTCTGGTCCACACATCCTGAGATAGCGTGTGTAAATGGGTCTCCATTTTACAAAGCTGACCGAGCACTGTGAAGGGATTTGTGGTCCCTGTAGAAAAGGCATTATAAAGCCGGGGAAGAAAAATGGAAAATACAAAAGGCTCAGAGAAAATTCCCCAAACAGCACAACAAAAAGATTTTCTGTGGCCATGGAGAGCCTTCAGCACCCCAAATCCCATTTAAATGGTAGTTCCCACCTCATGAATAACAAACACAGAGCTGGCTACAGATAAGATGAAGAGGTGTGATCTCCCACCTTGTTTAACTTCTCAGGTAGGTTCTGGACTTTTGCAGGAGCTTTGCACCTTCTCTTCCTGCACTCCAGGAGCTCAGCATCCCATCTGTTGTTTTTTTTTTTTTTTTTTTTTTAAATTTATTTTAATTTATTTTGCAATACAATTCAGTTCTACATATCGGTCACGGATTCCCTTGTTCTCCCCCCTCCCGTCCCCCTCACCTTCCCCCCAACGCCCCCCCCCCCCCCATTCCCATCTCCTCCAGGGCAAAGCCTTCCCCACAGACTGAGGTCAACCTGGTAGACTCAGTCCAGGTAGGTCTAGTCCCCTCCTCCCAGGCCAAGCCAAACAATCCTGCATAGGCCCCAGGTTTCAAACAGCCAACTCATGCAATGAGCACAAGATCTGGTCCCACTGCCTGGATGCCTCCCAAACAGATCAAGCCAATCAACTGTCTCACCCATTCGGAGGGCCTGATCCAGTGTGGACCCCTCAGCCATTGGTTCATAGTTCATGTGTTTCCATTCATTTGGCTATTTGTCCCTGTGCTTTATCCAACCTTGGTCTCAACAATTCTCGCTCATATAAACCCTCCTCATTCTCGCTAATTGGACTCCCAGAGATCCACCCAGGGCCTAGTCATGGATCTCTGCATCCAGATCCCTCAGTAGTTGGATGAGGTTTCTAGCACAACAATTAGGGTGTTTGGCCATCCCATCACCAGAGTAGGTCAGTTCGGGCTGTCTCTCGACCATTGCCGGCAGTCTGTTGTGTGGGTATCTTTGTGGATTTCTGTGGGCCTCTCTAGCACTTTGCTTCTTCCTGTTCTCATGTGGTCTTCATTTACCATGGTCTCCTATTCCTTGTTCTCCCTCTCTGTTGTTGATCCAGCTGGGATCTCCCGCTCCCCCAAGCTCTCTTTCCCTCGACCCTCGCCTTTCATTACCCCCACTCATGTCCAGGCTGTTCATGTAGATCCATCTGTTGTTTTTATCCTCACCTAGTGATGCCTGGGCCTCACACACATCTTTGGCCAGAGGCTGGAAGGTTAGGCTGGGCAGGGGAGGCTGTGGACCGCGCCATTTGATCAGACTCCATGAAATCACCTAACACACTCTCACTACGGACAATCCCTTCCTTCTTCCCTCCTCCTCCCTCTACCTCATAAAGAGTTTTAGATTATTATAGGACAACACCAGGCTTCGCTGATTTCCTGTATCTTGTTTTTCTACTTCTTTCAACTGTGAGTTTATACTTCTTTCATTCTTGGTTTTTGTTTGGTATTCAAGTGAGATGCTCAGCTTACAAATTCTTAGTTTTAAAATCTCCCAATACAGGCAGGGAAGGATATATACCTTTCTGTGTTTGCAACATCCACAAGGTTTGATATGCAGGATTTTCATTACTTTATGCAGATATCTAGATTTATATGCCCCCTCCCCCCTTTGAAATGATTAGAAGTTCATTCTTTTTGAGATGTGGTATTGGGAACTGAGTCCAGTGCCTTGGTCACAAGTGTGTTCTAATGACCTCATCCCTTAGAAGGTTATTCTTAAAATTTCCAAATGCATAAGATTCTCTCTCCTCCACCTTTCTGTCATTGACATCTGGTCTTACACCATCAAACTGTTTTGTGATCAGAAAGTGGGTTCTTTTTGATACTGGGTTTTGAACATTTGTCCATACGCTTGTTGGCTTAGAATTGTAGTCAGTGTTAAGTTTTAAATCCCCGGATGCTGGGTATCTGCTGCCGCTGATGTAGAAAGCCAATCAAGCTGAATTAATAAATCCAGGTTTAATGAACAGAGCAAAGCAATCCTGGGTGACCCTTGGAAAGGCAGGGGAAGAGTCACCTGGCAAATATGGCAGTCAGTTTTTGTACATGTTTTCTGTGTGGGCTCGGGAAGAAATGTGTGTTCCTTAATTGTTGGATCTGGGGTTCTAGTCTCATTTTTTGGCATCCTACCAATCTGTTAACTCATCCTTGTGTGTTTGGGGTCTTCTGAGCTGTCCTCAAGTTGTCTCACTTATGAGGTGCTTTGGAAGGTTGTGCGCATGTGTGGGCTCTCGCAGGGGTTCCCTGGCTTCTTTGGGTTTGGCCAATGGGATGCAGGAAGGAGACTGCAAATCCTTAGGGAGGTCAGAGTCAGAAGTCCTCAGCTCCTTCCCAATGGCCGTTTGCCAGGCTCTGTCATCCTTTAAGGCCTGGGAGCTAATCACTGCTCACAGCTATGTGGCCATGTCTGGAGGTCTCCTGTCAGAGTCCTTAGCCTTTTCTCTTAGTCGTCCAGATGTCAGCCCATTCTTGTGAGTGCCTTTTTAAAGCCTATCTCAGGTGTGGTACCTTCACCTGCTGAGGGATTTTTACTCAAGCAGAAGCTTTGAGCTCTTCCTAAGTCATGGGAGGGGATTGCCCCGAAATTCCCTTCTCTGACCCTGGGGAGATCTCTTCCCAGCAACACAGTTAACATCTGAGCACCTAGGATTAGCCTGCTGGAGAACAGGCTGAAAGTCAAACACTAGCCTGGAGGGACCTGTCATAAGACAGTGTCTGTCCCTTTGGCCACTAATTTCTAGATAGATATATCTTCATCATTACTCTTAGAAATTAAAATTTGTAAAGATTAAAGTGTTACTAAGTGTTAGTCCATTTGTTTAAAATAAGTTATTCAGAAATAAGTGTAAACCCTTTAACACAGCATTTTAAAATGCTTTAGAGTTTTATGAAACTAGCGTAGAGAGCATTGTTGTTTGACGATTCATGATAGTTTGTTCTACCATACCTGGATTCCTGGATTCTCACATCTGCTTCTGTGCAGGCGGATTTTTCTTTGGGCTGCCAGCTTACAAAAACAAAACAAAACAAAGAAAACAATGAAGAGACTTATTATCAATTAGGAAAGCTTAGCCTTATCCTATGCTTGTTCCTAAATAGCTCTTATAACTTAAATTAACCTATATTTTTAAATCTATGTTCTTTCATGTGCTCGTTACCTAATCTCCATTTTGCCCATCATGCTTCCTCCGCATCTGGCTGGCAATTCCCCTTTCTTCTTCCCAGAGCTCTCTCTCTCCAGAAGTTCTGCCTATATCTCCTGCCTACCAATTGGCTTTTTTCCCCCCGCCCTGAGATAGGATTTCTCTGTGTAGTTTTGGTGCCTGTCCTGGATCTCACTCTGTAGACTAGGCTGGTCTTGAACTCACTGAGATCCACCTGGCTCTGCCTCCCCAGTGCTGGGATTAAAGGTGTGCACCACTACCGCCCTGCTCGCCTAAACTATTTTTAATTATAACTTGTATTACCATCTTAAAGCTATCTTTTTGGATCAACTCCATCAGAGACCTGAGAAGGATATACTATTACCTGAGTAAACAGGAAGTGCAGAGCTACCAACTTCCAAAACTATAGAAATGACAGAAACAGCTGACTGCCTAGACAGTCACCCAAGGTTCCTCTGCAGTGTTGGCGCATCCATCTTCTGCCTACAGGTCTAGAACATCTGACAGACTTTTCTGTGAAGCAGGAATTTTGAAGGACTGTCCTACTTTGTCTTGGCAAAATTTGGCAGCCACTTTCTTTTATGTCAGCAGTTGAGGCAAGGGCAGTTTCTTGCCCAGATGGCTAGTTTTGCTACATAGAAAGTAAATTCCATGTGGAGCTTCATCGATGTCTATCATCCTTTTTTGAAGTATATTGGTGCTGCCAGGAGCAGACATATTTCACTGTCATGAAAAGCTTTATGTTATTAAAAAATTTTAAATACCATATTCTGTAGGTCTTTTAAGTGTTTGAAGACTACTTGTCTATCTAAAATATATCTTTGACCTTGAAAACATACTTAACATGACTACAAGTTTGATTGTTATATGTGACTAACTACTAACTTGCATTTGTTTATTATTCTGAAGAGTTTGTAACAACTTTCAAGGACTAGAAATTTTTATTATGTTGTTAAATGAGCTGCATAGGTATGATACCTTAAGTAAGAGTAGAAACATATGTACAGTATGTTCTAACCAAAAAACCCTCAAATTTGTGTCAATGTACAAAATTCCATACCAATGTAAAATATTTGAAACTAGTGGTTATTCAAAAGTAGACTCAACAATCCACCCTTTTATCCCATCATTTCTATGTTCCCCCTTTTTCCCTTTAGAAAGAGATCCTTGAATCTAATCTCCTTTGTTTAGCTTTCTTCCTAACCATGACCAGTAACAATTTGTAACCAACACCCCTAAATGATGACAAACATCCATAACTCACTGAACAACCAAAAACCACCCACTCGGCCTCTTGGGAATGTAGGTGTTATGTTCTCTAGACTGCTTCCTGTTGAGGGTGATGGAATCTTTGGGGGACCCTGAGAAAATTAGGGTAATGGTCAAGTCCTAGGAGAGCTAGGTGTATCATTTGTTGTCCAGACTGTGCAATGGGAAAGTGCAAGGCTTATCTGCAGTCCTGTGAAGCTGGACCATCTCAGCCAGCAGCCTTGAAGCTGTTCTGGATGCAGAACTCTGAGGAAACTGCAACAGAGGCACTCTGAGAGGCTGGATCACCTAGGTCATCCATTTTCTTTGGTGTCTGGTCCCCTTACTCTGAAAACTCATAAACTTTCAAAGGTAACATACAAATGTGTATTAACACAAGTATGGACTGTATGTTGTATACAAGCCAGCCAAAGTTGATTTTTTGTTTTATGTTTGAGCAGGTAAAATATACATAACCTGTCTTGTGTGTGTGTGTGTGTGTGTTTTTTTTTTTTTTTTTAAGGTTTAGTTCTTTTTGTCTGTAGCCAGGATTTTCAGGGGTCTCCCCAGATCAAATCAATATGATATCTATCAATCTTGAATGAATCTAACACCTTTTGTTTTCTGTTGAAACAAAAGTATAACCTCTTCCCCAATGTAACATATTTTTTACTTCCATTTTGAAGACATTTAGAAAATATATAGATTGGTTTAATTTAGCAATTTTTATAGCCGAATATCTCTTAGCAGCTATTTGATTATTAACAATTAAAAAATTTAAAGTTAACAAGATACCATATAGGATCCAGACTCTGTGTATTTTCCATCTTTACATGGATTATCCTTTTTATATTATTTTATTCTCTCTTTAAATAAGACTTTATCTTATTATTTATAAACTATTTTTTCTATGACTATCTATACCCATTTTCTTTTCTTTTTTATACCTATACACACTTTTAAACACACTGTAACCTGTTTAGAGTTTTTTATTTTTCTTTTCTGTCTGGATCTGTCTTTACTGAGTATCTATAGCATTCTCTGATCACATGAAACAAATTTTTTTTTTTTTTTTTTGGTTTTGCGAGACAGGGTTTCTCTGTGTAGCTTTGCGCCTTTCCTGGGACTCACTTGGTAGCCCAGGCTGGCCTCGAACTCACAGAGATCCACCTGGCTCTGCCTCCCGAGTGCTAGGATTACAGGCGTGCGCCACCACCGCCCGGCACAAATATTTTTTTTAAAAAAATTTTTATTTTTATTTTATGTGAATTGGTGTTTTGCCATGAGTGTCAGGTCCCCGGAACTGGAGTTACAGACAGTTGTGAGCTGCCATGTGGGTGCTGGGAATTGAACCTGCGTCCATCTGAAAGAATAGTCAGAGCTCTTAACCACTGAGCTGTGGTGGTATTGTGTTCCTCAATATATTGTGCATCCTAATAAATTTATCTGGGGTCAGAGGACAGAACAGCCACTAGACAGACAAAGGGGCCAGAAAATGGTGACACACACACCTTTAATCCTAGCATTCCAGAGGCAGAGATCCCTCTGGATCTTTGTGAGTTCAAGGCCACATTGGAAACAGCCAGGCATGGTGACACACGCCTTTAATCCCAGAAAGTGAGCTTTTAATCCCAGGGAGTGATGGTAGAAAGTAGAAATGTATATAAGGCGTGAAGACCAGAAACTAGAAGCATTTGGCTGGTTAAGCTTTCAGGCTTTGAGTAGCACAGTTCAGCTGAGATTCATTCTGGATGAGGACTGAAAGGCTTCCAGTCTGGGGAAACAGGATCAGCTGAGGAACTGGTGAGGTGAGTTGGCTGTGGCTTGCTCTGCTTCTCTGATCTTCCAGCATCCACCCCAATAGCTGGCCTCAGGTTTGATTTTATTAATAAGACCTTCTAAGATTCCTGCTACACTGAGTCATCTCTCCAGTCCATGAAACAAATCTTAAATTGCTATATCAGCCGCCATGCAGCTCAGCTTAGCTTATGGTGCTGGCTGCTGGCCCCTGGCTCCAGTCCTCAGGCAGTAGCCAGTAGCCAGGCCTATTTATGTCTCTAAGCACCAGCCCACCTGAGAGTCTGAAGGACTAGGAAGCTACATCTGACTCCTTGTCCCGAACTTTCCTTAGCTTTCTCAGGCCCTATGTTTGGATATTCCAGCCCCGACATTGGACACCACATGTAGACAGATTTTTCTTTGAGCCACCAGCTCACAAAAAGTGTCAGAGAGACTTATTATCAATTATTATGGTCTTATCCTAGACTCGTTCCTAATTAGCTCTTATAACTTAAATTAACTCACATTTTTTTAATCTATGTTCTTCCATGTGCTTGTTGCCTCATCTCCATTTTGCCCATCCTGCTTCCTCTGCATCTGGCTGGCAACACTCCCCTTTCTTCTTCCCAGAGCTCTCTGTCCAGAAGTTCCGCTTATATGTCCTGCCTAGCCATTGGCCATTACAGTTGTGAATGTACAGGTGTGGGTCCTGGGAAACCAACAAGAACAGCAAAAGCTCATTCTAATAGAGAATCTAGAATGATTTCACTGAGTTTTTTTTGTCTTTTCTTTGCAGGGGTGTGGACAGAATCGATGGCCTCACACTGGCAAGGCGAGTACTCTACTATTGAGCCACACTCCCAGGCTTATCAATGAGTTTGTCATACCCGGTTATATTAGCCTGTTGATCTATCTTGCACTTTGAATGGGTTCAAGGTTCACAAGGGTGCATTAGCACCTGGAGGAGAAAGAGTAGGTTACAGGCCAATGCCACTGTGACAGTTTTGTGGGTCTCAGGCCCTGCCTCACGTCTCGGCAAGTCTTTGTTATGAACTCTGTGGAGTCTTTTTAGCCTTATAGCTGGGCCGACCAGGAGAGGCCTGTGTTACCTCTCTGTGAAGTGGGGTTTGGAATGAATTTGTGCTTTCCATTTTCCAAGATCCAGTGGCTGCCACCGATCAGTATCTCATTTGCTCCTAAGTCACATTCACTATGGAGTCAGAGTTCCAAGAAAGGGCCACCAGGACCTGAGCTGCTCTGCCCTTTTCTCAGTCGCAGCATCCCCAGTGCCTTTCCTTTTCTCCACTGGCCTCTTCTGAACTCCAGCTTGGCACTGTAAGGACCTGACTTCTGCCTTGAGATTTCCAGTGCTCTTCTCTAGTGAGGAAACCCTGACTTCCAGAGCAGAGCAGGGCAGGGCGAAGGGCTGGAACTGTGTAGATGGAGGAAGCAGACTTGATGACTCAGCTTAAGTGCTGGTTTGTTTATGGATATATTGAAACCTGTATATCAGTTCTGGTGAAATATTCTCCACATTATGGTTTGAATTACTCACCTTCAATGACCCATGTATTAAAGGTATGTCTCCCGGCCCACAATTAGGTAGTAGAACCCTTAAGGGGTGGAGCCTTATTGGAAGTCTTTCAGTCACGTGGAGGTGTGTCCTTGAAGGGGATTATTGGGACCCAGGTCACTCTTTTCCTCTTTTTTATTTCTCACTATCATGAGGTGAGTCTCTTCCTCCACTAAGTACTCCCTGTCATGATGCCACGGACCCGGAGACAACCAGCTGCCATCCACCTTCATGGACTGAAGTCTCCAAAACTGTGACACAAAATTAGCCATCCTTGTTTCTAAGTTCTCATCCCAGATATTTTGTTATAGTAATGAAAAGCTGGGTAATAAAATTCTGGTATTCTAGAATCATTCCCAGAAACATAATACACCTAGAGTTTTGCTCTTTAAAGAGAGAGTGAATTCAACTTGACATTCAAGGACGCATGCTAGACCTTAGAGTGTGTCCAGCAGTAACATTCCTTCTCCCTCTCAGAAATACACAACAGCAGCAAAAATCCCCACCCCCCAACAAACAAACAACAAAATCAGCAAACAGACTCACAAAGAACAAAACTAGCAGGGCAGACTCTCTCCGCAGCAGATGATTCAAGTATCAGCCGAGTCTGATGGACACGGAAGCCACCCACAGGGATGGTGGAGATCATCAACAGACTGAGAGGAACTTTAGATCAAATCATCACCAAATTATCTGGAGGGGAAATGAGCCCAAATGCCCAGCCAAACATAAAAAATATATGGATGGAAAAGAAATGGCTGAATACACTGGGTTACGTAAGAGTTTCAGAAAGAATTCATGGGGTTTCTGGAAGCACAATTTCATCACGAGCTGAAGGAAAATGAAAAGGAAGACAGCAGGCGTAATTGCCGTGAGCAACAGCTTCCTGCTGAGAGAGAAGGGCTTTACCATCAGCTCGGTGAGAATACATCCAGGCAAATACCGAAAACATGGAAATAAACACTTCTCATAAAGTCAGAGCGGGAGGACAAAAGGGCACCCAGAGACATGCCATGTGTAGCAGAAAAGAGAGGGAGCAAAGGCCAGGTGAAGTGGTAATAGAAAAAGGGAAGTGAGAAGATTACAGCTCTGTGGGCATCATTAGGGTGAGGGAAAGCAGGCAGATGGAAGGTGCTTAAAATGTAAGGGAGCAAAACATCAGCAATGCCATGGGTCAGATCCGGGAAGAGCAAATGGTGCCACAAAGAACATTTCTTTATAACAGAAAAAGGAACGGGGTGGAAGGCGGGAGGAAAGATGGGAGCCAGGAGTCAGCGAAACTGGGTCATAGCTGGCTGTGTTACCACTGGCTACGTCTCCTTGGGCACCCAATCTGGGCTCCCGGGTTAGGCTCTTTGGTCTATGACATCAAAGACGTACTCCAGTACTGATCTGTAACATTTTGACAGCACGACCCCTTCAAGCCCCGAATCCTCTTCCCAAAAAAGTTTACACAAGCTTTTACTAGGTTAGTCTTGCTATTTCCTCGGGGTCTTGCATATTTTGAAAGGAAACGAAGGACTTTTTGGTTGGGAATTATAGCTTAAACTTGATTTCTTAGAGCCCTCCCAGCTCGGAAAACCCTGCTACGACGGCTCCAGGTGGTTAAGCGTCTGCATTTTTAAAATCACGTTGAATTGAACCACGCTCCGGTCCCAGGAGGGGCTGTTAGAGCTGTTGGAGGCTGTGTGGATGAGAGTCTGCTAGTTAGCCATGGAAGGATGTGAGAAAGGAAGGGGGGCTTGCTAAACTGTTCTGCAAGCCTTTGCTTTGTTGCTGTGTTTTTCGTTCATTCAGCAATTCAGAGGAATTTAACCTAATATACTATTAGGGTTTAACCGTCTTGGCTGGATGTATTCTACCCCTTATCATCTTGTGTTCTTGGCCTTGTCTTATCTTCTCATCCTACTTTGTGATGGAGTGGTGGAGTGATTGGGAATCGAACCTTGGAAGTAGATAACATGCACCTTAGGTGGCGCCTGGATAGAGAGAATGAGAAATATGAGACGCAGGCTCAGCTCAAGGAATTTGTAGCAAGGCTGAGAAGAGAAGGCACAGACATACCTAAAAGGATGCCATCATAAAGAGTTGGGCTACAGGAGAGAGGATTACAGTCCCACGCGCCTTCAGAGAGCATGTTCTGTCTGCCAGCAGGGGAGCCCCCCTGGCCTCTGAAGCTTGAGGTGTACAGAGAAATGAGAAGTAGACCTCAGAATACTTCATGGAAAAGACGTGTGTTGATGCTTGGCAGGACCAGGCCAGGAAGGATGTGCAGGTGAGGTATGGCCTCCGACAGAAGGTCAGTGGAGAAATTAGTGAGAGGCTATTATTTACAAAATTTAAAAATACATTTATTCCTCCATTAATGTGTGTGTATGTGTGTAGTGGTGTGAGTGTGGGTCCCCGCCTATGTGTGGAGACTGGAGGACAAGCGGAGTAGTCAGTTGTCTCTTTCCACCTCTTAAGCTGGGTCCTTTGTCAGGTTGGGTGACAGGCATCACTAATTGAGCCATCAAGCTGGCTCAAGAGGGGTATCGTCAGTAAAATTCATCTTGGCTCTCCTCCCTTCCTTTCTAGCGCCCTTGCTGCTGCCTGGAAATTTCTAACACAAATTAACATCATCATAAAATAGATCCATCTTTAGACTGTAGACAAACATCTATCAACAGCCAGGCATGCTGCCCCATGCCTTTAATCTCAACATTCAGGAGGCAGAGGCTGGCCAATCTCTTCAGAGTTCAAGACCAGCCTGATCTACAGAGTGAGTTCCAGGCCAGCCAGGGCTGTTATATAAGTGAACTCCCTGCCCCCCTTCCTATCACACACACACACACACACACACACACACACACACACACACACACACACACACCACACACACGCGGAACAACCCATTTATCCACCCAGTACGTATTTATTGAGTACCTACTATGTGCCAACCATTGCGCTACATTGTAAGAATACAATACATTGTAAACAAGTTGTAAGTGGCCCTGATGCCAGTGGGCACTGTGTCTGAGAGAGTCCAAACAGAGAGAAGGGTGGATGAGAGCACACTGTCACACTGTCAGGCGGATTAGAAGACTGCTCTCCATTTGCCCTGGTCTGTTGATTCCTGAAGGTTGGCATGTGGGCACTACTCGAGGAACCAGGAGCAGAATCTCCGACTCCAGAAAAGGATTAATGTGCTGTGAGAACACTGAAATCAACACAGCGCATAGAGTTTCAGCATTCTGTTCCAGCCTAACGAAGCTGGCAGGGCGTCAGGAATATAACAGAAATCTCGAAGCTTGGGAGAGGTGCATTACAGCCACCAGTGGTTTTTACCATGAATAAAAAGAGCCGTAGGAGCAAGCAGAGCTTTTGAAAACTGCCCCAAAACTAGGCAGCACAAACAGAGATAAATAAAGTACACAGTAAAGAGACAAAATAATAAAATACTATAATTTGGCCTCCCAGCATGAAGAAGAAAGCCGAGACCAGAAGAGAGTGGATTAGAATTCATGAGCCGTTTGTTCAGCTTTGAATTGATGGAGCCCTGGCTGGCTGGAGAGGCCAGAGCCAACCCTGGCTGAGGCCCCCGCAGAAATGGGCCCATTCTCTCATTCTTCCTCTGACAAGGTTAGTGTTATTATTATGTTTTAAAGTAGTAACTTGGGGGCTGGCAGTGTGCGGTGTCTATGTTGCTTCCTAAAGTCCTGCAGGAGACCCAGGACAGTCTCAGCGCTGCACGGTGGCTCCTGACGTGGCTCACGGGCCTTCCACTCACCGTTCATTCCCTTCGTGCTCTGGTACACCTTCCAGGTCTCCAGGGGTTTTGGTCCCAGCTCTTCCTGGGTTCTTTGGGAGTAGCCCAGTTGTCTCTCCTTTACCATGCCCTCTCTGCCTTCCTTCTGCCTGGTTACCATGCCTCCATCTACTTCCATTCTTCCTATATGTCACATTGATGATGCTCTGTTCTTGTCCCTTCTTATCCTCTTGAATTTATACCGAATTTCTTTCTTTCTTTTTTTTTTTTTTTTTCAGGGCTGAGGACCAAACCCAGGGCCTTGAGCTTGCTAGGCAAGCGCTCTACCACTGAGCTAAATGCCCAACCCCCCGAATTTATTTCTTCTAGAAAGGACATGCGATATGCATGTTTGTAGCTAGAGTTTTCCTGCTTGGCCCACGGTCAGGGCAAATCTCTCTCACCCGCCAGTCCCACAGCCACTCAGACCCGACCAAGTAAACACAGAGACTTATATTGGTTACAAACTGTATGGCTGGGGCAGGCTTCTTGCTAACTGTTCTTACAGCTTAAATTAATCCATTTCTATAAATCTATACCTTGCCACATGGCTCGTGGCTTACCGGCATCTTCACATGCTGTTTGTCATCGTGGTAGCTGGCAGTGTCTCTCTCACCCAGCTTCCTGTTCTCTCAATTCTCCTCTCTGTTAGTCCCGCCTATACTTCCTGCCTGGCCACTGGCCAATCAGTGATTTATTCATTGACCAATCAGCAACACATTTGACATACAGACCATCCCACAGCACCTCCCCTTTTCTTTTCTTAAAAAGGAAGGTTTTAACCTTTACACATCTCCAAAGTCAGCTTGGTATATTTGGGAATTTGAGCGTCGCTTCTCTTACTACTTCCTGCTGGAGGGGGGCGCTGTATCTTATGGGGACACAAAGACTATTTTAGGATTATGGAGTAATCCGTGAGGCTGTATCGTCTGAGCCAGTTGTCTTGAAACGGTTCTGGATGTTGGATCATCTGGGCCATGGTGTCATCGGAGACCTTTCAGGTGGTCTTGGCTGGTCAAACCTGATGTATCTTAATCTGGAACAAATCCATAGCCTCTGGCTTTCTGTAGGAACAAAAGCAGAGCCTCCTTTCCAAAGCAACATATCCTTACATCCAAATTTTAAAGTCAAGGTACCTTTAAAATATACATTTTGGCATAACTCAACAGCTTTTGTAATCAAATGTTTTTCTTCAGTTACAAATATCAAAGAGAACATAATCCAGATTCTCTGTGTGGTAGCCATCTTTACGTGGCTTATTTTTTTATATTGACTTGAGCCTATTGCTTTAAACTGCAACCTTCTAAGCCTGAAACCGTGCTGGCGCTATGGCTGCTGGCTCCGCCCACTTCAGCTTCCCAACATGGCAGTGGTACGTTTTCTGCCAGCTCTGGGAGCCATCAACTCTCAGAAATAGTGGGTCTATGCTTCTATCAAAGCAGCGTGTAGCCCAGAAACCTCATTTTTTTTTGTTTTTGTTTGTTTTGTACTAGCAAAGGCTAAATCCACCACACAGCTTAATGTGCCACTTGCAGAGGCCTCATTCCCACCATACTGCAGGTCGAGCATGCACGCCAGGAACCCGCCATAGTAGCTCAAACACGCAGGCTGCCGCTAGCTTAAAAGAGACAACTAGGACCTGTTTTTAGCTCCGTTTTAGAATCTTTTTACTCAGGTTTTAGGTGGAAACTCTTGCCACCACGTTGGACGCCATTTGTTGCTAAAGTTTTCCTGCTTGGCCCACGGTCAGGGCAAATCTCTCTCACCCGCCAGTCCCACAGCCACTCAGACCCGACCAAGTAAACACAGAGACTTATATTGGTTACAAACTGTATGGCCGGGGCAGGCTTCTTGCTAACTGTTCTTACAGCTTAAATTAATCCATTTCTATAAATCTATACCTTGCCACATGGCTCGTGGCTTACCGGCATCTTCACATGCTGTTTCTCATCATGGTGGCTGGCAGTGTCTCTCTCACCCAGCTTCCTGTTCTCTCAATTCTCCTCTCTGTTAGTCCCGCCTATACTTCCTGCCTGGCCACTGGCCAATCAGTGATTTATTTATTGACCAATCAGCAATACATTTGACATACAAACCATCCTACAGCACATGTTCACTCTGGAAACCTCTAAATGCCAGCTCCGAGAAGGTCTCCGATTTCTCATGGCAGTTCTGTGTGGTAAAATCCTTTGCAGGGAAAAGAAATCGCCTCTAAGGTCTCACGTGTGTGAGAATGAGGACCCACAGGCAAGGGTTTCTGGCTTCAAAGTCCAGACTTTGCATTTTATGTTAAATTGCCTTCTATTACAACGGAGTTCAGTTTGCTTTCAGCTTCACTTAAGATCCTCTGTTATTACATAGACAATAATATATTATTGCTCTTCTCAGGCAGGAGTGGTCATGGAATTTTGTTCATCGCTGAGAGAAAAATACAGTCAACCCTCCAGAATCAGACACGTAAAATTTCTGTATTAATTGGTTCATTTGAACTGCATTATTAATGTGGGAGCTGTTGTGAAAATACATGTCATTAAGGGAATTTTCTGGGTACGGTTAACACAGAGCCTTGTCTCCAAGACAGCACTCATCGCAGGCAATGCTTTGTGCTTGCCTGAGCAAACATTCCATGTTTGTTGGTGGGCTGCTTTGGCTTGTTGGTGCATACACCATGATGTTTGAACGCTGGGTTTTCTTCTCTTTCTTTCGTCTCTTTCTTTTTTCTTTCTTTTTTTTTTTTTTGGTTTTTTTGAGACACAGGGTTTCTCGTGTTGCCCTGGCTGTCCTAGAACTCACTCTGTAGCCCAGGCTGGCCTGGAACTCAGAGATCTTCCTGCCTCTGCCTCTCAAGTGCTGGGATTAAAGACATGCGACACCACCGCCCACTGAACACTAGGTTTTCCAGATCAATCTTTGTTTGGCTTCTGAAAAGCCATAGGAAACTATCCCCTAAACCTACACTTACAATTCTGTCAGTGTTCGATAAAGGGCCTGTGAGAGGACTTGGCAGGTAAAAGTGTTTGCTGTAAAAGCCTGACGACCTGAGTTTGACCCTTGGAATCCGTGTGAAGGTAGATGTAGACGGAAGTTTTCCTGTGTCCCGCAGCTGCTTGGTCCCAAATAACCACTCAGAGGCTTATTTTTAACTATAAACTGTTTGGTCTATGGCTCAGGCTCCTTGCTAGCTAGCTCTTATATCTTAAATTAACCCATTTCTATTAATCTATGTTTTGCCACGTGGCTGTGGCGTTACCAGTCTTCTAACATGTTGCTCCTTGGGTGGTGGGCTGGCGTCTGCTCTGACTCCGCCCTCTCCTCCCTGTATCTCTCTTGGATTTCCTCTTATCCAGCCTTACCATAGGCCAAAACAGCCTTTTTATTAACTAAGAGTAGCAACACGTTTTCACAGCATACAGAAAGACCATTCCACAGCAGGTAGATATTAAGAGTCAGCTCCATAAAGTTGCCCTCTTGATCTCTACAAGCCTGCCCTGACATGCATACCCCCACCCCACTTCACACATACACAGCAATAAAATAAAAAGTAAATATTAAAAATGTTTTGATAAGAAGTTGGTCTGAAATAAGTCATTATTAACAAAGAAATGAGCAATTTCATTTATGTTTCCTTCACACTATAGACTTTTTACAAATGTGAAACTATTTAAAATCAGTAAGCCAGCTTTAGATGGCTGGTGTTGGTTAAACAAAACACGTTCTTCAGAAGTGCAGCATGTTTTATATTTTATCTAATTTAGTCCTTTTCTTTATCCCCATTTCAGAAGTTGGAATATATAACTTTGGCATATAGTCATTCCCTGAAGAATGACATCCAGTTAGTAGCAGTCTGCATACATTATGGTGTCCCACAACTTTATAAGGATCTGAAAAAATCCTGTTCCTTGGTGTCAGTATCTCTCACGGGGTCATAGTCAAACATGGTACTTGCGTTTGTGGTAACCGTGTTGTAAACAAGCCTTCTACAGTACCAGTCATGGGGGAGCAGAGCACATTAATTCTGTGTAGTCCGTAGGATTCAATAATAACTACCAGTTATGTGTTCACTACACTGTGTTTTTACCCTCACTCAAAGTGTATGCCAAGCTGTGAAACAAACTTTTGTTGTAAAACCCGTGCCTGGCTGGATGACCAACTCATCAGGGGAGTGTCTGCGTAGCAGGCACGAGGCCCTGGGTTTGATTCCCAGCACTACAAAGCCAAAAGGCACCCTCTTCTCAAACAACCAAAGTCAGCAGCAACAACAAAAATCCCGCGTGCCGCTTCCCTGGCTCGGCCTTGCTGCCTTATGGATTTAGGGTCTCAAGATTAAGTGTTTTCTCTCGGTCTGATAGTTGTTCACGCTGACCCCAGTAGCACTTCTTTTTTTTCTGTTCTCAATATGCAAATGGGCTTTATTAATTTATTTTTGGCAGTTTCATACTTGTGCACGATGTACGATGATCCATACTCACCCCGTCACCCTCTTATATTTTACTTCTACTCCTCCTGGCAATCCCCTTCTCCCCACCCCGTCCCCTCTCACTTTCATGTCCTTTCTGGGGGGTTCCAGGTCTTGGGTTGGTGGCCACAGCTGCTGTGTGAGCGAGCTTGCAGTGGCTGTGTCGTATCCAGCAGACCCCATTTTGTAGCACTCCCCCATCCTCCGGCCCCTACAGTTTCCCCGTTCTCTCTTCCATATGTTCCCAGGGTCTTGGAAGGGGTCCTAGAGACATCCCGTTAGGGCTGAGCACTTAACAGTTACTTGCTCTCTGCACATCGACCAGCCGTGAGTCACTGCTATTAACTGTCATTCACCGACCTAAGAGGTTTCTCAGACCAAGGCCAACAACTCTACTAGTCTAATGGATACAAACACAAATATTTCGAGGGAGTCTGGCTATGTATCAGTTCAGCAAACATCAGTCGTAGATTTCCTACAGAGGTTGTGACTTCCCTCAGCATAGGCTTTTGACCAGGTTTATGGTACCAGGTTTGCATGCCCTCTGATAGAGCGGGCCTCCATTCCAAACAGAAGGCAGTTGGTTTCGCCCGGAATAGTCATGCCACTATTGCCCCATGGGCATCGTCTCGGCTGGAAGGTTGGTGGTATAGCAGATAAGATCTGCAGCTGGGTAAGCTTACTGATGACTCCCCCGCTCCCCCAGTCTACAGAGCACCTTCTGGAACTGGAGAAGTTGACCATCAGGGAGGAAGTCTCCCGTGAGTTCCAGCTTGGTTTCTTTCTGTGTCGGGTCTTTAACAGTGGGTTTTACCATCTAGTTCTGGAGGACAACCAAGAGCTGTAGCAATAGCCTGTATTGTTTAGGGAGCTCCCTGGCCAACAGGCTATAGGGAGGCAGGCATCCCATATCAGGTACTATGACATCTGGGAGCGGCATTAACCATGCACACAAAGTTCAAGATCCTTTTTATTTTTAAATTTTATATATATAATTATACATAATATGTTTATTATATATACAAAATATATAAAAATAAAATATATAAGAAACATTGCATTTATAAAAAATAAATATATTATAATAAACTATATAAATGTAACTATATAAAATATTATATATAATAAAATATGTATTTAGTTAGCTTATAAAGTAGTAGGCTTCTACATGACTTTTAAAAGGCATTTTTAGTATTGGTCACCCACCATCACCACACACACACATACTTTTCACAGCCTAGTTATGTGGTAGGCTGGTGTCCAGGATTACATAAACTACCATGATGTTTACACAGCTATGAAATCGCCTAATGTGTCCCTTTGATTAAGTGCCATATGACTATAGTTGCCATTCTTTGTACAACACTGTTTTTGACCCACCCCCTCCGTGGTAAACATAAAGCAAAAAAGTGGGACTTCAATGCATGGTCTGCCGAGTTTATAGAGTTTTCTGATTGTTTCTCCCTTTTGTCTGGCCTCTCCCTCGCCTGTTGGCAGCAGTCTTCTCATGATGGACACTGCATCCCAGCTGCGCATGGGTGACCAGCTAGCAAAAGGTGAGTCTGTGCTTTTTTAGCTCCACACTGACAAGACTGCCAAGGTCCTCAGCCTTGCTGCTAAGGGGACCCGGGAGACCTCTTGCTGTCATCAGAGATCTTAAACTGGTTTCCAAGTACTCCCCGAGGGGCAGTCTTCTCTCCTTCCTTCCTTCAGCCTCCAGTTACCCTGCTATATTCATGCAGATTGGCAGATGGACCTCAACAAACTTGGGCATTGAATCTCTCCTGGTGAGGGGACCGAGAGTGTGGGCTGATCAAGTTCCTGCCCACTGGATGTTCAAGGGAGATGGGGGAGGGGAACCATCCCCTGAAGGATCATTCTCCACTTGCTGTCACCCTTTGTGGTGAGCTTTGTCAGGGTCAGTCCCTTCCTCTTGAGGGCCTCCAGTTCCTCCATCCACGTTTCAAAGCAATCCAGAAGCTCTTTCTCCTCCTTTTTGTCTCCCTCAGAGGAAGCAGGAAGGAAGGAGGGAGGCCCTTTAGAAGCCCACTCTTCATGGACTGAAGGGTGAGTAGTGGGTCTGTGGTTGGGGACTTCATGTGGTCAGCACTGTTGTGTGGCTAGCCTGGAGTGTTCTTTAGCATCCAGACACACCCTGGGGGGGGGTCTCCCAAGGGTCTCCCAGAGAGTCCGAATACACAGGCCTCTCTCAGCTCCTCGTTGGTGGGTCTCTGAAGCCTCAACGAGCTGCCATTTATTTCTTTGTCTTACACACACTGAGGATTTGGCCCACTGTCTCTCATTTCTAGAGACTGGTTCTGGAACTATAGTCAAAACAGGTCACGTTTCTTCCTTTGCTTCCATTAAAGGGGGTCTGAGATATCTTCCATTTTATAAGGTTTGTGTCGTTAACCTCTCTAGGCCAACAACACAAGTAAGAAATACGAAACACATCAAGAAACAGCCACCTGTCCAGGTGTGGGTGGTGCACACTTGGAATCCTAGCAGAAGGATTTTAAGTTCAAGGCCAGCCAGGGCTGCACAGCAAAACTGTCTCAAAAGTCAAAAGTAACAACAAAAAGAAAAAGCAGTTAACATTGTCCTGAATTTAACCCCAGCTGCATGTGGGCACAGGCTCCTCCTTCCTTTAAACACTTCTTCTATGCAGCACGTTGGCCATTCTTCTGGCCTTTGCTCTGTGAAGGCCCTTCTGGATTAGGTACCTCTAAGGGACGTAGACAACAAAACACAGAAGTGATTTTGCCCATTCTCCTCCCTTGCATAATCAGTCAACGTAGCTGCCACCACATGTGTGTAGTTGTTCTCACACCAAGGAATTCTCCATCAGACATCAGTATGGTTGGACTTTCTTGTCAGCCACCAGCCCACAAATAATGACATGGAGACTTATTATTAGTCATGAAAGTTTGGCCTTAGCTTAGGCTTGTCCCTTAGCTCTCATGACTTAAATTAACCTGCTTCTATTAATCTGTTTTGCCACATGGCTTTCCTTCATTCTGTATGTCCACCTCCTTCCGTGTCTCGTTGGAGTCTCTCTCGAGAGCCTAAATTCATACTGAGTTCCTCTCTTTTCCTGGAAGTTCCTGCCTGCCTAGCTATTGGCCGTTCAGCTTTTTATTAAACCAATCACAACATCATCACACAGTGCACACAAATATCCTGCAGCACTCTAGCAGGATATCCTCCAGTGCAATCCAATCCTGACACAGTCTGTTTGGAGAAACTGTCCAATCCCACAAGGCAAAGGATTCAGTACTCAAGACTTCTTCCCTTTCAAATACCCATCAAATAGTAGATTATGACCTGGACTGAGTGGCAATAATTCAGATCTCTATGACCCAATTTGTTGGGTTTGAAGGGACACTAGTCCACTTGAGCTCTGGCAGGCCTTGCCCTCCTCCCCCATTTTCTCTGCCTTGCTGAAAACCACTAGATTACATTCCTAAAGCCAGCCCCCAAGGTCTACTCCCTTTTTGGCCACTTCCTCCTCCTGAGGCTGACTACCAAGGTCCAGCTATCAAAGTATTGAAGTCCAGCAATCAGAAGCCCCCTTTGGCTCACCTAATTAGCATGAGCATCAAAATTAAACACCTCATCCTAACGCGGGGTTTCCCATGTAACCTTTATAAACCCCCATTTGCCTATGCGCCACACCTGTCTCCTCTCCATCCAGAGGCAGTCCTTTGCTCCCTGGTACAAACACCCCTGCTCCCTTTCCCTGATTCCCTTCCCCTGCTCCCTCCTCCTATATCTCCTTCACCACAGCATCCCAGCCCACTCTGTCACAGACCTCCCCTTTTCTTCCTCTTAAAATGACACCCGCAAGGTCATTGGCCACTGTTTTTCTGCCTGAGTCAGAAAGCAGCCACTTCAACGTTTCTTCCCCACTTAATAAAGGATCTCTCTGTAAAACAGGTGTTTGGGTGTGGTTTGTGCCTAACCCGGGGTCCAGGAGGGAGCTCCCACTGTACAGGGGTCTCCTTCAGAGTTCAAGTCACTTGGCAGAGAGGCATCCTAGTTAGCATTTCTACTGGTCTGACCAAAAGCACCTTGGGGAAGAAAGGGTTTATTTCATCTTACAGTTTATAGTCCATCATGAAGAGAGGACAGGGCAGGGACTCAAGGCAGGAACCTGGAGGCCGGAACTGAAGCAGAGATCACAAAGGAGTGCTACTTCCTGGCTTGTACTCTATGGCTTGCTCAGCTTGCCTTTTTTATACAACCCAGGGCCACCTGCCTGGGTAGCACCGCCCACAATGGGCTGGGTCCTCCCACAGCAATCATTAATTAAGAAAATGCCACACAACTTGCCTCCAGGCAATCTGATGGAGGTATTTTCTCAACTGAGGTTCTTCTTCCTGGATAACTCTAGCTTGTGTCAATTGACAAAGCAAACCAAACAGAAAACCCCCAAACCCAACTAGGGCAAGCGGCCTGCAGGACTCACTTTAATTAATCAGTTATTACAAGGAATTTTGTAGCTGGGGATGGTGGGATAGCTGTAGTCCTAGCACTCAGAAGACAGAGACAGGAGGATCCCTGCGAGTTTGAGGCCAGCCAGGGCTGCATGGTGTGACCCTCTTTCAAACCACAAAAACAAGAAACAAAACTAGCTGGTAATGGTTGTGGACGCTTTTAATCCTTACACTCAGGAGGCGGAGATAGGCGGATCTCTATGAGTGTGGATTTATATAGTGAATTTCAGGACAGTCAGGGCTATGTAGTAAAGAGACCCTGTCTCCAAAAACAAAACAAAACAAAACAAATAACAAAAAACCAAAAACAAAAGAAAAAAAACAAACCCAACCAACCACAAAAGGTTGCCATAGCAACAGAAAATGGACTTAGATACTTAATTTTGGGCTAGTTCACACCCATTTCAATCTTAGGTGAACAAGGCCTGCTCCTCACCTCTTGCCTCACACAGGGTCTCAGCCTCAACAGGGAGGAAAGAGAGCATGGCAGCCACGTGTGTAAGCAGGGTCTGAACTGTTACTCGGTCCTGCTGGGCTCCACTACAGAAGAGCTCCATGGCAGTAAGGCATTGACTTACCCAGGGCCATTCCGCTGCGAAGTCGAGGACCTGAGTTACAGAGCCAAAGACACTCAGCTAAGTGTAGGGCCAGCTGGCCCCCTCCATCATCGCCCGTGGGTCACACTACAGTCACCTAGCCACCCCTCTGACGGCCCTCTTGGGTTGTTCTTGCCTTTTACACGTCTTTGGTTTTAGGGAGGCTGGTGCCAGCTTGTCACTATAGCTAACCAGTGCCCATGAACCAGCAGCCCTCCTCCCCCAGCTCTGCTTCCTTTGTTTTCCATGAACCATCACCCAGGCACAGCTCTTGCCCCTGGGGGCTTGCTCATCAATAAAACCCGCAAAGCTCACAGCTCACAGACCGATAACACTGTTCCTGCAAAGGGAAAGGCAGCTCTCTCGTACAGGTGTGGGCAAAGGTGCTGGTCTAGAGAGCCATTTGGGCTTGCTTCCAAAACTTAGACCGAACACACAGGCGTTCATTTATTTTTAGATTTTGAATTGTTCGGGAACAACGCTCCGTTTTCCATAGCCGCTATTGTTCAGGTTTTTACTGAGGTTCATAAGGAAATGTTTTGAAATACCACAAGAAAGTCTGGGTTGGGGGACAGGAACAGTGAGGAAGGAATACTGCAGAGGGAGCCTTTCTTTTTGATGGCCGTGGGGAGATGAAGATCTTGGAAGGGAGCCGGGCTGTCATATTTCTGGCCCATTGTAAAGCCTGAGGCAGTTTGGCTAAACATCAAAAATGTGGGGGCGTTCCTTTGAATTAAGCTTTATTGCACAGAGAACATATAGGAGGCATTCTATTTTCATGAATTTTGAAAGTGTTATCTCTTTCTTCTTTTTTTTAGTGTGCGTGCGTTCGTGTGTGTGTGTGTGTGTGTGTGTGTGTGTGATTGTGTGTGTGTGTGCGAGAGAGAGAGAGAGAGAGAGAGAGAGAGAGAGAGAGAGAGAGAGAGAGAGAGAGAGAGAGAGAGAGAGATGGCATGTGTCTAGAGGTCAGAGGACAGCTTTGCTGGAGTCAGTTCTCTCCTTCCACTTTTATGTCAGGCTCCAGGCATTGAACTCTTGTTGCTGGGCACGCACAGCAAAAGCTTTTACTCACACAAAACCACCTGGCTGGCCTGCATCTCTTCTTTTCTTTTCGACTCAAGAGGAGCAGTGTCTTGGATATAAGAGCTTGGTTACAGACAGGGGACATCTCTGAGCTATGTAGGGCTCCCCCCCCTCTTTGTAATGAATTGAGGGAGGGGGCCAGGAGAACACACTCCCCACAGAGAGCAGTAGACTTCTTAGTATCTTGCTGCAGAGCGTCCAGTCAGAAGCTGGTTATCAGGCATGACTTGTAGCTTGCAGCTTTATGGATGCTTCCCGCTGAGAAAGGTTTTCAGAATGGGAACTGGACTATCACCATTTCAGGCATAGCTTTAGTTAAATAAGTTTGATAAGGTCATGGTAGCTCTATTTATTTATATTGGACACATGATCTCACTACCCCTTCTTCTCCCGCCCCCCTGAGAATAAGGATTACAAGTGTTACTACCATGCCTGGCTACTTCAACTTTCGTCTTTTTAGATTTATTTTCTGTGTATGAATGTTTGGCTGCATGGAGTGTATGCACCACGTGCCTGCCTGGTGCCTATGGAGGTCACAGGAAGGCATTTGGATCCATCCCCTGGAACTAGAGTTACAAATAGTCGTGAGCCATTTGTGGGTGCTGAGAACTGACCCAAGGTCCTCTGCAAGAGCAACTGGTGCTCTTGACCTCTGAGCCATCTCTCCCCTACTGCAACTTCTTAAATGGGATCTCATTACTATAGAGAACAAAAGGAGGAAATTCAGTGCTTATTCATTAAAAAAACCAAAAACAACTCTTTCCAACGTATTTAATCATAGTTGTGTAATAGCAATTAGGGAGTCATTTCAAAAAGCACAGCTAATGCAGGATTATTTTTCACTTGTAAAACTTTTTCTGCTAATTCGTCCTTAGCATTTTGGTTTTCTATGGAAATGTAAACGTATCCATAGACGTGGAATAGTAAAATGAATGCCCATATACCTGTCACCACCTTCAATAACTGTAGTAAACTCTTGGTCAGTCTTATCTTTTCCTTTTCTTCCCCCATGCTTGTACCCTTCACATTATTTTGAAGCAGATCCCGGTCATTGCACAATTTTACCCATAAATATTTCAATATGCATCTCTAAAAGATAAGGATCCTTCCCCCAACATTTTATTAGGAAAAAATTGGGAGCATACAGCAAAGTTGGAAGCCATACGCCTAACCGGACATATTGCTTTGTTGTGTAGACATACATCTGTTCCTTCATCCATCAGCCCTCCTGGTTTTAAAAAGGCATTTCAAAGTAACTTGCAGACATCTGTAGACTCCCCTTTAAACACTTCAACATGCATATTATAAGCTGGAGTTTAATAACTGTTTATGACTTTCTTCCCATTGAATACAACATTTACATCATTGCAATATACATCTGAAGTACACATTTGCTGCATGTGACAGATGTAACCCATACTCCTATTAAGACACAGAATATTACCATCAGTCCAGAAGGTTCCCTTTTTGCCTTTTCCTACTCAGTTTCCACCAACACTCACACCCAATCTCATTTTCGACCAGATGGTTGGTAAAGCAGTACTTTGGAGGCTTTATCTTGTCTGTTAGGACCAAAGAAACTCAAGAGTCTGTGTATAACAATTTTTCATTTTAAAATTGTTGATGCAGGTGCTTGAAACCTGGTCCCCCACATATTAAGCACGTGCTCTACACTCCTAGCCCCTCAACTTCCTCTTTGATTTGCTCTCTCCCCTCTCCCTTGTTGTGGGCTGCTGGTACAGCCTTTTCCAGGTTTAATGGGGGACTTCATATTTCTAGCCCCATTCCTTCCTCCAGAGTAGAGGCCTGGATGCTGTTAGAATTTTGGCAGGTGCCACTCTGAAGAACGAATGTGTGGCGGAGAGGTGGAGCAGTGTGTGCGATGTGCAGAGAGGCAGAACTGGGGACTTGATGGTAGTAACAGATGTGAGAGGGCTGGGGTTGACGGAGGAACATGTTGTTGCCCAGTGGGGTCAGAGGGGCTGTGTGCAGCAGCCTGGAGCTCACGCAGACTCAGCCCCCCCCCCCCCCCCGCCCCCCAACCATGGAATCATCCTGGCTCTGGGTAAGGAAGGAGGCCCAAGATGAGGAATGGTTCACTTCTTGGATTGGTCCGACTCAAAGGACCACCATGGTTCATGATACCACTGAGGGTCATGTGTGGATTAGTGGTCTTGATGTGGCCAGGGACCGGGTTGATGTTTTAGGCTCATATTACCACCTAACGCCATACGGATGTTCATGGTCTATACCTCAGCCTGCAGCCACGTTGATGTCTATTGGCCCTGCTGCCACTGGGGGCCATATGGATGGTAGTGGCCTGTGCTGCCACCTGGGGCAATGGTGATGTCCAAGTCTATGCTGCCACTGAGGGCCAAGTCTTGGTCTGAGGTCTTGCTGCAGCCAGGTCTGTGTTGATGTCTGTGGCCTATGTGGCTACTGAAGGCCATTCAGATGCCTATGAGCTGTGCTGTGGCCTGAAGCCATGTTGATGTCTATGGGCTATGCTGCCACTGGGGGCCATATTAATGTGAGTGTCCTGTGCTGCCACTTGAGGTCATGTTGAGTCCATGGTCTGGGATGCCTCTGAGGGCCTTGTCTGGGTCTATGGTCCTACTGTAGCTGGGGGCCATATTCATGGTCTGTGCTGTCCCACTGACTGTAAAGAGCAAGGAAGCTACTTTGACAGTGATATCGATGACTGCAGACACACAGGAAGCCATCGAAGAAAACTCTTAAAAACTGTTGATAAGGATGCTGAAGTGTAGCTCTCCACAATTGATGGCTACTGGTGGAGGTGCGGGCGGGCGGGCGGGCGGGCGGGCGGGCGGGGATGGACTCAGTTCTACTTAAGGGGCTGGCTACTGAGCGTTTGTTTGACCATATTCCAATGAGTATATAGATAACACAAATTGGTGCTTCAGTAATCAATATCTTAAAACATGCCAGGTATGTGGTAGACACTTAATAATTACTTGCCAAATCTGAATTATTGTTGTTGTTTAATAGGCTGATGAAGGTATTATATTTGTTTAGTAGACTAACAAGTATCTATCGACTTATAAATCTAGCCATTGGATTCCTTGTTCAAATTTAGTCGATGTTTTCGTTCCCTGCGCGGTGACAGTGAGTCTAACTTGTGGGGCAGAGCCATGGCAGGACAAGCTTGTGAACCTGTTTGACAGAGTATTGGTTCAAAGGGGTGATGCAGCCAAACGGTAACCAAAGGTGGTTTGTTGGCTAGATCTATGTCAACTCGACAGAACTGTACTCACCTGAGAGGAGGGAACCTTAATTGAGAAAACGCCTCCATAAGATGCAGCTGTAGGCAAGCCTGTAGAGCATTTTCTTAATTAGTGATCAATGGGGGAGGGCCCAGCCCATGATGGGTGGTGTCATCCCTGGGCTGGTGGTCCTGGGTTCTCTAAGAAAGCAGTCCAAGCAAGCTATAGGAAAAAGCCAGTAAGCAGTTCCCCTCTGCATCAGCTCCTGCCTCCAGGTCTCTGCCCAGTTTGAGTTCCTGTCCTGGCTTCCTTCAGTGATGGACTAGAGTGGGGGCAGTGTAAGCCCAATAAACCCTTCCCTCCCCAACTTGCTTTTTGGTCATGATGCGTCCAGAAAAATCTGAAGGAAAAATATTGTTACAGTAGTCTTGGATGGACCCCACCCCCTCTGATTTCCCTGGTAACACTAGAAATGTAAGCATCAGCTTTGCCCCACCTTAGGCTTTCAAATTCCATACAAAAAGGTGGAGCTATCAGGGCTTTGCTGAATCCAATAAAAGAAAACTACTTCCTCCTGATCCAAAGACTGGAAGCTTACCTTTGACCTTGGGGGGAGACATGACCTTCTGACCTACTCCAAAGACCACAGCATTACATACTATTGCCTCTTCCTTTGAGAATTAATCCAGCTAAGACAGTCAATCACAGGTCTAGGGGACAAGCCCCGCCCCCTTTCTTCCAGGAAGGCTGACTGAAGACATGCCGAGGAGAGGGGAGGAATAATTGTCCCCTAACGAGATAATGTGCTTTTTCCAAAAACTCCATTTAATTGCTTGCAGATCTTCCATAAAGTAGCGTTGCAGAGCTGGCCTGCTTTTCTCAGTTAGAAAAACATACCTTTGCATCTCTTCGATCTCTAATCAAATCCGGGCGTGCTTTCCCCCACACTTTGGGCCTCTCATTCAATCTCCTGTTCCCACCGTGTTGCTGTCTGTCCACCAGTGGTGACGTGGCTGAGCTCCACGGATAAAGAGGATAAAGAGGCTCCCTGTTCTCTGTTCTCTTTCCGTCTCCCCTCCCCCTTCCCCCTGCAGCTTGCCTTCCCCTTGTTGGCTTCTCAAATGCTAACAAAATTGTTCTTGAGCTTCCTGCTGAATCCATTTCTAAATTCTTTTATTAGTTAGACTAAGAATTGTGGGAAACATAGTCTTTTCTATCCAAAGATTAGCTGAGCCAGGACGACTCTGTTTTGAGAAAACATGTTTTGTGAACTCTCCACATACGTTTCTAGTTTCCAGTTCCTGTAATATAAATGTTGATCCTCCTGAGTTTTGCCTTCCTTCCAAAACATCAAAATCCTCCAAACTCCAGTAAGTACATTATTACCAGATCACATTTCTCCATATGAATTCACCAGTTATATGAGAATGTGAGACTAAATTTTGAGCACTAGAGGAACAGAACCCTTATGGTAGGAATAACACAGCAAGGGACTCCCTACCTCGTGTGCTTGCTTTCAAGAACTTGTTAGGGCTTTGAAAACTTCTGCAGAAATAAAATTTTCCTTTGCCGGGATACTTTGGGTTGTGTCATTCTTGGGACCACAGCATCACTTCCAACAGGACCCCAAGGAGGGGTCTGCAGTGACAGTATGATAACATAAACGTAGGGGCTGTGGGATCAGCTGTGAGGGAGAAGATCCAATGGGTTAGTGTGAAAGCTGGAGACAGAGGTCTTCTGCCACACAATGGAGGCTCCTAAGTAGTTCTAGACAAGGGCTGTTTCTTCTTTAGAGAAGGTGACATTCTTGTAATATATGTAGCCTGAAGTCACTGTTGGGATGGCATCACCGGAAGCTGCCTATTCTGTTGAAGTACTGAAGATTTCATAAGTGATTTCCATGCCTCCCATTTACAGTGACATCTAAACTCGTGATATCTAAACCAATGACATTCATTTTCTCTAAGATTTAGTTTCACTGCACGGGTATAAACATTTCCAAACAAAATATATAAATGAAAAAAATGTAATTGCTATTCTTCATACAATAGGAGCAAATTAACAAGTGGCAGGAGATAGTTTTGTTATTCTGGTAAGTTCCAGGCACAACTTATGGTCATGACAATAATGACAGTAGCTTTGTTTTGTTGATTTATTTTTAGCTACATGTAGAACATTTGCTAATTGCAGAATGAGGTCCAATTTCTTCTGCATATAACTTTATTAATCATCTTGCATTTTTTTTTCTTTTCTTTGTTTTCTGACACAGGGTCTAGCCATGGCTAGCCAGGAACTCACAAAGATCTTACTTTGTCTTCCAAGTGCTTACTTTTTAATACATCTTACCATAATTCTGAATGAAGGAGAATCTGTATGCTGTAGAATAATCTTTTTGTATACTGTGAAGATTTGTCACTGTGATTGGTTTAATGAAGAAGCTGACTGGCCAATAGCTGAACAGGATAAAGTTAGGCAGAAAAGCTAATGAGAATGCTGGGAAGGAGAAGAGTGGAGTCAAGAGAGACCTTAGCTAGCCACTGGGAAGCAAGACATGCTAGAGGACAGGTAAAGCCATGAGCCATGTGGCAATACATAGATTAATAGAAATAGGTTAATTTAAGTTCTAAGAACTAGTTAGTAACAAGCCTGAGCTATCAGCCGAGCATTTATAATTAATATTAAGCCCCGAGTGGTTATTTGGAAACTGGCAGGCAGGAGAGACATGTCTGACTACATCTATATTTTTGTATATTTTAAACTTTCAGATGCTAAAGTTCAGAGGAGTTAAAAAATGTGCCCCCCAAAGTATATAATCAGTGATAAAACAGGAAATTGAACCAAGCAAAGTCTAAAACCCATGGCAACCACTGAAGCTGACATCAGCCATCTTTCTCTGTGCTTCTATAACACAATACCCTGGATTGGGTCTTTGATGAAGCATTGGAATTTATCAGTTATAGAGGTCCAAGATTAGGTTTCCTTAATTGATATGTTTTAGCCTCATTTCTGCACCTTTTATCCATAACTTATGAGTAGTGATCTCCTGACCCCGTATTTAACTTTAGCTCATAGAACAGGGCACAGTAAAGCATGTAGCACCTCCACAGTGGCATGAAGGGGCTGGACCAGTGACTGGATGTTGGTCTTCAGCAGGCTATTCTGTGATGCTTGGGACAGTAAGGCAGGGAGTAGAGGTGGCAGAGACATCTTGATGGCAGAAGTCCTTGGTGGAAGATTGGGAAGGGGAGAGCAGAGTAGTTTTGTGCCCTGCGTGGTGCTGAAGAAGGCAGCACCCCCCCACATGCACCCCATAACCAGTCCTGGGCAGCAGTAGGGGAGGGTGGAAGATGCTCACACCTTTGTGACTTCTTTTTTCTCTGGCCCTGAGTCTAAAAATGTGAAGAAGGGTGCAATGAGGATCCTCATGAAGAGTGTTTTAGCTTGATCATGGACTTGGGTTCAATTGTGTCCCAACAAAATTGGTCCATTGACACCCAGCACCTGTCTTGTGAGCCCATTCAGAGGTAATCTGGTTAAGGTGAGATGAGGGTGAATCCTAATCCAGTCTCACTCTCTTTATCTTTATTATTATTATTATTATTATTATTATTATTATTATTGACTAATGTCACAGTAGCGGTAAAGGCCTATTGAGGGGAAATTATTTCCTTTTAGTCAAGAAAATGAAATCTTTGGCCTGAGAGAGACCTAATTGTGGAGGCCTGTTAGAGGTTTCCTAGCGAGATCTGAGCTTGCTTTACCCAGCAGGGCTGCATTAGAGGATTGCTTGATCACATGCATGGTTACTAGGTGATTGGAAGGGTCTACACTTGGCTGAGCTAGGGGGAGTTCTTTTGCTCCACCCCTTGGCATTCCTATAAAAGGCCCTTTAGAAGAGACAGGAGGGGCTGGTGGATAAGGATCCAGGCCCTCCTGAGCTATCCTGTGTTTCTATCTGTTTCTCTCCCCTCTATCCTTTTATCTAATATGTCTTATCCCTCTCTCCTCAAGGGTTCCCTGTTGTAAGATGTAGGCAGGTCAATCTGCTGGCTAAACAATGGACCCCTCAAGTAGTCAGATCTGCTTAAGTCAGCTTAAGAGATAGAGGAATAATTACCCCTTTAATAAGAAAAGTAATCTTTCTTTCCAGAGTTCCAGTGATGAACCAGTCTGCCACCATCTTGGGCTTAAGAGCCATCTTACAGTAAAGACAAACTAGGCTCATTCCTGTTTATGATTAAACCTCTTTTTCTGAAGGATTGGGCTATGCCCCACCTGTAACCTTAACTACAAATGGTCTGTACTGCCTGTTCCAGGAAATGGCAATCAGGTCTCTATTTTAAAAAATTATTATAATTATCTTGCAATCCTACCTTTTTTCAAAGGGTTTTTATGACTACTTTGTTATGACATATGTTGTTATGACTACCTTGTTATGACCACCTGCAGTCTTGTCTTTGTTTCAGGATGCTGTCATGACTAACTTGTTATGCTTATGTTCTGCTCCTGTAAGCCCCACTCCCCCAAACCCCAGCTACAAAAACCTTGTCTTCCTCACATCCAATGCTGATTTCTTGAACCCTGCCTTAGTGGGAGGCAGCCTGCGTACATGAATAAAAAAGCTTGCTTTAGTTAATTGTTTGCTTTAATTAATTTGGCTGTAATGACTTGGGTCGATGGTCTTTCTCCTCATATCTTGGGATTAGCACTTTCCTCTCTAGCGCAGTCACTTATGGAACTTTAACCAAGGAACTTCATAAGTCTGCCCACTTTTTAAAAATTACTCAGAAAAGTATGCCTTTCCCTTTTCTTCTTCCTGTCTCGGTTCTAAGCCTGCTTTTCTAGGGCTTCAGCTGTACTCTTTCTGTTCGGTACCTCTCCCTGTGTCAGTTGGCTGCTCATCTGCCCTGTGACTGCACTCCATGTTAATCTGACTCAAATGGGGCTGGCTCTTTCTCTTCTTCCTTCTCTAGGCAGCAGCTGACATCCACAGCTGCCTACCCTGGGCTTTCTTTTAAACTCTAAAAAACTGTCCTCAAGAGAGCTTGCTTTCTTTTGACAAGGAAAGCTCTGGCTGGCCTAGAACTTATTGTGTAGATCAGATTGGCCTCAAGCCCACAGAAATGTGTGCCTGCCTTTGCCTCCTGAGTGCTGAGGTTAGATGTGTGCACCGTTAAACCCAGCTCCAGCTTTCTTTTGACTCCATTCTTAAATTCTTATTTTATTAAGGAAAGTAGGAACCTCAAGAGGGGAACTCAATTTTCCTGGTAGTCCTGGCCTTTAGTTAAAAAGGGAAGCTTGGACACAGACAAGAAAGACACCATGTGACCTTGGAGACAGTCACCTATAAATTAAGGAGAAATGTCTGGAATAAATCCTTCCCTTTGGGCTCTCAGAAGGAGCCAAACCCACAGATAATTTGGTTTTGGATTTTGACCCTCCGTAACTGTGAGGCTCTCTCTGGGTTTAAAGCTGCCCATTCTTGCTGCAGAGACCCTTGCAAACAAATGCACCCACTAGTAGGCCAGAGGGTTTAGGATTTGTGTGTGGAGGAACAGTTCTTGTTTTTGAGTGGGTGATCAATATTTGAGTCCCTCCCACTTTGTTTCTTTCTGTTTCAGTGACCGATTCCAGTAGGGGTTTTGTGGTCAGAGGCACGCCTAACTTCTAGTAGTTATCTATGGAAATAAATCCATTCCTATAGAATGGGTGTTACAGTACCCACCCCCCTTGGGGGCTTACAGGACTTTATGCCTGTAAATGAATGCTAAGATGTCTTTCTACCATAAAGTTATTCAATGAAAAGTCAGTTTGTATATCATGTGACTTGATTAATCTCCCCTCAAAATAATGCTAACTAGAGCAAGATGAACCTTGACACAAGGATGGCCAGTTCACAGGTCTGGCCAGTCACTTGTGTGTGACCTGGTGTAGAGAGACGGGTGGGCACCTAGATAGCACTTGTGTTGGTCAGGGTTCTCTAGAGTCCCAGAACTTATAAAATGAATCTCTCTCTTCATATATATATATATATATATATATATATATATATATGGAACTTATTGGAATGACTTATAGGTTACAGTCCAACTAATTCAACAATGGTTGGTTGTGAACAGAAAGTCCAAGAATGTAGTAGCTGCTCAGTCCCATGAGGCTGTGTGTCTCAGCTGGTCTTCTGTATATGCTGGAATCCTGAAGAAATAGACTCCAGTGAAGGAATGGATGTGCTGGCAAGTGAGGGTAAGCAGGTAAAGAAAGATCCTTCCTTCTTCCATTGTCCTTATATAGGCTTCCAGCAGAAGGTGTGGCCCAGATTAAAGGTGTGTCTTCCTGCCTCAAGATCTGGATTAAAGACATGTTGTCTTCCTGCCTCAAGATCTAGATCAGAGGTATGCCTTCCATCTCTGGATTATAGTTCATTGTAGATATAGTCAAGTTGACGATCTAGAACAGCCATCATAGCACCCTTGGGCATTTGGACTGAAGAACACAGAAATAAATGGCTGGTAGGATCTCTCCTGAAGAGCCATGAGGTACAGTCAGGGCCCAAAGGAATCTGAGGGCTGAAGTTCTGGGTAGAAGCAGCCAGAAAGATTCTAAGTTCTGCTCCATGAACACAGCTTCAGCTGGAGGAAAATTGGGAATGGAACTGAGGCAGGAGACTGGTCCCATCCAAGTTCTGCAGTCAGTCTTTCTTAAGTGGGGGATCACAGGACATTTCCTTCGCTTCATTGAAGGTTCTAGCTAAACCAAAGGAGGCTCTGTATTAAAGCAAGAGGTCAGAAATGTCATGTGTGTTCTTCCAGGTTCTTCTGTGAGTCTACCTGTCATGGTAGGGCTGGGACCAAGAGCAGGGGCAGACTGAGGATGGACACCATTGTTGGCCTCTCCCTCCCCTGTCTCTGAGACCATCCTGCCGGCCCCCAATCTGTCCCTTCTTACCCCTGGCTTCTCTTGCTGAGAGCTGCATGCTGCTGGCTATGTGCCCAACACAGTTGCTGAAGACAGAGTGCTGGAGAAGAAGGACATGATCTATGGTGTTTACAGGCAAATGTAAAGATCAGAAACAAGTCAATAGAAACTGCACAGTACCATGCCGTGAAGAAATGAAGGAGGATAATTTGATGGACTGCGACAGGGTGGCAGTGCCTGGTAGATCTGAAGTCTTCCCAGGCCGGTCATGCAGGGCTGCTCTTGGATTAGCGCTTAGGGAGTTTTGCATTTTTCTCTCTGACTTTACCTGGTCCTGCATGAGAAGCGAAGGAACATGGGCCAGAACAATAAGGGCAGGGCTGGCTAAAGCACAAATCATTCGGTAGGCAGAGTAATTGTGTAAGGTAGCCGTTGACAAGCCACAAACAGGGAGGAGGTGGTAGAACTCTTCTCTAAAGACAAAAAAATAGTACAGAGCCTCGCTCTTTTGAAACCTGGTTCCACTTGAAGCCAGGGACAGGACGGGGCATCATTCCTGGGGTAGCTGCCTGACTGCAGGAATCCTTTGTGAACACAGAGCACTTAAAGGAAGTGCAGTAATTCCAGGTGGCTGTAGATTTTGCCTTGTGTGTTTGTCCTAAGTTTCCTGAAGAAACTATTTGCCCCTATTTTTAAAGAGTGCAATGACCTTCAAAATCTTGTCAGTGAGAACCTGACATAGTCCCAAGAGACACAGGCATTGTCTCCACCTTAGCACATATGGCCTGCTCGTGTAGGGACCACCAAATGAAGGCTGCTGGGACTGTAGCTTCTCTGAAGAAGGGCTTACACAGCTCGCTCAAGAAGTCATTCACAATGAGGTGGCTTTTGCTCTTTTCAAAGTGCCCAGGTGTGTGTGTGTGTGTGTGTGTGTGTGTGTGTGTGTGTGTGTGTGTGTGTGTGTGTTTAATCTGGTTTTCTATAAATATTCAAGATGTTTGTTCACCACGATGAGGGGAGAGGTGGTACATTCCTTCAAGAAAGAGGTCCTAGCTGCCGTCTAGATTTCATTTCAAGTGACTGGCTCTCAATTCATACTTGTGTCTTTGCTGATGTTGATTTTAATCCAGGGCTAAGAATTCAAGATTTTGTTCTGAGTATTCCAGAAATTTCCTGTTTCTGTTGAGCAGGATAGAGGACCCGGAAGAGTGAAGAGACTCTCCTGAGCATGGGCTCCTCCTAGACTTGGGTGTTTTGATGGCTGATGGAAGGGTTGGAGGTGAATGCTCAGCTGTGAGGGTGCCTTCTCCTACAAATCTGACTGTGAAGACTATATTTTACGTCGTACACTATTTCTTTTTCTGTTAGTGTTTCACTGGGTATAGGGTGGTATTTTTATTTCTCTTTATCTAGTTGATTTGAAGTCCATACCACGAAGGAAGGAAAATTACTACTAGAAGCTTTGGGGGAGCGGTTACAATTATAGAAATTATGTTAGGAAAAAGAACGCCATCTTCAAGAAACTATTCCTTCTCTGGTGGAGAAACAATTAGGGAACAATCTGAGGCAGTCCATAATCAAGCGCTAACTGTGTGGGGTGGGCAGTGAGCACCACATGAATTCAGAGAAGGGCAGAAGACCAGGATACAACTCAGCAGTCTGTGGCAACCATCAGCTCCCAGGGAGGCATGTCTGCATTTTCCTTCAGACTTAGCCCACTTTGTGAATCTACCATTAATGGACAGGATCCGAGCTTTTCATGCCTGGTGGCATATTGGTGACAGTAGAGCCTGGATAAATGGGATGTGGAAATAAGTCACCTACAGCAAGTCCCCCTGGCATGGGAGTGAGCAGGCAGCAAGATGGCCTCTGCATGACAAGCACCCGCTTCAGTCTCCCTGACAACAGTTTCTGCCGAGCGGAAAACCATTCAGAGGAGGATCACCGCAGTGATAGCCTCCGTTTTCCAAGGGAATAAATCTTTTCTGCAACAGAGGTTGGCAGCTAAATTTCAGTTCCCTTGGCTCCCCTCCTTCATACCATGCACAGAGCGGCTCAAAGGCTGGTAGTGGCCGATGGTAAATACTTTTCATAGGGTGTGAGGCCATGGGTAGAAATCTCTCCGGATTTCCAGAGACATCACCTTCCTAGCATGAAGGGTTAAGATCAGTCAGGCTGTGGGTGTGAGCGGGCTTCAACCCTGAAAGAGATATTCTTTGTGGGGGAAAATATAGACCATTTTCTCTGACAGATGTGGTGAGCATGAAAAGAAGTCCTAGCAATCAGGACTATATTCAAGTTCTAATCAAAGAAGGTAATTAATTGAGACCTGGTTCACCTGTCTGCCAGCAGGACCGGAAACCTGCCTCAATTGCTTGTTTTAGTCACAGACTTCGTAGAACACATGCCATCCACGGTACATGGGCTATCTTGGCTCCTTTTCCTGTTGTTGTGATAAAATACCTTGAAAAGAACTAAAGGGAGAAAGGTGTGCTTCAGTCCACAGTTCAAGGGCATGGTCCATCACAGCAGCAAGTCAAGCCCAGGAACTTGAAGCAGCGGGCCACCGCATATCCCCCAGCAGGAAGCAGAGAGGTATGAATGCCTCTGTCCAGTTAGCTTTTCCCTTTTTGTACAGTCTACACCCCAAACTCGGGGGGATGGTGCTTTCCACTTTTGGGTCAATCTTCCCACCTTAGTTAATCTAATCAAAACAATCCCTCCCAGCCGTGCCCAGAGCTAAGTCATCCCTCACAGGGGCTCATCTCCTAAGCTACCCCAGAGCCTGTCAAATTGACAACACTGGCCCTCACAGTAGCCGCGACCTCCTCAGAAGCATACTTTGTTTGCCTAGGGTTTTGTTCTTTTCTTTGCTAAGTGTGAAAATATGAATAAACACATGGGTTATTATTGTGATAGGATTATACCTACTGCAACCCACCCCTCATGCAGAGGATCAAACCCAGGGTTTCATGCATGCTGGGGAAGTACCCCCCCCCAATGAGCTACGTCCCTGTCCTATGACCAGATTTTAGTGTGCATTTAAAAAGCTAAGTTCCTTTTGTGAGAAACGGCCTTCTGCATCAATAGGTTAAAAACCTGAATAATAAAAGAATGCTTTGTTTATTCTCCATAAAAACATTAAAAATTTTTTTTTTAATTTTTTTTTTTTTAATCTCAGGGCCTGGATTGAGTCACTGAGTTGAATTAGGTTGTGAAAGAGCAGTTTGCATTCAAGATCCCCAGTCCCAGTGACTTCAGAAATCTAAATGGAGACTGTTACCCGGCAATTGAAATAATAATGATGACAGCTCATATTTCTTGAGTCTTTACCGTGTGCAGACACTACGGTAAGGGTTTACATGTTACTTCACCATAATCCTCATAACCATTACATTCCTTTGTGTTAGTTATTTTTGTATTGCTGTGACAAAAACACCATGACCAAGAGAACTTATGAAAGAAAGCATTTAATTAGACTACTCATTTCAGAGGGTGAGAGTCCATGATGGCGGCACAAAGGCACGGTGGCAAGTTCACATCTTGATTCCCAAGTGGAAGGCAGAGAGGGAACACTGGGAATGGCAATGAGTCCTTGGAAACCTCAGAGCCCACCCCCACTGACACACCTCCTCCAACAGGGCTGAACTTCCTAGTCCTTCCCAAATAGGTCCACCAATGGGGACCAAGTATTAAAACATATGAGCCTGTGGAGGTCATTCTCATCCAAACCACTGCATCCTTGTTTAGCAGACAAGGAGCCAGACAGGAAAGACACAGACAAACTGGCCAAGGGTAGCAGAGCTGGGCCCACACTCGAGCAATTTAATGCAAAGACCACGTGCTCAACTGTTGAACTATTCCATGCAGCACACTTTTTTGTTCAGGTTTTGATGCACTCTAAAGAAAATCCTTTAAGCTAGGACCCTGTTCAAAGCTGCTCAACCAAGGTTTACCTTTTCTTGAAGGCAGAACATGTTTGCCTTGGTGGCAAAGAAGACACAGTCTAGGTTCTTCAAGATCTGAGCATTGTTCAGCTGGTTCAGGTAATTGTCTTTTCAAGTCTATGTCCCTGCCACAGAGACAGGAATTAGAAAAAGGGAACCTCTCAGATATGTATATATAGAGAGAGAGGCGGGGAGAGAGAGGGGAGAGAGAGGGGAGAGAGAGGGGAGAGAGAGAGGGAGAGAGAGGGAGAGAGAGAGAGAGAGAGAGAGAGAGAGAGAGAGAGAGAGAGAGAGAGAGAGAGAGAGGAGAGGAGAAAGAGAGGAGAGAGATGAGAGAGAGGAGAAAGGAGAGAGAGAGAGACAGAGACAGAGACAGAGAGAGGAGAGAGAGAGAGAGAGAGATCGAGCCAGCGAGTTGGAGATTTTATTTCCCCTAAGAAGTTGTTCAAGTCTTTAAGTGTGAGCAGGATAACTACTTTTAATCCCTCATTCATTCAGGCCAGTGATGTCACTTGATCGACCTTGTTTACACAGTCTAAGAAGGTCATTCCCAGGCCAGCTAATCACAAGGCCATGACGGTAAAAGTCGGATTTACCCAGTTATTATCTGGGTTGCTATATTTGCGTTGGTCCTTCCCACATATGCCCACAGAACCTCCTCTTTCCTGTAAACGGAGGCAACTTTGTATGTTTTCCCTACTTGCTAAACAAAAGCCATTAAGTATTGATTTTTCTTCAGTGAATGCACCAGAGAAATTTCCCTTAAGGATTCGAGCGAAAACAGTGAAAGTATTATTCAATATATCATATTTCTGCAAAGGTTTCCACTGATTTTTATTAGACACACGGGCTGAATTGCTTTAAGCATGCTTTTATTCCTCTCGCAGGACTGGATTGGTTTAGTGTTTGGTTTTCACCGTCTTTAAAGCATCGGCCTGGTAGCCGGGGCAGGAGACATGCGCAGTCTGTCTCCACGCTGGTGCCCTCTAGCCACACCCGGGGTTAAGACTATCTGACAGGGCCTAGTAGAGTCTTGTAACAGCCAAAGTAAAAAACTCCTGAGAAAAGGAAACCAAACCTCTCTTTAAAAATGAAGTAGCCATTTATCTCCCCTCCCTTCAAAGTTGCCGCTCCCCACACCTCTGTTTCCTGACCTCTGTGGGTATTCCAAAGGAAATTCAAAGCTGACATCCACAAATCAGAGGAAACATGGGATGTTTATCTTTCCGAGTCTGGGGTACTTAATTCGGAATGATTGTTTCCAGCTCCATCCATTACCTGTGAGTTCCATAATTTCGTCTTTCTTAATAGCGAAATAATATTCCATCGTGTGAATATGCCACGTTTTCATCGTCCATGCATCGAGAACGGGAAAGCCAGAGGTGGCAGCTGACTAGAGAAGGGAACCGAGCGGGCAGCTGCACCGATGAACCCGCAGCGGCTCTGACCGGATGTGGCTCCCGTTGTGTCTGGAGACCGTTCCCTTGCAGCCATGCCCCACCTCTGTCTCTTGCAATCTTTCTGCCTCCGTTTCCTCATAGATCTCTGAGCATCATGGACAACCAGTAATTGCGGTGACAATCCCCATTCAGCCATGTGAGACTCGAGGCCTGCTTGTCCCCATAATGGCTTGAAAATGATGAGTTACGGAACAAAGCATCTGGGAAGACTTGTCATTTCAGCTAATTAGCTGCTTCATTGTAAAATTGGTTCTTTGAGAATTTTTGTACAATGTGTTTTGATCATAGTCACGACTCCCACAACTCCGCCCAAGTCACCCCTACCCCTCTCTGGCCACCTTTGTGTCCCCACCGTATCATCTAGTCCAGTCTGTGCTGCCCGTGTATTCTCGGATGCGTGGCCTTCCACTGAAGCCTGGTTGACTTACCAGAAGCACTATCTTTTTTCTTTTAGTTACTGCTGAATTCTTCTGTGTCTTTTTTTATTTAATTTTTTTTCTCACACAATGTAATTTGATCATGTTTTCCTTTCTCCCAACTCCTCCCAGATCTTCCTACCCATCCGATCAACTTCATGTTCTTTCTTTCTCTCAAAAGAAAAATAAAAACAAAAAGTGGAAATCAAAACAAGCAAAAAAACCCAATAGAACAAAAACTGCCAAATTAAAATGAAAAGTCTGAAAAAATAAAACAAAACCAAAAATGGAGGATTTTTTTTTTTTTTTTTTTTTGAGACAGAGTCTCTTTACATAGCCCTGGCTGTCCTGGAATTCACTATGTAGACCAGGCTGGCCTTGGACTCAGAGATCCACTACATCCACTTTGATTTTCTCATGTAGAATCCGGTTCTGGGCCTGGCCCCTAGGCCCTCATGTTTAAATTTGTTCATCTGAAAAAAAAAAAAAATTTGTTCATCTGTATCAGTTCCAATTATGTTATTTTCCAATGGAATACAAGTGAATCAACTCTGTTCAATAAATATTTATTGGGCACTGAGTAACTGCAAAGCCCCTGTGGAGAATTAAAAATGGCTCCAGATACTTCCATGTTCTTCCCATCGAGAACTGGCTCTTGCCCCTGCTTTTGAATGTAGGCTGATTTGGGAAATGATATGATCAATAGACTACACAGGGAATGTGGCTGTGCTGATCTGGGGACTCAATCCTCAAGAAACTAACAACTTCTACCTCTTTTCTCTTGAGACACCGTCTGGGAGTGCTGAGATGCTGTATGGGAAGGTCAACTCTACTGACCCCTATGCTGGAGTGAGGCCATGGGTAACCACCAAGTACCGCAGCCCCAGAAGAACATAGGTTTCCAGTCAGTCCCCGGAGGGGCTGAACTCATGAGTGAGGTCACCTAGAATGCTCCAGATGAGCCCGCTGAGACCCAGCTACCATCACTCTGTGGACAGAAGACTCACTCTGCTGGACCCAGTCCAAATCTTCAACTCAAAACTTATGAGATACGATTGATGACCACCTTCAGTTGCCTAAAAACTCCAAATCAGAGCAATAGGTTTGCTGAGACCTGAACTCGCATTTTGCTCTGAGACACTGTGGGGGCAAGTGAGCTGACGTGCATAAGGAGCTGATTGCTGGGTTGACCACACGGCAAACACAAAGCAAGTCCAGCTGTTACTCAGAGCTTGATCACTTGATTTCATTCTGCACATCCCTGCTTGAACCAATCATCAGTTAAGTATTTAACACGGCAAATACTGTATAGCCGCTGTTCCCTCGATATCATTGTCTTCTTCGAGCTCTGAACCTTTGATTCTTGATTTGGTGCAGTGAGCACAAATGAAAGGGGTGGTTTAGCCTCCCGTGAAGCGGGGTGGAGTCACACAGCTAAGTTTGTACCCATGGCAGATAAACAGAAGTAACTGAGCACCTTCTAGGAAGTACTCTTCTTGTTCATGGTACTTGGAACACAAATATGTTGGCAAGAGCCCAAGTCCTCCCTCCATCTTACAGTTTTAGTGAGGTCTGTGTTAAGAATTTGAGGTTGTCTTGGTTAGTTTGGTTTTGGTCAAATGTAGATTTAGCTTTAACTACAACTCCTTCGGTGTGTACGTTGGTGCAGATGATAAACTGAGCAAAAGCTGTGGGAGCCCGTTTTCAGGTTCCTCGTGGCTTTACCCAGCAGGTCCGAATAGAGAGGATGATTAGGACCACGGGCCTGAGTGCAGGTGTCTGAGATGGTCTGCACGTGGCTGTGCTGGGGGAGGAGGTCTTTTGCTCCACCCCTTGGTGTCTCTATAAAAACCCTGGGACAGGCCGGGCGGTGGTGGCGCACGCCTTTAATCCCAGCACTCGGGAGGCAGAGACAGGCGGATCTCTGTGAGTTCGAGGCCAGCCTGGGCTACCAAGCGAGTCCCAGGAAAGGCGCAAAGCTACACAGAGAAACCCTGTCTCGAAAAACCAAAAAAAAAAAAAAAAAAAAAAAAAAAAAAAACCCTGGGACAGAGACAGTCGGGCCCGTTGGAATAGGTTCCAGGCCCTCTCGAGGCTATTCTGTATTTTCTACCTGTTTATCTCCGCACTCAAAATCCTTCTATCTAATATTTCCTGCTGCTCTCACTCAAGAAAACTCTGGGAAACTGTGGGGTTGGTGGGTAGCCATCCCACACCAAGACAATCTCAAATTTTCAACGTTTCTTTCTCTCATAAAAATCATCCAGAAAACAGAATCCAGGGTGAAGGCGGTGCCCCAGGGTGCCAGGATCCCACTGTCTAACTTGACTCATTCCAACATAACAACACAGACTTCACTAATACTGGGTAAGATGGAGGATGTGGGCTCTTGTCAACATATATGACAAGGGTTACAGAATAGATGGAAACAATGTCCATCTCACACTGTGTATCAGGGACTCTTCATCATCTCCTCTTGTCTTCACGATGGTCCTGTGTAAAAATGATGGTCATTATTACCATCGTTATTGGTTAATCCCATCTTAGAGAAGAAGGGAATGATCCAGAGAGTCTAGGTCATTTGATTAGGCTCAGGGTAGTAAAGGGAAGCCTCAGATCTATACCACCCTTCTCCATTCTTAGTCATTTACCATGTCTGCCCCATCGCTCTGGACTCGGGAGGGTGTTATTGAAGTTTAATGAGATGACTTATACTGGACTTGGATGGACTAGCAGCTATTGAAAGACACAGAGTGGGAGTGATAAGTTTTAAGTCCCCTGTGCTGATGTAATAAGCCAATCAAACTGAATTAATAAATCCAGGTTTAATGAGCAAAGCAATCCTGGGTGACCCTTGGAAAGGCTACGGAAGGATCATAAGGGAAGAGTCCTAAGGGGAAGAGTCACGTGGCAAATATGGCTACCAGGCCGTAAGTACCCTGGAGGTGTGGTCTTGAGCAGCCCCAGGGAGGGCCTGGCTTTTGGTGGGCTTTGAGGGGGTGGGGTCTGGAATGGGAGGGCAGCTTTAGGGGAGGGACTGCTGTTTGGTGGGCTTTGAGGGGGTGGGGTCTGGAATGGGAGGGCAGCTTTAGGGGAGGGACTGCTGTTTGGTGGGCTTTGAGGGGGCGGGTGTGGAGGGAGGGATGTGGGAGGGATGTGAGAACAGGGAGAAAGGGAAGGGATTCCAGGAGAGAAGGTGAGCAAAAGTGACCAGTGTGGCAGTCTTCCGGGGCTGCCGCACGTGGGCTAGGGTGTGGAGGAGATTCACTGGGAGGGTCTGATTCTGAACGGCACGGCACGTCGACTCTGCTTTTGGACTGTGTTTCCCCACTTTTGTATGTGTGTGCTCTTTTCTTTTTTAGCAGGCATGGTGGCTCCCACTGAAGGGCCCCAGCATACTTGCTTAGCCTAACGCCATTTTTGAGCAAGGCCTGAAAAGTAACTAAAGGTCAGAAAAACAACTTGTACCCTGGATAAGAGCCAAGTCAGCAGGCGTGTCGAGCTCGGGGAAAAACCACAAGCTGTCCTGAGTTTGAACCTGGCCTCATACGAATCGTCCAATCAGAACCCTGTAAACTATGCTTCCTGCTTCTGTACCCGCCCTTCTGCTGCCCAACCCTATAAAAACCCTCCACTCCAGCCCGTGGGCGCGCCAGTCTCTTCAGCCTCTGGAGGGACTGTATCGCCCCGGGTACCCGTGTTCCTGAATAAAGCCTCTTGCTGTTTGCATCTGACTTGTGGTCTCGGTGTGATCTCTGGGCGAGGGTCTCTCCAGAGGGAAGACTCCAGACGGGGGTCTTTCATTTGGGGGCTCGTCCGGGATCGGAGACCCCTGCCTCAGGACCACCGACCCACTGTCAGGAGGTAAGCTGGCCGGCCACTATCTGTCTGTATTGTCTCAGTCTGTTTACTTGTCTTTCGTTTTCGTCGGACGTCCTAAGTCAGGTCTGAGTCGGTGGGGGCTGAAGGAGCTGACGAGCTCGGACTTCGCCCACCAAAACCCTGGAAGACGTTCCACGGGTATCTGAAGTCCCCTCTGGGGCACGGAAAGTCCCCCCTGGGGCACGGAAAGTCCCCCCTGGGGCATGGGAAGTCCCCTCTGGGGCACGGAAAGTCCCCTCTGGGGCACGGAAAGTCCCCTCTGGGGCACGGTTTTTCGGGGCCACCCACGCATCAGAAGGATACGTGGTACTGGCAGGGGACAGAGAATTCAAACACTCCGCGTCCCCATCTGAGTTTTTGCTTTCGGTTTTACGCCGGAGCCGCGCAGCGAAAAATTCTGTGGTCTGTCTTGTCTGTTTGTTTCTCGTTGTGTGTTTAACCCTTCTTTATTTGGAGACCACCATGGGACAGGCTGTCGCCACCCCATTGAGCCTAACCAAGGACCACTGGTCCGATGTTAAGGCCCGAGGAAACAATGAAGGTGTCATTGTCAGGAAGAAGAAATGGATCACCTTCTGCGAGGCCGAATGGGTCATGATGAATGTCGGCTGGCCGCGAGAGGGATCTTTTAACCTCTCTCTTATTTCGCAGGTGGAGGGTAAGGTTTTTGCCCCTAGCCCTTATGGGCATCCCGACCAGGTCCCATATATCGCCATCTGGAGATCACTGGTCGAGAACCCATTTCCATGGGTTAAGCCTTTCCTTCCGCAGCCCCCTCCAGTCTCTGGGCCTTCTGCGCCCCCCAACCCGGACTCCTCCCTTTACCCCGTGCTCCCTCACAAGGAGACTCCTAAGCCTCCAGTCCTTCCCCCAGACCCCAATACTCCCCTTATAGATCTCCTGACGGAGGACCCATATCGAGCCGGACCACCTGGAGAGCCGGCCGAAGCGGCCCCAGCCGCCGCCCCGGTGGCGGCATCCCCGGCCGTGCCCGTGGCAGATCCGGAAGTCACCTCGACTCGCAGGACCCACGGGGCTGAAGAAGAGGACGCAGCCCCGTCCCCCATTGCCGGCCGCCTCCGCGGCCGCCGGGATGGCCCCCCTAATGAGTCCAGGGCCTTCCCGCTCAGAGAGGGGCCGAATCGCCAGTTGCAGTACTGGCCCTTTTCAGCCTCAGACCTCTATAATTGGAAACAACATAATCCCCCTTTCTCTAGGGATCCTGTTGCCTTGACCGGCCTAATTGAGTCCATCCTAGTGACTCACAGGCCGACTTGGGACGACTGTCAGCAGCTCCTGCAGACCCTCTTAACAGTAGAGGAGAAGCAGAGAGTTTTCCTGGAGGCCCGGAAGCAGGTTCTGGGCGATGATGGGAGGCCAACCCAACTCCCAAATATCATCGATGCAGTTTTTCCCTTGACCCGCCCAGACTGGGACTTCAATACACCTGAAGGTAGGGAGCATCTACGTCTCTATCGCCAGTTGCTCTTAGCGGGTCTCCGAGCGGCCGCCAGAAGGCCTACCAATTTGGCTCAGGTAAGGAATGTGATACAGGGAAAGGAAGAAATACCCGCTGCATTTTTAGAGAGGCTGAAGGAGGCTTATAGGATGTACACTCCGTATGATCCAGAAGACCCAGGGCAAGCACCAGGTGTCATCCTATCATTTATCTATCAGTCTAGCTCAGATATCAGAACTAAATTGCAGCGGCTGGAAGGTTTACAGGCGCTAGGTTTGCCAGACTTATTGAAGGAAGCAGAGAAAGTGTTCAATAAGAGAGAAACTCCTGAGGAGCGAGAGGAAAGGAGATGGCAGAAACAAGAGGAAAGGGACAAGAAACAGCATAGGGAGATGAAAAAGGTTTTGGCCGCCGTTGTGTCTCAGGGACAGCGGAGAGAGGGAGATAGGTCGGGAGAGCGAAGGAGGCCACCCCTTGATAGAGATCAATGTGCTTACTGCAAGGAGAAGGGACACTGGGCCCGAGAGTGCCCCAAGAAGCCACAAGGACCCCGCCGGCCCAAGCCCAAGACCGTAGACCTCCTTAGTCTGGAAGACTAGGGGAGTCGAGGCCAGGAGCCCCCCCCTGAGCCTAGGATAACCCTCAAGATCGGGGGGCAGCCCGTGACCTTCCTGGTTGATACTGGTGCCGAACATTCAGTCCTAACCCATGCCGGGGTGCCTCTTAGCTGGCATTCTGCACTGGTGCAGGGGGCAACTGGAAACAAGAGGTATTATTGGACTGCCGAGAGAAAAGTCCAACTGGCATCAGGGCAAGTAACTCACTCCTTTCTGCACATACCTGAATGCCCCCATCCGCTGTTAGGACGGGACCTATTAACCAAATTGAAGGCACAAATCTATTTTGATGAGAAGGGACCGAGGGTCATGGGTCCTAAAGGAGACCCTCTACAAATCCTTGCCCTCAGTTTAGAAGAAGAATACCGTTTGTTTGAACCAGAACCCCCGGAGAAATCACCTGAGGAGCTACAGAACTGGCTGAGGGAGTTTCCTCAGGCCTGGGCAGAGACTGGAGGCTTGGGGCTGGCACATGATCAACCACCGCTGGTGATCTCACTAAAGGCCTCCGCGACTCCCGTTTCAATTAGACAATACCCAATGTCACGGGAAGCTCATGAGGGGATCAAGCCCCATATTCGAAGGCTCCTGGACCAAGGGGTGCTAAAGCCCTGCCAGTCCCCTTGGAACACCCCTCTCTTGCCTGTTAAGAAACCGGGGACAAGCCGGGCAGTGGTGGCGCATGTCTTTAATCCCAGCACTCGGGAGGCAGAGCCAGGCGGATCTCTGTGAGTTCGAGGCCAGCCTGGTCTCCAAAGCGAGTTCCAGGAAAGGCGCAAAGCTACACAGAGAAACCCTGTCTCGAAAAACCAAAAAAAAAAAAAAAAAAAAATTTTAAAAAAAGGCCGGGCTGTGGTGGCGCACGCCTTTAATCCCAGCACTCGGGAGGCAGAGCCAGGCAGATCTCTGTGAGTTCGAGACCAGCCTGGGCTACCAAGTGAGTTCCAGGAAAGGCGCAAAGCTACACAGAGAAACCCTGTCTCGAAAAACCAAAAAAAAAAAAAAAAAAAAAAAAAAAAAGAAACCGGGGACAGGGGACTACAGGCCGGTCCAGGACTTGAGAGAGGTCAATAAGCGGGTGGAGGACATACACCCCACGGTGCCCAACCCCTATAACCTTCTGAGCACCCTTCCACCGACCCACGTCTGGTACACTGTGCTAGACCTGAAGGATGCCTTCTTTTGTTTGAGACTGCACCCTCAAAGTCAAATGCTATTCGCTTTTGAATGGAGAGACCCAGAAAAAGGGCTTTCGGGACAGTTAACCTGGACCCGGCTCCCTCAGGGCTTCAAAAATAGCCCAACCCTCTTTGATGAGGCCCTACATGCAGATCTGGCCGGATTCCGGGTCGAACACCCAACCCTGACTCTGCTCCAGTACGTGGATGATCTACTCCTGGCGGCCAGGAGTCGAACCGAGTGCCTGGAGGGCACTCGAGCCTTATTGGCCAGACTTGGACAAAAGGGCTATAGAGCCTCAGCCAGAAAGGCTCAAGTATGCCGAGACAAGGTTACCTACCTGGGCTACACCCTGAGCGGAGGGCAAAGATGGTTAACAAGAGTGAGGAAGGAGACGATAATCTCCATCCCTCCTCCTCCTCGGAACCCCCGCCAAGTTCGAGAGCTCCTGGGTACGGCTGGGTACTGCCGCCTTTGGATTCCTGGCTTTGCCGAACTGGCAGCCCCATTGTACCCCCTCACTAAACCAGGGGCCATGTTCCAATGGGAAGAGAAGCATCAGAAAGCGTTCCAACAGATCAAGAAGGCCTTACTCGAGGCCCCGGCTCTGGGTCTGCCAGATCTAACCAAGCCCTTTGAGCTGTTTGTGGATGAGAACTCAGGTTTTGCCAAAGGGGTACTGGTGCAAAGACTGGGACCTTGGAGGAGACCTGTAGCGTACTTGTCCAAGAAATTAGACCCAGTGGCTACAGGATGGCCATCATGCCTCCGCATGGTGGCAGCCATTGCCATATTACTCAAGGATGCCGGGAAGCTGACTCTGGGACAGCCGTTGACTGTGCTGGCCTCCCATGCAGTGGAGGCCTTGGTCCGACAACCACCGGACAGATGGCTTTCTAACGCCAGAATGACTTATTATCAGGCCTTACTACTGGACTCAGACCGGGTAAATTTTGGGCCGACAGTTTCCCTTAACCCTGCTACCTTGCTGCCACTGCCTAGCCCCTCCGAGGAGCATGACTGCCTCCAGATTCTAGCCGAAGCACATGGCACCCGCCCTGATCTGACAGATCAGCCGCTTAAGAATCCAGACGCTGTCTGGTACACAGATGGGAGCAGTTTCCTGGAGGAGGGGAAACGCAGAGCCGGGGCAGCTATAACCACCGAATCGGAAGTGGTATGGGCATCGTCACTCCCGCCCGGGACATCGGCCCAGCGCGCAGAACTGATTGCGCTCACCCAAGCTCTCCGGATGGCAGAAGGTAAGAAGCTCACAGTTTATACTGACAGCAGATATGCCTTCGCCACTGCGCATGTCCACGGGGAAATCTACAGACGGAGAGGCCTGCTGACGTCCGCGGGTAAGGAAATCAAAAACAAAAAAGAGATCCTAGACCTCCTAAAGGCCCTGTTCCTCCCGCTCCAACTCAGTATTGTCCACTGCCCAGGGCATCAAAAGGATGACTCTGCGGTAGCCAGAGGGAATCGGCTGGCGGATCTGACTGCCCGAACAGTGGCTTCCCAGCCAGCAGGGAGCAGCCAGTTGATGGCCATACAAGAACCACAGCCTGAGAGAGACCCCGTGCCCTATAGCCCAGAAGACCATGAGCTAGCAAAGAAAATGGGGGCGGACTGGGAACAAGGAAGACAAGCATATATACTAGGGGACCGGATGGTCATGCCAACCTCCCATACCCGATACATGCTGAGATTCCTCCATGCTTTGACCCATTTGAGCAAAAACAAGATGAAGACCCTATTGGACAGAGAAAACACCTGGACAGTGCTGCTGAACCAGGATCAGGTACTCCAGCAGGTAACTTCTACCTGCCCAGCCTGTGCTCAAGTCAACGCAGGAAAGGTTCATCTAAACAAGGGGGCCCGCCAAAGAGGTCATCGTCCTGGTGTTCATTGGGAAATAGACTTTACAGAAGTAAAACCCGGACTCTACGGGTACCGGTACCTCCTGGTCTTCGTGGACACTTTTTCTGGATGGATCGAGGCATTTCCAACCAAGAATGAGACGGCTAACGTGGCAACAAAGAAACTGTTGGAAGAAATCTTCCCCAGGTATGGGATGCCTCAAATATTGGGGTCGGATAACGGGCCTGCCTTCGTCTCTCAGGTAAGTCAGAGAGTGGCCAAACTATTGGGGGTTGATTGGAAACTCCATTGTGCATACCGCCCCCAGAGCTCAGGACAGGTAGAACGAGCTAATAGAACAATCAAGGAGACTTTAACCAAATTAACGCTTGCAACTGGCACTAGAGATTGGGTGCTCCTACTTCCCTTGGCTCTCTACCGAGCCCGAAATACTCCTGGCCCACACGGCCTAACCCCTTTTGAGATCATGTATGGGGCCCCACCTCCTGTTGTAGACTTTCTCCATCCTGATATTTCCTCCTTTGCTACCACCCCTACTTTAGAGGCACATCTTCAAGCCCTCCAACTGGTGCAGAGGGAGATCTGGAAGCCCCTGGCCAAGGCCTATCAGGAGCAGCTAGACAAGCCGGTGGTGCCCCACCCCTTCCAGATCGGGGACTCCGTTTGGGTCCGACGACACCAGACCAAGAATCTGGAACCACGGTGGAAGGGGCCCTACACTGTCTTGCTGACCACCCCCACTGCACTCAAGGTCGACGGGATTGCTGCATGGATCCACGCCTCGCATGTGAAGGCTGCCAGGGAACCCGACCCAGCAGGATCCAGAAAGTCAACATGGACAGTGCGCCGCACACGAAACCCCCTAAAAATAAGGTTGGCCCGCGGCTCCTCTTCCTCCCCCTCCTCTTAATCTCTGCCTACCCCCAGGGGACTAGGGCGGCTGAGAGCCCGCACCTAGTTAAGAGGCTCACTTGGCAGGTTATCTCACAAACTGGGGAGACGGTCTGGCAAACGACCGCCCTTCACACCCCCTTCACATGGTGGCCCAACTTGCATCCAGATCTCTGCCAACTAGTAGCAGGGTCAGGGGACTGGGACATCCCTACCACTGACCCCATGAACCCCAGAGCACCAGACGTCTGTCAGGATGGTAAGGGAACTTGCAAATGTAGTGACGGGAGATATGGATGTGGTCACCCTGAAACCAGAGCAGCCCTGTCACAACTATCCTTTTACGTCTGCCCCCGGGATGGTAGGGACAGAAAGATGATTAGACAATGTGGGGGTTATGAAAGTTACTTCTGTAAAGCATGGGGATGTGAAACAACTGGTAATACCTATTGGGAGCCTTCATCCACTTGGGACCTCATTAGGGTAAAAAGGACTACCCAAAGAGAAAGCCACTCATGGCGTCCTCTTACTCAAGGACGTTGTTGGGGAACTGTCACGTCAGGAAGAGATAACACTTACTGGAAAGGGGGGGGGCCCTGTGTAAATTTCACCTGCAACCCCCTGAATATATCTTTTACTCAAAAGGGAAGGGAGATAACACAAGACTGGATTAAAGGTAAAACATGGGGACTTAGACTTTACATGACGGGATGGGACCAGGGAGTCGTGTTTACGATTAGGCTTAAAATCACGGAGCCCTCCACCTCTATAGGTCCCAACCAGGTTCTCTTTGACCAAAAGCGCCCCTCTTTACCCGCTCCGGCACCCCTGAGGGCTACCCCCGACCCAATTCGGCCATTCGCCCAAGCACGGCTCCGAATGCCACTATAACCCCAGTCACCCTCCAGCCACCCAGGCCCAGTACGGGAGACCGGCTATTGAATCTTATAGAGGGCGCTTACTCAGCCCTCAATGTTACCAACCCAAATCAGACTCAGGAATGCTGGTTATGCCTAGTCTCCACACCTCCCTATTATGAGGGGGTGGCCGTAGTCGGAAGCTTCACCAATTCTACTTCACCCCCGTCAGGATGTGCCTCGACACCTCAGCATAAGCTCACAATCTCCGAGGTGTCAGGACAAGGACTATGTCTGGGGATAGTACCCTACACCCACCAACACCTGTGTAATCGCACCCAGGCACTTGTTCCAGGACCCCACTATCTCGTGGCTCCCAACGGGACTTATTGGGCCTGTAGCACTGGACTTACACCATGCCTCTCCTCCTCAATACTAGCCAACACGGCCGATTATTGTGTGCTCATAGAACTGTACCCCAAGATAGTCTACCATGCACCTGAAGATATCTATGCCCGATATGAAACAGGGGTCCCCCGTATAAAAAGAGAGCCAGTCTCGCTAACCCTGGCCCTGATACTAGGTGGATTAACTATGGGAGGAGTCGCTGCCGGAATAGGCACGGGTACCACTGCCCTCATGGAAACCAACCAGTTCAGACAACTCCAGGTTGCCATGCATACCGATATCCAGGCACTGGAGGAATCCGTGAGTGCCTTGGAAAAGTCACTCACCTCCCTGTCTGAAGTAGTTCTGCAGAACCGGAGGGGATTAGACCTCCTCTTCCTGCAGGAGGGGGGGTTATGTGCCGCCCTTAAAGAAGAATGTTGCTTTTATGCGGATCATACTGGGGTGGTGAGAGATAGCATGGCTAGATTAAGAAAAAGATTAGAACAAAGACAAAAACTCTTTGAAGAACAGCAGGGATGGTTTGAAGGATGGTTCAGAAGGTCCCCCTGGCTCACCACCCTCATCTCCACCCTTATGGGACCCCTTCTGATTTTATTGCTCCTTCTGACGCTCGGGCCCTGTATCCTAAACAGACTTGTCCAATTTATCAGGGAACGCGTTTCTACTATTCAGACCTTGGTATTGACCCAACAATACCAACGACTCAACCAGGTGGAAATGGAGTCACATCCCTATTCTTCCCCATGAATGGAGGATTCCATTCCCTGAGATAAGAAAATGGGGGAATGAAGGGCCCCAGCATACTTGCTTAGCCTAACGCCATTTTTGAGCAAGGCCTGAAAAGTAACTAAAGGTCAGAAAAACAACTTGTACCCTGGATAAGAGCCAAGTCAGCAGGCGTGTCGAGCTCGGGGAAAAACCACGAGCTGTCCTGAGTTTGAACCTGGCCTCATACGAATCGTCCAATCAGAACCCTGTAAACTATGCTTCCTGCTTCTGTACCCGCCCTTCTGCTGCCCAACCCTATAAAAACCCTCCACTCCAGCCCGTGGGCGCGCCAGTCTCTTCAGCCTCTGGAGGGACTGTATCGCCCCGGGTACCCGTGTTCCTGAATAAAGCCTCTTGCTGTTTGCATCTGACTTGTGGTCTCGGTGTGATCTCTGGGCGAGGGTCTCTCCAGAGGGAAGACTCCAGACGGGGGTCTTTCACCACCTTTAATCCCAGCAGCGGGGAGGCAGAGACAGGCAGATCTTTGTGAGTTTGAGGCCAGTCTGGTTTATATAGTGAGTTCTAGGTCAACTAGGACTACATAGTGAGGCCCTAACTAAAAAACAAAACAAAACAACAACAACTGCATTATTTATTTGTGTACGTGTTCGTGTGTGTGCATGTGCCATGGTATGTGTGTGAGTAGAGCAGAGGGCAGTTTGTGAGAATCGGTTCTCTCTTTCCACCCTGTGGGTCCTGGGCATGGCTCTCGGATCATCAAGCTTGGCTCTGCACCTGCTAAGCCATCTTTCTGGTCTCATTTTTGTGATCTTTTGTAAAGTGGGGAACTAACAAGGCAACTCCACATAGTTTATTTGGTAGTTAAAAGAGCTTTATTTCGAGGTAACTTACAACCAGTAAAGGGGTCAGTTACAGGATCTAGGAGAGGTGAGGTGCAGTCCAGCATGGCTCTCTGGAGAACTCTGACTCAGTCTGCCTTCCAGCATCCAGGATCATGAGAAGTCAAGAGAGCCACCACATAGTCTCAGCCACGCCCCAGGGGCAGGTCATAGGCTTGTGTGGCAGTTATGGGCTGCCTCACTAGGGGCAGTGCTTCAAGGTCAAAGCTGGAACAGCTATTCACTGCATTTGTCTGTCTTCTTCCCTTCATGAGCCTCTCTTCCTCATATGTAAGTTAACTCCCTGTACTGGCCATGGCATTGATGCTAGGCACTCCCAACAAACTTCCAGATCTTGCTTGGTTCACCCAGTAAAGTTTTACTGCCTGCTCTTAACAGAGTTTGAAGCTGTAACCGGAGCAAGGGAGTGGGTGTGGCAAGAGAGGAAGTCTACCATGAACAGTGATTCAGCATTCTTTAAATTGTGTGTGTGTATGTGTGCACGCACGTGTGTTGTCTTTGGGTTTCTTTTGCTGTGAAGAGACACCATGACCACGGCAACTCATATAAAGGAAAACATTTAATTGGGGTGGCTTACAGTTTCAGGGGTTTAGTCCAATTATCATGGTGGGACATGGTGGCATGTAGGCCGATATGATGCTGGAGAAGGAGCTGAGAGTTCTACATCTTGATCCACAGGCAGCAGGAATCTGTGTCCACACTGGAAGGAGCTTGAGCATAGGAGACCTCAAAGCCTGCATGTGTCACCTCACAGTGACACATTTCCTCCAACAAGGCCACACCTCCTATTAGTGCCACTCCCTCTGAGTTTATGGGGGCCAATTACATTCAAACTACTCTGTGTGTGTGTGTGTGTGTGTGTGTGTGTGTGTGTGTGTTGGACATGGTGGCACATGCCTTTAATCTCAGCACTGGAGAGGCAGAGGCAGGCAGATCTCTGAGTTCTAGGCCATCCTGGTCTACATAGTGAGTTCCAGGACATTCAGAACTACACAGGGAAACCTTGTCTTGAAAAACGAAAAACCAAAAAGAAAAAATTACTTAAAAAAATGTGTGTGTGTGTGTTTTGTCTGCATGCATGTCTGTGTAGCATCTTTGGAGGCCAGAAGAAGATATTGGATCCCCTGGGATTAGAGTTACAGACCATTGTGAGCCACCAGGGAATTGAACCCTGAGTCCTCTGGAAGAACATCCAGTGCTCTGGGTTGAACACATTTCATTTAGGCCTATTCTGAAGCCTACTTGCCATTCTCTGCTGGACTGTTTGAACTGTGCTGGCTGGTATAAGAAATGAGAGAATGGGGAGGACGGCATGGCCCTTGATGACCAGGCCTGTAGCTAGGATCTCTTACGACTGCCCCTATCCAATGACCACTAAACATGGCTCCACAGTATGTAGGAGAAGAACACGAAGTGCAGAGCATCAGGCCAGTCTTGGCTTGATGGTGGTGAGCCTTTCATGAAATAGGATGTCTGATAGCACCGTACCAACTCTTTCAGCCACGTGGCCAGATCCCAACCACTTTCCAGGTCTAACTTCCCCTTCAAGCCATCTTGCATTCCTTCTTCTCACTCTCTTTCCCTAGCAAACCAGTTGACAGCTGTCTTTATTTCTACTGGCCACCATGCTGTTTGGACCTTTTAAATCTGCTTTATACATCTCTTATATCTACAGAGCTGGGCACAGCCATGCATGCAGAGCAGCATACAGGAACAGAGTAAGTGACTAATATGTAGGCCTGCTGGTTAGTCTTAATGTCAACTTGCCACAGGTTAAAATCACCTGAGTAGGGAGCCTCGCCTGAAGAACTGTGCTGATTGCTTTAATTAGTGTGGGCAGACCCACTCCCAGTGTGGGCAGTGCCTCCTGGTGGCTGCCCAGGTAGAGAGGGCGTGGCAGAAGGAGGATAATCTGCCTTTCGCCCCCACGGCTTGCCTCCCGCTGCTGAGTTGATTCACCGTGTTGTTGTTGCTGCTGCTGCTGCTTCTTCGATAACATCAGAACTACCCAGACTTCCATCATGGACTCAAGGACCTGGCATCAGAACTATCCAGACTTCCATCATGGACTCAAGGACCTGTGGCGTTCCAAGAACCTTCCAGGTTTTCAGTGCCAGGCTGGGACGAATGAGGCACCTAGCCTTGAGGACTGAGGTTCTTTGTCTCTCAGACGTGAGGTAAATATTATTATTTTAACATAAACTAATTTATATAGATAATTTATTCTTTTCCTTGAGAGAACCCTGACTGATACAGTTGGCATAAAAGGAGAAATGAGAAAAACATTTCCATCTCTAGATCAAAATGGAATGTTTCCCTCAAACATGCTTATCTCTTATCCCTTTCTTTCTCTCAACTTGCTTAAGAATTGTGATAGAAAGTTGAATCAAGCAGGAAAGTGGGAAGCACGGCTACGCGGGCTGAGAGACACTTGTTGGCTCATGTTTATCTACCCAGCACAGAGGCCAAGGTTAGTAAGACCGTGACAGTCCTCATCACATGAGGTGATGGCCCCCCAAGTGTCAGGATTGCAGCTGCCGGAGTCTGAGGAAGGCCTGAGGTGCTCACAGCAGGCAGCAGCCAAATCCCTGGAGATTCGGCCTCAGGTTCTTCTGCCAACTTGAGCTCCTGAAGTGGGAAGGAGGTGATGCTGGGGGAACCTTCACTTTTTCTAGACTACTAGTGTCTAATTTTGGTGGCTCATGAATGTTCATGGTGGGAAAAATCTACCATTTTTCTAGTCTCAAAAAACCCAAGTTCTAGTGAATTCATGGTATTTCAAGTTATCCTATGGTCCATGTGAAAGATAAATTCACAGAGTGATGGTTCATGTACAGAGAGTTCAGTACCAAGAGAAAGAAAGAAAGAAACAAAAACCAGGCAAATAACAATCCACAGCAAAGACACCAAAGAAACAAATCCATCAGGGTGATTTTACCCTTTCCAAAGAATTCTCTACCAACAATTGATTTATAGTATATTCTCTTAACTAACTGGAACCTCTTTTGTATCCAGTGTGCCATCCTCTTTACAGAGACTCAGTTAACATGTGGCAGTTTGCAGGCTCTTGAATATTAGAAACTCTTGTACTTAGCAAGGGTACAGGCTAGGCGTGTAGGCGACCTCTATTTTTCTTTGCCGTTTTAAATGAAATCATTGGCCCCACTTGCTTTTCTCAATTTTATTTTCCCATTAGGAAAGAACACGGCTCAGATGGATGTGCAGGAGGAAATGCACCAGGAAATCCCAAGCAGGGCGCAATCAGTCACCATTAATGCTCCGAGGATCAAAGCTCCTTGAAGAAATACAGCCACTTACGATGGACGGTAAAATTGAATTCGCGAAGCAGGGCCTTCTCCATGGGCGATTTCTCCGAGCTGCAGCACGAGAATGGCATGCTGACCAGGAGTGTCAGGCTTTCCCACTGCAGTTAGCACACTTTCAAGAACAGGTATTGAATTTTAGCTGATTCCAGCATCATCTTTTTCAACTCTACAGACAGCTGTTAAACCATAAAATATTTTGAGATATAAAGCTCTTGCCTTGGGAGATTTTTTTTTCTCTAGGGTCATCATCTATGGAATACTGTGTGAACAAATTGATTACTTTAAAATGGGAAGATATTTAGTAGATAACTTCAAATTGGTATTAAAACTTTTAAAAAAAAACCAATGAAAAATGTAGTAAAAATAGAGTTTGATATTTAAGGAACATTTGCTTAACCATGTAACCTATAGGTAGAGTAATTTGAATCTGATGAAAGGGAATTAGAATAACACAAATCATTTGATGAGAGCATCCCCATAGAATTCTAATGTAACTCAAATAATAAGCATTTTAATGGTTTTCTTGCATGCTTATTTTTAGTCTCGTATTCTGCAAGTTGCTGGGGAGTTGCTTTCATGCATGGGAAATGCAATTCTCTTCTTGTACACACTTGACACAATGCTTACCCCTTCGCTTTGATTGCATTTGCGTGTTCATTAATGTAATTGAAACGTGTAGCTTCCCCCAAGTTTTCTCAGGCTCGTTCCTAATTATCTGCTGGTATCTTCCCACATTCCACATCAGGATAACCAGGCAGGGCTACCTACTGATGAAGAGAGAAAGTTACGCAGAGGAAGGGAAGAGGGCTTTCAGCTCACTCAGTACCGACGGGGGTGGGGTCTGGTCAGTTCCCAGTAGGCTGAATGGAGAGCCAGGATGCTCCAGGCAACAGCCATCTGAGTTCGCAGATGAACTGCGAGTGAACTGGAGTGTCCAAAGTGATTCATGTGGACATCAGTGACATTCACTCCAGACAGAGGATTCATCTACAAGAGACAACAGATATCTCTCTTCCTGAGCTGGTCTCCAAACTACAAATCAAAGGGACTCCTGGTCACGTAAGTGTGGTCTGGCTATTTCCAGTGTGTTTCTAAGGTTTGACAGGGATGTTGCAGCAGAAAGGGCTAGAAGAAGAAAACGGCTTCTGATTTTTCTCAGCCCCTGTCATCTGACAGGAGTGAGTTAATCTGAGGCACTTCCTCACAGGGCCTAAGTATGATAATTAGACAGTCTTCTTTGCAGCCAATCAGGATATGCTTACAAGACTTAAACGAACAAACCAGAAGTTAGAAATGAATGCACAATGGAGGTAGTCAGTAAAATAAAGTCAGAGTTAAACAAAATGTTCAAAGTCTCATTTTTGGGGTCTCTTACAGATGAACGGGGCTGAGTGGAAAGAATTACAGAATTCCTGCTCTTCCGCTTGCTTTGTGCCCTCTTCATTTCTTTGTTGGATACAATTTATATGTATATTCAATGAGAAATTGACATCTAGAAACTTTTCATTTAAAACCCTTTTTGAGTCAGGTTCTTCTTATGTGTACCAGGCTAGCTTTGAACTCACGACCTTCCGGCCTCAGCCTTCTAAGTGCTGAAAACACAGGTGTGTGCCACCAGTCCCAGCTAAAACTCTATTAAAATTGTTTTTAATGGAATTAAATGAAAATGATTTGGTTGGCCAGTTTGGCTGGTATTCCTTTCCAATAATAGCTGCATTCCCATTCCTTTTATATTATTATATTATTATTATTATTATTATTATTATTATTATTATTATTATTATTATTTGTGTGGGTGTTTTGCCTGCATGTGTATTTGTGTACCATGTGCATGTAGTGCCCACAGAGGCCAGACGAGGCCATCAGATCCACTGGGGCTGGAATTACAGATGGTTGTGAGCAACCACGTGGGTGCTGGAAATTGAACCCAGGTTCTCTAGAAGAACAGCCAGTGCTCTGAAGCTCCGAACTGTCTATCTGCTCCCACCCCTTGTAAATGCATTGCTTTCTTTTGGAAGTGATCAGTAAGTGAAGTTCAAAGACCTCTCAACTCTCATGAATGCAGAAGGATGGCTTCCAGGGCCACTGTAGTTGAGGAAGACTCACCTGGTGGGGACCTGGGCCTGTTCAAGGGAAGATGTTAGGATCACAGATATGGTTGAGCCCAGCTCTGAACAGGAAACATTTTTGAATCCAGAGCTGAAGTAGCTAAGATTTGCTGTCTGAAGCACAGGTGTCTCTGGAGAAGAACTGTTAACTTCGGAGCAGTGGGTACTTCTCAGGAAGGGCCAAGGATGAATACATTGACCTGCTGCCACGTGGTCTCTCCTCCATCCCAGAAAGCTTCACCAGATGCACATCCCACACAGATAATGTTTAATTCAGCTAAGTGGCTGCTATGGGTCTCCATGATTCTATGTGATCTGATTGACTATTTCATAGTTTATCTGTGTGCATACCTTACTGCATGAATCACAACCCAAGGAAGACCCTTGATTTGTGCTCAAAGTCAATTAGAATGCAGAATTTAAGAACACAGTTTTAAGATTTGCATCTGAGCTGTGGCAGAGAGCATTTGAACTCCAGAGGGAAAGCAAAATAGTTCATGGTTGGGAATTGTTGTGGGGACCTGGAGATCTCCTTAGAATATTTTAAGAACATGTAAGGCATTAAGCTAGCCTCATTGGCCCCTCTAACTCCCACTTTGTTTGATTTCAAGAACTGTGCCCCATACATTACATTCAATTAAATATTTACTCAGAGGAGAATATCCAGAGGATGGTGGGAGTCAGTGGTAGACAAAGAATGGAGGAAGCTCATGGATTATTCAGGAACTCTTCTTCTTTTCTGAATGTACTCTGTATTTTTTTTAAAAACAATCTTTATCACATTTATTTATGTGTGTTTCTGTGTGTGTGTACATGCATGTGCTTGACACACACCACAGTATTCATGGGGTTCCCTTTACCTTCTGAGTCATATCACTGGCCAGGAACTTAGTTCTTGACTGTAAAAATTGTTGGGAAAAGCTCAGTTTATTTTTGTTATTATTCTTGTTTTCTTCTTAAATATGCTTTTTTTGGATTCATTTGAGCAGATGCTGCATACATAACAAGTAGAATTATGAGGCCCCAATGTTGGTCGTTCTCAATTACTCATTTAAAATACGTGAATGAATTTGGTACAACAGGACTGGGACTGTAATGGAGACTTGGGGTCAGGAGAAAGGGAGAAGATGTGAAAGCGTGAGTCATTGAGCATCAGTAGTTTTACCAAAGGAGCCAGGATAGTAAGGGAGAACAAGAGCATACATTCTTTGGACTGATTTCAGGAGTTCCTGCATGGAAATTCAGTGTGAGGAGAAATTGCCAGAGCATCATGGAAGGTGAAATGACTGAAATGTTTATGTCTCCCACAAAATCTATCTCCCTAGTGATGCTTTTGGGAGGTGACTAGGTCCTTTGATGGAACCTTCCACGGATGAGATTAGTGCCATTGTAATGGAGACTCTATTCGTCTACTATGTGAGGAAACAGTGAGAAGGTACTACCTATGGACTAGGAAGTGAGTGCTCCCTAGATAGTAAATCTACTAGCACCTAGGACATGGACTCCTCAGCCTCCAGGATTATATGAAACAAATTCCTGTGTTTCTATACCACCTGGCAAATGATTGTGTTAGTAGCCGGAATGAACTAAGAAGACAAATGGAATGGAATTTTCCTTAAATGCAGACAGGTCTCCATCTCTCCAGGGTGTCTGTACTTCTGGGAGAGGGATGAGTGGATGAGGGTCCACCGGTCCTGAGATGGAACTCTGCAATCGAGTGGGAACTGCAACAGTCAGCTAGACCTCAGCCAGGTGACGGCTCAGAAGTTCAAGGGCATATACAAAATTCTGGGGAAAGCAAGAGCTGGTGGGAATGAGCAGAGGTAAGAAGTCTCCTGCTGGGGAAAGGAACTAGGAAGCCCTTGAGGCTAAGCAGGCAGATCAGACCCTGAAAGTAAAGAAAGAAATCTTCAGTGTGACACAGCCTGGTATTCTAACAGCCTTTTTGAAATATAATATCTATTACTTATCCTTTGACAATTTCATAGTGTAAATAATTTATTTTGATCATATCCATTCCAATGACAACCCCACTTCCTTTATTTTTTTTTGTAACTCACTGTCTTAGTTAGGGTTTCTATTGCTATGAAGAGACGCAATGACTGTGACAACTCTTATAAAGGAAAACATTTAATTGGGGTGGCTTACAGTTTTAGAGGTTTAGTCCATTACCATCATTGTGGAACTTGGCAGTGTGCAGACAGACATGGTGCTGGAGAAGGAGCTGAGAGTTCCACATCTTGATCTTCATGTAATAGGAAGTGATCTGTCTCTACACGGAGCATATGAGACCTCAAAGCCCACTCCTACAGTGACACACTTCCTCCAACAAGGCCATACATACTCCAGATCTTCTAATAGTGCCACTCCCCATGAGCTTTTAGAGGCCAATTACATTCCAACTACCACACCCACTGAGTCCAGTTAGAGCTAGAATGTTGGAATTTTGACTGAACTTGTTGGCTTGACCTGGTGCAGGTAATCATAGCTACATGAGTTCATGAGCACAAATGGCCATGTCACATCCAGAAGACAGCATTTCGAAATGAAGGGAATAAATACCCATAAGGGCCATAGAAAAGTGGAGGCAACATAGTGCTGATGTAGATTCCTAGAATAAGATAGTTATGATGGCAGCTATTGACTATCTGGGGAACCACGAGTTAGCAATAAATATGACTATGATGTAATTTGTCATAGAATCATTTCTGACAAATCTGCATTTGTATGATTCTGTGTAAGCATGTCCTCTGTTGAGCACCTTTATCCAGAGTGAATAGTGTGTCTCACCTGCCTATACTCCTCTGTATTCTTTAATTTCCTGGATAAGCGCAACCCTCCTCCCTTGGCTTCAGAGCTTGGACATGACACAATGTACCCCTCCTCATCCTCCATCCAGTCCTTCCATCTTCCACAATGCAGAGTTGATACAGATGTCCCATTTAGGGCTTGAGCACTCACTAGTCACTAATTCTTGGTACCTGACCAATTATGAGCCTCTGCATTAACCGTTGCCTACTTCGGAGAGAAGCATCTCTGTCCAGGGCTGAGAGCAGCACTCATCTATGGGTATAAACATAACTATTTAGAAGGCAGCGTGACAATGTGTTTATTTAGTAAGACAACAGTAGTAGGCTCCCCAGTAGAGCCCATAACCTCCAGAGCCATGGGCTTTTGCCCAGGCTTATAGTAAGAGGCGTGAATTTCCTCCTAAGGAGCAGAAAGTAATCAGTCACTCCAATAATAGTCATGCCATCGTACCATGGGCACATCTTGCCTGGACGGTTAGTTATAGAATGCAGGGTTTGATGTTGGTTGTTGGTGGCTTCTGTTCTCTACTGTCTTCACGGCATACATGGCATGTTTTAGTACTATGAAGGCTAGCAAGCAGGGAGGAAGTTTTCAGGTCAGTTTCAGCTGGATTTCTCTCTGTCCTGTAACCGAAGTGTATTGCGTCTTCTGCAATAAGGAAGGCCTCACCATCTAGTTCTTACCATCCAAGTGGGAAAACAAGACCAATGGCAATGGCCTGTGTTGTTTCGAGGGACTCTTGGACCTCAAATAACTTGCATTGAGGTATCTCACTGGCACTGAGCTTTTCATTGAATAACACGGTCTACCACGTGGGGTACCCTGGTTCAAACTCCTTTTAAAAAAATTATATTTTGCCGGGCGGTGGTGGCGCACGCCTTTAATCTCAGCACTCGGGAGGCAGAGCCAGGCGGATCTCTGTGAGTTCGAGGCCAGCCTGGACTACCAAGCGAGTTCCAGGAAAGGCGCAAAGCTACACAGAGAAACCCTGTCTCGAAAAACCAAAAAAAAAAAAAAAAAAAAAAAATTATATTTTTACACTTAAAAAGTAGCTGGTTTCCATATAAGTTTCTCATACAGCTTTAGTCTTGGCTAACTTGCCCCCATCTATCTGTTCTCTCACTCCCATCCCTGTTTAAATAAACCCTAAGACCCCAGTGTTCCCTCCCGCTTCGTGTTATGTATACCAACTTGAAGCATGATCCTAATTAGTCTTAACAATAAAAACCTGGAGTCAGATATTGAGGGTGAAACTGAAAGATCAGAGCAGCAGAGCAGCCAGCCACCAGAGATTTCTGACCTCTACAAAATCTCAGACCGAATGGGGGGATCCTGTCTCTACGAATCCTCAGACTGAATGAGGGAGAGATCCTGTCTCCATCCACCTTATATTCCTGTCTCCACCTCCCTCGTGCTGGGACTAAAGGCGTGCACTACCCCTGCCCGGCTCTGTTTCTCTTTTAGACTGGTTCAATCTCGTATAGCCCAGGGTGGCCTTGAACTCCCGATCTTCCTGCTTCATCCTCCCAAGTGCTGGCGTTAAAGGTATGTGCCACCACTGCCTGGCCTCTATGGCTAAGTAGTGGCTAGCTCCACCCCCCTGGTTTCCAGGCAAAAGCTTTATTTGTCAGGACACAAACAAAATATCGTACAACACCAACTGCTTGCTTTTGATGGGCCTTGTGATGCAGATCTATAATCCCAGCATTCAGGAGGCTGAGGCAGGAGGATGCCTTGACTACCAGGCTATACAGAATCAGAGTGAGACTTTGAAAACCAGACAGACAAATAGATGAATTAAAAAGCGTTGTTGACTGCTTTACAACCTCCCGGGTGAGCCGTTGAGTGGCTTGGAAGGCACCCCGTGTTTAAGGCAGTGTGGTGCTCATCTGAAGCCCTTGGTTGACCACAATAGCTAGTTGCAGAATGAAAAGCCGCCTTGATCTAGCATGCTTTGCTGACTACCAGCTGCACAGCCTTAGGGGCTTGATTTCCTCATAAGACAAACCAGTCAGGTTGTAGACCAAGTTGGCCTCTGGGCATCCCAAACTTGCACACTCCAGGTGTTCACCTGAAGTTCTTAGTCAAATGCAAGGGAATCAATCCCTTGTGCATCTAGTTCAAAGATGGATTCTGGCTCAGTAGGTGTGCAGTGGGGCCTGGGACTGACTGTTCACTGCCCTTTGCTTTTTCAAAGGCCATAACTTTGTTTTCCCTGCTAGGACTCTACATGAAAAACCAACTATTATAAGCTGAACACAGTGACTCACACCTGTTAATTCCAGCACCTGTGAAACTGAGGCAGAGGATTACCAGGAGTTTAAGGCTAGCCTGGGCTACAGAGTGAGTACCAGGCCAGCCAGCGCTATCTAGCAAGACACTCTCTCCCACAACAACAGCAAACAAAGAAAGCAACAACAACAAAACCCTCATGTTCAATCCTGTGGGCTCTGAGAGAGCGAGATGGTGTCTCTTCAATGGAAATCATGGCAGACGGGCATTGAGGGTGCTTGGGAAGTGGGGGTCTAGGCCCGGGAAAATGGGGGTGAGTGAATGCTGCTTGTCAAAAGGCAAGGTTCTCAGTTTGAGTTGGGCTGGGGGTGGGGTTTGGGGTGAGTTTAGGGATGGGGGTGGGGATGAACCCAAGAGAATTTGCAAGGAGAATTGCATCTAATTCCCTATTGTGTTTAGTCCCTAATTGGGACCCCTGGGAACATCACAAGCCCCATATCTCTTTAACACTTTTCAAGGAGAACCGCTGTAAAACTTCAGCATTTCTGAATTTAATCCATTACAGGCTCCTATACTTAATGAAATTACAACAATTCAACAAATGATATAATTGCCATAAATACTGCTTTAATATAATTATGTGTAGCTCACTGGAACATGCTATTGCATTCCACAATATAATTATGACATATGCTGTTATCAAATTCCTTATCGAAGGCATGCAATGAATGCAGTTAACATGTTAATCAGGTGTTAGGGTTTCCACCTGACAATGTCCCAATTTAACAAAATGATAGGATAGTAAACATAGTTTCCAGACGGCTAGGTGTGAGGGATGAGACAAAAGTGAGGGTGATTACAGTCAGTATTTTTGGAAGTGAGGCCTTTGTATGACCCTCTCTGAATGCCCGAGGGTAGTTAAAATGCAGTTACCTTCTTAAATATGCTGATTTTTATGTTGTCTTTTGCATCATTTCCTTAGGACAAACTGTCTAGACCCAGATGGGCACTTTTTTTTAGGCGTATAGTTATACAATGTAAAAGAGCATTTCAAGAAACCTGTTTCAAAGAGAACCTTCCATTTTGTTGGGCTGATCTGTCCTAGACCCCATGGGGAACACTGTAAATTTGGTTCTACTCTGCTTTTTAGCTTGTAGGATCACAGAGGGCCCCCCTCCCCATGGGTGGGTGGCCTCATCCACACCTGGCTTCTGAAACCCTCAGGGAGCTGGCCTTTCATTGTTTTGAGGCAGGGTCTCACATGTCCCAGGATGGCCTTGAACTCAGTATGTAGTTGAGGATGACTTTGAACTTCAGATCTTCATGTCTTCACTTCCCAGTGCAGGGATTGTGGGATTGTGTTACCATGCCCAGTTCACGTGATGCTGGCAACTGAATCGAGGGCCTCGTGTCTATTAAGCATGTCCTCTACCAGCTGAGCTATATTACCAGTCCTAGAAAGCTGAGTTTTGAAGGAATATCCCACTCTGGTGGGTGAGTATCACTTTCTTCTTTTCTGCTCCAAGAGCCATTTATTGGCTGGTCATAGGTGATATCGAGGCACCCCACACTGAAGGCTGGCTCCACTTGATAGTGGTGATGGTAAGGCTTCCTCCAGCATCGCTGAAGTCAAAAGCTTTCCCCTCTCACTTCTAGCCCATGGTGTGACCAGAAACAACAAGTCTCACACTATAATGGCAGTTGGCATTAAGTGGTACCTGTTATCTTCATGGAGATCCAGTTTCATGAATCCTACTTTCTAGATGGGGAAACTGAGTCTGGAGATGTTCTTCTCATACTGTGGGGCGCTCAGGGGGAGTCAGCAACAGCCCTGCAGACCTAGGATTCCAGCTGAAGGGGACCACAAAAGGGAAGGCCTTCGTAACACATATTCAGAATGCTGTTGACATGGTTTTATCTGGAACATCAATATTTGTATCAAGAAATTCTGAAGTAACATTTAATTACTCGCTGGTTATAAGATGTGGTAAAATGAAAAGTGAGGTCAGGGCTTTGTTTTCACTACACAGGCTGGCAGAGGGTGAGAAGCTGCGGCCCTTATATCAGGAATCTCTTGTTTAGCTTCAGAGAAATCTCTACCTGAAAAGAGAGGAAAACTGGGGACCTTACAAAGTGTGATTGCTTACTGTTCAATTTCAGCCTTTCAAGTAGCCTAATACTTGCTGGGACAAATAGAGTTTACTATGGAAATATTTTCTCTGAAGATGCAATTTAAAGACAGATTTCTTGTACCCTCATTTGTGAATGTATTGTCAACAAATTGCACGTATTTATTCAACTTGTCCAAATAAAAGTCCAATAAGGCTCAGAAATGGATTTCTCAGCAATTTGACTTTCTGATGCGGGGAAGGCAGGGAAGAGCTTGCTGCTCCCCTCATTCTCCTTGGATTAAAATCCAGCCAAACAAAGAGGCACGAGGAAACGTTTGAGCAGCGGGTTTGTTTGTAGCTCTGGCTGGGGTAATGGTTCCATAGGCATACACATGCATATGTCTATATATGCATATACATGCGTAGAAACGTGAGTCGCACATCTAACCAAGTACAACTTATCACATGTCATGTCTCATTAAAGCAATAAGGTCAACAGACAAAATCTAAAGTGGAATAAAACTAGTCCAATTTAGGAAAGTCATTAAATAATTTGAGACAGGGTTTCCCATGAAGACCACACTGATCTCAAATTCCTGCCTCTGTTACCTCCAAGTTGTAGGAATATAAGTGTGTACCACTACGCACACAAACTTGTGGTGTGTGTGTGTGTGTGTAGCATGTGCACCTATGCTTGTGTATTTGGAGGCTAGAAGTGGACGTTGTGTGTCTCCTCTATTGCTCTCCAACTCTATTTTTTTGAAATAGTCTCCCACTGGCCTGGAACTCTTTGATTTATGCTAGATTGGCTGGCCTGTAAGCTCTTGGGATTCTGGGGGCTCCGATTGCTCTCAGAGGGGATCCCTCCCCCTCTTTGTCCTTTTCCCTCTTCCCTTCCCCTCCTGTCCTCCTCGCTAGCTACCCTCATTACACACACACACACACACACACACACACACACACACACACACACACACACACGTGCGCTCCTTGCTTCAGAATTTGAAATAATTTTTGGTTTCATATCTGAAGGGGAAACACGACACAAGAAAGACAGAGTCCATCCCTGTTTTAGTCACCTGGAGTTGGCTGTGAAATTGAGGAAGCTCACTTGGCATTTGAAATTGCTGCATTCACCTCCAAGTGTGACTTTGAGATAGGTTAACATTTGGTGAGAGTGAGGAAGGCTTGGATCTTGTAGTAATGAGAAAAGGTGACAGGATGACCTGCAAAATGGAAAAACTTGTTTGCACTGGGGTGTGATTAAACACACAACTCTCTAAGTCTAACGAGCTAAATAATATATTTGGCGAGAACATATGTTTTTTTGTGGGCTGAGGGAAGAGTCATTCAAATGATATATTTTTTACAGAGAACAAAGCAATTTTTGTTTTTTTCTAGGACTCCAGCATCCTGGCAATAGAAAGTTAGGGAAAACTAAGGAGTCATGGGGGAGGGGAAGGAGCCTTTGCTCTGGAGTCTGACTGAGGTCTTACCAGCCGAGAGACAAAAGTTCCAGTACAATTAAGAAAATTCACTGTGAAGTCTGCCTACTGAGAGACATAATTTCTTTTATATGGAGACATTTCAAACTTAGGAACAGGAGAAAGGAACCGGTGGGGGAGTTTAGGGACTGGGACCTTGAAAACGAGCAATTCTGTTTCTTGTCTTTGACAACTAGTCCTGTCTTGGCTGGAAGCCACGAATATCCCTGGTTCTGGTGGCGGCTATGGCCTGGCTGGAGGCCTGATAGACCAAAATATTTAGAGGCAGCGGTTTGTGTTCTGGTTTCTTGTTTTCATTCTCTCTTCTCCTTTACACAGCAGCTTTAATGAGTACAGCTGCCTGGAAGCAGTGTCTGGCCGAACCTCTGGAAGATGCGTCTGGAACTCCAGTGTAGACGCTGAGAAGGCCAGGTGCTTGACCACTGACCAACCAGCTCGCCTCAACCCCATGCCCAACCCAGGAAAGACTTCTTAACCCCTAGAGTCACAGCTCCTTGGGAATTTCTCTTAACCGCTCGCCTATAATAAAACACTTTCTGTAACTCAGTCTTCCGTTGTCCGTGAAATGCGTTCAGGAGATAATGGAGGTGGGATTTTAGTGGCCATTGGTTGACCAGCACTCTGGCTCCTGACGTTGCTCACCTGAGGTGAGAAAGAATCAGTCACAGTTGAGAAGTCCCCTTCACCTTGCTTTCCCCCTTTTTCAATAAGAGTGTTAAAAAAGTAATAAGCCATGTCTAAGGCCTCCATGTATATCATCTCTGGGGATGTCTTCCTTTCCAGGTGTAATTTCTGTGATTTTTTTTTTCTGGGAATCTTACAAACAAAAGTATAAACTTTATTTACATAAAAAGAATGTGTTTGTGCTGGCTAGTTTTAGGTCATTTGAAAGACGGAAATCTCAATTGAGAAAATGCCTCCATAAGATCTGGCTGCAGGCAAGTCTGTAGGACATTTTCTTAATTAGTGATTGATGTGGGAGGGCTCAGCCTGATGTGGGTGGTCCTGTCCCTTGGATGGCGGTCCTGGGTTCTATAAGAAAGCAGGCTGAGCAAACCATGAGGGCAAGCCAGTAAGCAGCGTGATGGCTAAAGGTATGTTTTAAGTTTAAGTTACTATGATGAAGAGATCCATAAAACAAAAATGCCTCTAACCTGTAAGCCCCTCTTGCCCAAGGACAGATAACTTCCTGGAATGCTGGGGGCTTGTTGTCCCTGTAAGATAACAAGCTGAGTGTTTTCGCTTCTGTAAGCAAGCTTGCTTGCCCCAGCTGCACAGGATGTGCTTGATCCCACATAGACCGGAGGTACATAGGCAGGAAGTATGTCAGGAGGTATGCTTGCGCCTGATTGGATGAAGGCAGGAAGTATGTAGCCTTGTGGGATTTGCCTTTGTGTAGCTAGAGTTTTCCTGCCTGGCCCACAGTCAGGGCAAATCTCTCTCACCTGCCAGTCCCACAGCCGTCAGACCCGACCAAGTAAACACAGAGACTTGTATTGGTTTCAAACTGTATGGCCATGGCAGGCTTCTTGCTAACTGTTCTTTCAGCTTAAATTAATCCATTTTTATAAATCTATACCTTGCCACATGGCTAGTGGCTTACCGGCATCTTCACATGCTGTTTCTCATCGTGGCGGCTGGCAGTGTCTCTCTGACTCAGCCTTCCACTTCCCAGCTTTATTCTCCTCCTTGTCCCGCCTACACTTCCTGCCTAGCCAATGGCCAATCAGTGTTTTAATTATTGACTAATCAGCAACACATTTGACATACAGACCATCCCACAGCACCTTTGTAAGCCCCTGACTAATGTAATTTACAGTCATACTCTGGGAATCCCAGGTATGGATGTGGCCAGTGTCCGTCATCCTGGCCAGTATTTAATAAAGCTTGTTTCAAATTTGGCTAAAAAAAAATTGTGGTGGCGGTCTTATTCTCACCTTGTGGGATTAACATTTTCTGGAGGCCTCAGTGAGATCAGACCACCTACCCAAAATTTAAAGCCAGATCTTTACTTTGGGACCCCGTGGCTGAAGGGCCACCTCAGGAGGTACATGCCTTGAGACATTCCAAGGTTCCAAGGTGTGCTTTTGGTTTTGCAGACTATCGGAGTGAACTGCCATGCTGAGAAAAGCTGCAAGCATCTATGGAGGCCTTCCTTGGTAAGTCATGGTAATTTTCTGTGACATCTGGTCTGTTGGGATCCCGATCTGGGCCTGGAGGGATTCAACAGTACCCAATACTCTCCTGTCTGGGGCAAAAAGCGAGTCGTCACCCACCCACCTGGTTCTAGTTGTTTGGAAAGTTTTGTCTGTTTTGTATGTGCAGATGGGTCTGTGTTTTCTCGTGGATTCATAATTTTTGTTGCAAACGTGACAGACAGGAGTCAGGTTCAGTGGAATGTATGAACGATGGTGGCCACTTCATGGTTTGTTTCTGACGGCTCTCCTTTGAGCGTGTGAGCTTCCTGTGTTTTGTGTTTATTGGTTTTGTTTCTGCTCTCTCTGCCAGCTGCCAGCCACCACCACTAATGCTGCTTGCCACGGATGCTTTCATGGCCAGGGCTCAGAATTTATCTCTGGGCTTTCTGGTCGGTGCATTCAGTTTAGCAGGAATTCAATGTCTTTTGGGTGTGTATAACATTAAAGTTGTTTTATGCTGTTCTACTTTATTGAAAAGCTGACTCTGAAGTTGGGTTATGGCTCTTCCTCCTCTAGACCCAAGCATAGTTGTTTAACCTCTAACTCTCCCGGCTTAGGCAGGCTACCTGACTTTGTGACAGGGATTGGAGAGCAAAACAAAACAGATTTTTTTTAAAAAAAATTAGACTACGGGTTTCATTTAACTGCATAAAACTTTTGCTAATATATAAACCTTATCTCAAGATTTGTAACACTATTAGGTGAATTTTCTATACCTCAAGATTTGTAAGTTTATTGGACACGGTTAAAAAATCTGTAAAATATGTGACAAAAAAGTTAATTTAAAACTCGTAACACAGAAGGGTGGTAGTTAAAAATCTATACATAGGTAATCTTAAAAGAACCATGTGGTGTGACGCCATCTTGGGATATAAGTTACATGTGGCTTACTGCCACCTTAGTGGCTGTCCCCCATCAGGACGGAGGCAGCCATGCAGCTGGCAGCTGTCCTTGTTAGGTTTGGAGAGGGTGGATGCCATGTAACTTTACTGCCATCTTTGTGAGGGGTGACTGTATCATATAATCCAACGAAGGAGGCAACAACAGGTCTCCAGGATATTTTGGGTTAGGATGGATTTTTGTGTGATAATTCTTGTCCTGAAGACAATCATAAAAACAAGGTTTATGAAAGATAGGCTTTAAAAACAATGCTTGTTTAATCAGGTATTAAAGCCATACCTCTGTGTGTTTACATACAAGAACGTACCATCAAACTTTGTAATGTAAGAGTCACTCAGAAGGCACTGGTTTTGAAGGCATGAAGGAGTCATGCAGAGTGGCTGAGGCTTGGCACAGTGTGGCAGGGCTGGCTGGAGTTTCTAAAGAGAGTCCAGGAGACAAACCCTAGCAGATTTGAAGATGCCAGTGCCATGTGATGGCCACCAGAAATAACAGGCATGATGGAATTGAGCCAGCTGGAGCCTAGAAGACAGGCTGTGTGTGCTGCTGAGGGCAGGGACAGAGAGGTGACCCGAACCCCTGGGGAAGCCCAGAGCACTGGGAGCGAATCCCAGATGCTGAGCATGGAGTAGCTTGCACTCTGGACTTGTCCAGACTGTGGCTGTACCCTGCTTCTTCCCTGTTGAAGTAAAAAAGGGCACTTTAAAAAGGGTGCTTTACTTTTGATGTTGTAGGAATTCACAGTTGAGAGACTTTAAACTTTTTTAAAAAGAAACTTTAGAATTTTATTAAAAATTTAAATAAAGCTGGATGTGGTGGTGCACGCCTTTAATCAAAGCACTCAAGGGGCAGAGGCAGGCGGATCTCTGTGAGTTTGAGGCCAGCCTGGTCTACAGAGGGAGTTACAGGTCAGCAAGGACTACATAGAGAGAGAAAACTTGTCTCAAAAAAAAAACAAACCCCACAAAACTAAACTAAAACAAAGTAAAATAAATAAATGGATATTTTCTTTAAATGTTTAAGTTTATAAGGCTCTGGGTAATTTTAAGTTTATAAAATATGTTACATTATGCTGTCTTTAAAAATATATAAATAAATAAAAATAAATAAATAAAAGGCTAAAGAGTTAGGGCCACGGCTATGAGCACCAAACACTAACATCAGAACCTGGGTTGTTCCTGTCCTATGATTCAGCAAGACAAGGACAAAGTCTTGTCTTTGTCTGGAAAGAGCCTATGGAACGTCTCCTTACCTCAGGCCTGTTCAGGCTCACAGAGACTGACTTCAGAATGTATGTCTAGCCTCCTGCTCTTCGCTAACTTTGTTAAGCTCTAGCTATTTTGATAAGCAGAGTCATATTAAAAACTGATATTCTATAATAGTGTGCTATGAAAGGACCAGTAAAGTACAAAGTTGCCAGTCTCCCTATGGACTGTATTTATGGTTTGAAGTTTATTTTGATGCTAAAGGATCTTCAATTAAATCTTCAACTCAAATCTTTTAAGGCTCAAACTTGACAGAGAGAAAATGAAAAAATCCTCATTTATAAAAGCTACAAACTTGTTGTAAACTGTTAAAAATAATTAAGACATAAGGGTTAACCTTTTGAAGGAGGGGATGGGGTGTGTCAGTGGGGAGGCTGGGGAGGGTCAGGAGGAGGGATGAGAGGGGAATCTGTGGTTGGTATGTAAAAAGAATAAAAACAATTTAAATAAAAATAAAACATCGGTTTAATATTCAATCACCTTATAAATGATCAAATTCTTCAGAACTAGGCTTGTAGCCATGCCAAGTTCAAATGTAATTCATTTACAATGACAAGCTTAATTTAGCCTCCCGTATGTGTTTTCAAGGTTAAGCCTAAAGCTGGCAACTAAAAACGAAGTTTGTTTAGCTCAGATATACTTAACAGAGTACGGTCCCCAAAGCCTTCAGAGATCTGTTGATATGGCATTTGAAATGTTTAATGAAGAAAGTTTTCCATGACAGACGTAAATGGCAGCGCTTAGTGGTGACCCGAAGGTCTCCAAAGAAGATTATGGGGGAGGGATGACTCCATCTGCTAACCACTGGGACAAGCCACCCCATGCCTTGCCTGCCACCAGGTCCCTGCCCAAATGGGGAACAAGCAGGACGCTGGAGAGTTGATTGCCCCATTTTGCCTAGACAAAGTAGGCCAGTCTCTCAAGTTCCTTCTCCACAGGAACATCTCTTGGATCTTCTGGGCCTGGTAGCCAAAGACTGATACTTCTGTGGGACATCTGCCCCCAGTGCAGCCATCAAGACTAGGAGACCCTACTAGGGTAACTGTCCAGGTAGCTGGTAAGTCTTTGTTATTTTAATTGATGCAGAGGTGGTTTGGTTTACACGTCCTGCTATAATTTATCTTTCTCAGATTTCTGATGGTGTTGTGGGGAACTGTAGCTTTGTCAGCTTGGTGGTAGCAGCAGGTACCCAATACCTTACTCAAGGCGGCAGCTACCCTGTTAGTTCATTTCATTACGTAAAAATAAGGCCTTGCTTTTTTCTAGAGCTATTAGGTCTCCCGTTGAGAAAGGCTGACAGGTTTGCCTTGCTAACAGCTTTCATATTAAAGCATAAACAGGTTTCAATTGTACCTTTTTGCTTTTCCTTTACTTAAAGAAACTTGCATTGCAATGACTGCTCTCAGTAATCAACCACTTGTGTCTTATGGTAAATGATTGGATTAAAAAAAGAGTTTTAGCCGGGCGGTGGTGGCACACGCCTTTAATCCCAGCACTCAGGAGGCAGAGCCAAGTGAACCTCTGAATTCAAAGCCAGCCTGGTCTACATAGTGAGTTCCAGGATAGCCAGGGCTACACAGAGAAACTCTGTCTTTAAAAAACAAAAACAGAACTATATATACATATATATTATAGTTTATATATACATATATAAAGTTTTAAATGTTCTGAGGGTCTAAAGAAATGTTCTAAGTTGTGTAAAGTCTGAGGATATGAAAGCTTAAGTAAGTTCAGAGGGTCTACGAAAGTTTTTTGAGGTAACTAAATGAAAGTTTTAAAGGTATAAGAAAGTGAATTAAACTAAAAAAGTGCATGCAAGCTTCAGGGAGTCATAAGACTTGAATGCACCTGTCACAGATCGGATGGACTTCAGATAAGTACCCCTGTCAGGTCAACCAGCAACCAAGCTTCCCTGCCAATTGCCTAGTCTTGAGTGGGAAGCTCCAAATGTAAGATTTTTCTTTTTAAAGTTCCTAAACTTTAACTTCTATTCCTAGTCTATATCTGTCCCAACCGATTTCCACTTGGCTGACAGACCCCAGGCAGGAATTGGGTATGGACTACAAACTGCTCTAAATGGTTGCGAGCAATGGACTTTGCTGAAATCTGACACAAACCAGTCCAGTCAATGTGACGGCTTCCTGTCTCTTCAGCTGGGTCAGCAAACTAGATACTTCTGATGAATGCCCTGAGTCCTCTCCCAGCCTTTGACTAGCATTCCAGCCTTCCTGGGCCCTGACAATGGCTCCCTAATTTCAGTAGGAAGTAGTTACAGAGGAGAGTACATAGCCTCTTATCCTTTATCAAAGGCTGGAGTGTTAGGTCAAAAGGAAACTCCCTGGCACAGGGGACACATGGGCTACCTATAGTGCCTATTGGTATACGAGGACTTATTCTGGCCTCAAGGAAAATTACCAAAAAGATATCTATTAAAACAAAATAGACTCAGATCTATCAATAGGTAGATTCATTAGCTGAATAGTCCTACAATATGATAGGACACTTAACCTGCTCTATGCAGAACAAGGTTATTTTATAGCTTCAAGAGAAAATTGTTGTTTCTACACAAACCACTTGGGAATCATTAGCGATAATTTGGGTATACTCAAAGAAACATTGCCAAGTTGGGGGGAGGGTGGGGTGGGCTAAGATGAAATAGATGACTGGTCCCATTCTCATTTTCAGACTCCTCCTAGATAGTAACTCAGATGTCAGCCATTGCAGGTCCCTTGATCCTTCTGTTTCTGCTAATTGTTGGCTCTTGCATCACTGATGCCTTAACTAAACGATAATTCCTGTCTGGGTACCATTAAGGTGATGGTTATTAGATCCCAATATAAACAGGTACCCATCACAGAGTCAAGGATTTGACTTAGGATACAACTCAAGGAGGGAAATGTGAGAGTCAATGTTACATTTCCTTGTGCAATCCTTGTGACTTACTGTTTTACCATATCAGATTGTAATCCTATCTAAAACACCTACAACATATAAAATCTCTGGGGGATGTTCCTTTGTGAGAGGTAACTTCAGAAGCCTCTATAACTGTGTATGTGGCTATTGTACCTCTCTCCCCTGAGGCACTCATACCCACATCTGCTTGTGTATTGTCTTTTTCCTTTAATACCTGTGCAGAAGTTAAAACTTTTTCTAAACAAACTCAAACTGTGCTTGCCACTGACTTTCGGAGATGCTTTTCTGTGATGAAGTAAAAAAAAATGTGACTTTCGCCTGTGTGGAGGTCGAAATGTCTTCTTTTTTTCATATAACTCACTGAATCCAGTTAGTCCTGCCTGTATGTACACAAGTGTAGGGCATCCACTGGAACATGATTTCCCTTCCCTGGCAGTCATCAATTGCCAATAGCTCTTCAGCTAGGGCTAGAGCCTCATCCCCTCTCCCATTCACTCTGGAATGCTGACTGGCTTGATCGCATGCAGGACATGGGCAGATAACCACAGCGTCTGTGGATTCACGAGAGTGCATGACCATGTCATGTCCACAAGACAGCACCGCACCTACATGGTTTTCTGGCCCTTCTTCCACATTGCTCCCTGAGTCTTGGATATTTTTTCTAATTCTGTGGGGAATGCCACAGGAATTTTGTTTGGAGCTGCACTGAATCTGTCCATTTTTACTGTATTGAGTCTTCGGATCCATGTGAGTATTAGAGGTCTTTTTCTCTTCTAGTGTCTCCCTTAAGATCTTGCTTGGGTGTTCTGAAGTTTTCATTGTAGAAATCTTTCATATCCTTACATCTTTGGTAATGTTTTCCAAGCCCCTGGCCCCAGCTATTGTAAATGGAATTAATTGTTTCCTTTATTTGTCATTGGTACCTAGGAAGGATATTGACTTTTGTGTGTTAGTTTCGTATCCTGCCACTTGGCTGAAATTGTTTATTATTTCTAAGAGATTTCTGGTAGAGTCTTTAGGGTCTCTTCTGTATAGACTCATATCATCTGCAAATGGAGATACTTTGAATTCTTTCTTTCTTATCTGCATCCTTTTGCTTTATTGTTCTTGCTAAGACTTCCAGTACTACATTGAATAAGGGTGTATAATGTGGACAACCTTGTCTTGATTTTAGTAGAAATGTTTTGAGTTTTCCCCCATTTAATATAGTGTTGGCTATATATTTATCACATATATATCTTCCGTTATATTGATATACATTTCTTGTATTATGAGCTTCCATCAGGACTCCCCCCCCCCCCCGCCCCCCGAGGCAGGGTTTCTCTGTGTAGTTTTGGTGCCTGTCCTGGATTTCACTTTGTAGGCCAGGCTGGCCTCGAACTCACAGAGATCTGCCTGGCTCTGCCTCCCAGTGCTGGGATTAAAGGTATGTGCCACTGCTGCCCTGCCCATCAGGACTTTTAACATGAAGGAATATGGTATTGTTCTAGAAGCCCTTTCTGGATGTATCAAGGTGACCATATGATTTCCATCCTGTAGCCGGATAAATCTTTCCCACTTGCTGGTACCTGAATAACAGTCAGAGGTTTAATATTAATTACAAACTGATCTATGGCTCAGGCTCCTTGCTAGCTAGCTCTTTCACCTTAAATTAACCCATTTCTATTAATCTATGTTTTGCCACATGGCCGTGGCATTACCAGTCTTCTAACATGTTGCTCCTTAGGTGGTGGGCTGGCGTCTGCTCTGATTCCACCCTCTTCTCCCTGTATCTTTCTTGAATTTCTCGCCTGGCTCTTATCCTACCTTACCATAGGTCAAAATAGCTTCTTCATTAACCAATGGGAGCAGCAAATTTTCACAGTGTACAGAAAGATCATCCACAGCACTGTCCTTGAGTCCATTTGTCAAATCTATAATATTTATTGATTTGTGTATATTGAACCATCCCTGTGTCTATAGAATAAACCTAACTTGATCATGGTGAGTGATCTTTTTGATGTGTTCTTGAATCTCAGTATTTTGCTGAGAATTTTTCCATCTATATTCATTAGGGAAAAAGGGCTTTTTATTTTCTTTCTTTGTTTCTTCCTTCTTTCCTTCCTTCCTTCCTCCCTCCCTCCCTCCCTCCCTCCCTCTCTCCCTTCCTTTCTTCCTTTCCTTTTTTGTATCTTTATCTGCTTTTGTTATCAGGGTAATACTAACTTCATTAAAAAGTTTGAGAATATTCCTTCTATTTCTATTTTATGGGGTAGTTTAAGAAGCATTGCTGTTAATTCTTTTCCAAAAGCCTGTTAGAATTCACCAGTGAATCCTCTTGAATCTGTATTTTTTTAAACTTAGAATATTTTAAATTACTGATTCAATCTCACCACCTGTTACAGATCTATTTAAAAATTTTAACTCACATCTCAGTTCAATTTTGATGGGTTGTATGTGTATGGAAACACATTCTTTTTTTTAAATTTCTAATTTATTGCAATATGTATTTTCAAGATAAGACTTAATGATATTCCAAATTTCTTTGGTATCTGTTGTAATGGCTTCCATTTCATCTCTAATTTTATTAATTTGTATCTTTCTTTCAGTCAATTTGGCTAAGGTTTTGTCCATCTTATCTTTTCAAAGAACCAACTTTTTGTTTTGTTGATTCTTTGTGTATTATGTGTATGTATACTGCTGTTGTTCCCATTCAAATAATTTATGTCCTGATCTTAATGATTTCTTCCCAGCCACTGACTTGGAATTTGACTTTTTCTTCTTTTTCCAAGGCCCTAAGGTGTATCATTAAGTTATTTGTTAGAGATCGTTCTCATTTCTTTTTTGGTTTTTCGAGACAGGGTTTCTCTGTGTAGCTTTGCGCCTTTTCCTGGAACTCACTTGGTAGCCCAGGCTGGCCTCGAACTCACAGAGATCCGCCTGGCTCTGCCTCCCGAGTGCTGGGAGTAACGGCGTGCGCCACCACCGCCCGGCTGTTCTCATTTCTTAATGTAGACTATTAGAGAGCTATAAACGTCCTCTTAGATAGTTTTCATTAGCTCCTGCAGTTTTTTGGCATGCTGTGTTTTCATTTACATTTGACTATGAATTTTTAAGACTTAGGTCCTGATCTCTCCATGAGTTTGTCTGTATTCTAAGGTTTCTCTTGGTGGTTGGTACTCTTATTCCATGGGGACCAGATACAATCAAATAACCATTTCATTTTCCTCTATTTGCTGAAATTTGCTTTGCGTCTAATGTAAGATCCATTTTAGTACTTTGAGTTGACAGTTGTCTTTCAGAACTTGAAATAGATTATTCTAAGCCCTTTTGGCTTTTAATTTCAGTTGAATGATCTGCAGTTGTTTTGATGGACCTGCCTTTATATGTGGATTGGTGTTTCTTTCTTGCTGCTTTTAATATACTTTCCTTGTTCTATATGACAAAAGCAGTTTATTTTCTGGTCTTGGTGTTCTAAACATCTCCTGGATCTTGTTTGGCATTTATCTTCCTGACTCTGGGAACATTTCTGTTAAGACTTATTTGGAAATGTTTTCTATGCTTTTAGAATTTGAGATTCTTCTCCTTGTTCTGTGTCTATAACCTATAGATTTGGTCTTTTCAGACTGTCATGTTTATCTTGGAATTCCTACTTTATTTTTGTCCTTCAGTGGCCATTCCAGTTCCTCTGTCTTGTCTTCAAGCTCTGATATTCTGTCCTCTTCTTGATCTGTTTGACCTGTGAGATTTTCTATAGATATTTTATTTGATTTACTATATTTTTTATTTCTAGCATTTCAGATTTTTTTCAGTGTTTCTATGTCTTTGTGGAATTCCTCTTTATCACCTTCTTTCAGACAGCTGTTTCTGTTTCTCTCAGGAGCTTATTTTCTTCCTCACTTCTTTGAATAGACTTACAATTATTCTTTAGAGTTCTCTGCCTAGTTTCATCTAACACACTCTCACTAAAGGTCATGAGTTTGGGTTAGTGATTTCTGCGGGAGTTACAGTGCTTTGCTTTTTCATGTTTCTGTAATCAGACTTTTTTGTCAGAACCATTGGCTCCCCGATAATGACATGGAGTCTTATTATTAATTATGAGAGCACGGCCAATAGCTTAGGCTTGTTTCTAATTAGCTCTTATAATTTAAATTAACCATTTCTATTGATTTACTTTCTGCCTTGTGGCTTTATTACCTCATCTCGATAGTGCCCATCCTGCTTACACTGCATCTGCTGGCATCTCTGCCTTCTTCTTCCCAGCATCCTCTCTGCCCAGAAATCCTGCCTAGCTATTGGCCATTCAGCTTTTTATAAATCAAATCAGAATGACACATCTTCGCAGTGTACAAAAAGATTATCTCACAACATGTTTCTTATGGTACTGTATTGGGATTTCATTGCTTGGTTTTCTTGTTTTTGTTGTTGTTTTTTTTTTTAATCAGCTATACTATTTCAGTTGAATTATTTGCAATGTTCAAATGGGATTTGGATGTGGTGGGGTTGAGTTAAGTAGTCCAGAAAAACGACTCTTTGGTCCAGAAACTCAGGATGACTGATGAAGACGCTGTATTAGTCACTCAGTAGAACATTAAGTGTGAGAACAACCATAGCTACTGGGTATCACCATTATGCAAATGTTGCACTAGCCTATTGATAGCGTGGCTCCTTTGACTTCATAATTGTTGGAAGATAAACAAATAAGGGCAGTATGGCTCATACTCAGATTTTAGTCAATAAGATCAAGGGTGGGAGGAAGGAGGTGGGCAGGGAGAGGGATAAGGATTAGATCAACTTCGAAAAGCTGAGGTGGGCAAAGTACCTGAGGGGACACAGCTGGGATAGTGTCATAGTCTACGGGTTCAGAAACTGTTAAAGCTGTGGAAGGTTATAATCAAGAGGTCAAAAGAGGAGGAGGCTAACGATGAAAGGAAGAGGCTTAGGAACGAGAGAGGGAGTGTATGAGATATGGGTGGAAGGTGTAGTAAAGAATGCCTTGTGGTAGTCCAGGTGAAGAGATGCACATAGCAACCCTAAAACCTAATTGAGTAATTTACTGACAATAGCAAAAACCATTCTAAGACATAAATGCAAGAGTGGAGATTAAAAAATAGAAAATAAGGAATCAAAAGAATATTTATGGATTGAATTGCTGGCACAGCTGCAGTGAATTAAAAGTGGCATTCTCAGATGCTTCTGGCACTGGCAGGCTCCTGGCGATTCTGTGTGCAGGAAGGACAAATGGAAATTCCTGGTCTCTGCAACCTCTGTGTCCTGTGTAGGTCTGACATGTAGGGAAGTGGAGGCTGTGATTCCTTTCCTGATAATCCCCTCAGACCTCTGACCCCCCACTGTGGCCTCTTCTGGTCCTGCTGGTCAAGGGTGTATGAGGAGCAGCGCTTTCCTGGAGGTTTCTACAGCTGTCCCTCAGACAGATTAAGTTGGCCATGTGGTGCCAACTCAAGAAGGTTTGCAGCTGATCTAGCTGCTTTGAGCTTACACAGTGCTGAGCTTTTCAATGGGAGTGACCTCATTTAAACATCTGGGCCAAGGACTGGAAAGAGAGGGTGGCTCGTTGTTTAAGGATACTAGTTGCTCTTACAGAGGACCCAGGTTGGGGTCCTAGCACTCATATCTTGGCTCAGAACCACCCCCAATTCCAGTGCCAGGGGGATCTGATACTCTCTTCCCACCTCTGCAGGCACCAGGCCCACGTGGTGCATATACATACATGTAGACAAAGCAATCATCCACACTAAATAAATAAATATATAACTTAAACATTTGAGACAGCTCTGCAGGGAGGTATGTTCCTAGGACAGGAGACTGTGAAGTCTGTAATTTGCCTTGGTCACCCAGCTGATCAAAGGCAGAACAGTAAGGAATATTTCAGTATAGGAACTAGAGAGATGGTTCAGAGGTTAAGAGCACTGGCTGCTCTTCCAAAAGACCCAGGCTTGATTCTCATACTCATACAGTGGCTTACAACAGTCTATAACTCTGATTCCAGGGGACCCGATGCCCTCTTCTGGCTCTGTGGGCACCAGGCGAGCACCTGGTAGTGTACAGACATACATGCAGGCAAAACAACCATACACATAAGATAATAAAACAAAATATTTTAGTGTAAGTCTATCTGTCTCCCAAACTGTGTTCTTTCCTAGTCAAAGAGGCTGCCTTCTAAGAACAACATGACTGAAAAGTACTTTCTGAATTTCACCATAAAGGGACTTTCCTCGCAGAGTACAAGCACATGTGTGCATGAGGTGGTACATGGCACAGTTATTGCCTAACCCACATGTCCTGAAGATCTTCCCAGATTGAAATCTTATTATTAATTTCAAAGCTTTTTCCAGTTTAAAAAAAATACTCTCAGAGAACAAAAGTAACTGAAACCAAAGCAGAAAACAGCATAAAATTGTCCATTAGGCAAAGAGCCGGGCACATTAACAGGGAACGGGAGACAGTGTGGGGAAGCCAGCAACCATTAGGTTAGTCCTCAACACAGCACTTCCATACCTACTGTGTGCTGGAGTTCCTGTTTGCCAAGAGGCAGGGTTCCAAAATGCCTCAGGTTAGTTACCTTTAACTCTGGCAAGATGAAAGAGAGAGAGAGGGAGGGAGGGAGGGAGGGAGGGAGAAAGAAAAAGAGGAAGTAACAACACAGTTGCTAGCTGCTTGTAAACACTGTCTTCCCACACTGCAAACCTTTAGGCTGAAAACTATAATCCAAACTTTGGCTTCTATGAAAGGTTTCTGAGGTCTTTGTGGTCAACCTGGACTCTCAGCATTTTCAAAATGATGTCTTCCTTTATTTGATGGATGGATGGACTGATTGCAGTGCTTGGGACAGAAGCCAGGGCTTGACACGTGCTAGACAAATGCTCTACAATCCAGCCACACCCTCATTCTTTCTTTTCTTTTTTCCTCAGAAAATGGGAGATTTGATGTTTCATGGGATTATTTGTAACTTACATTGAAAATGAGTAAAAATATATTTAACGAGAGGACAGAAATCTAGGTAGGTTCATTTGCAGTAGCTTGCTTCCTTAAAACAAAACAAAACTTTTATTTGCACGGCTCTCTCTCTCTCTCTCTCTCTCTCTCTCTCTCTCTCTCTCTCTCTCTCTCTCTGTATGTGTGTGTGTGTGCATGCACGTGTGTCTGTGAAGGTCAGAGGTCAGCATTTGGAGTTGTTTCTCCTCCTCTCTCACCCTGTAGGTCCTCGTGATATCCAACTCAGGCCAGCAGCCTTGGTGACAAGAGACTTAATCTAATGAGCCATCTTGCCAGCCTTCAGTAGCTTGTTTAGCACAAGTATTTTTCCTGTTGTGTTAAAATCTGTTTTTTCTTTTTTTCCAAAGTCTGATATTTTTGTATAAAAGCAAATAAGCCCAAACAAAAAACACAATATGTCGTTGTATCCAAACTTAATTTATTTAATTTTTATTAATCAAATTTTTGTCAATTTGCTTTGTGTAATGAATTCAGCTACATTGCTAATGAGGAGGATTTTGGCAAAGCAAAAAAAAGATATGGGTGCGCTCATGCATTCGTGCGTGCGTGCGTGCGTGTGTGTGTGTGTGTTGTCTTTGTGTGCATGTTGTGTGTTTGTATGTGTGTGTACTTGTGTGTGCATGTGTTGTATGTTTGTGTGTGTGTCTGTGTGTCTTGTCTCTGTGTGTATGTTTTGTGTGTGTGTGCGTGCACGCACACACAGGCCTGTGTGGTATTTAATTATGGGATGGATGCAGGCCTGGCAGGGAACCTTACTGGTAAACAGTGCATGTCAGTAGCCTGCTTGGGAGTTACCTGGAAAGAGGAAGCACCCAAGATGGCTGCCCAAGAAGCCGCGTTTGGCTGTCTGAGGAAGTGTCTGTTATCAGAGGGAGATGTGTACTTTTTGAGGTGAGGTCGGTTCTGTGCCCTGAACCGGGTGATTTTTCGTTTTTTGTTCTGATAACAAGCTGGTGCTAAGCTTCACTGAACTGAGAAATTGTAAATTCTTAGAAAAGGCTGTCTAAAGATAACAATTCAATGTTTCTTGGTAATGTACCCTGGATGAATCCGATAATTTAAAGTCCACTTCACCAAGTGGGAGTGCTGCTTGCACCCTCTCTTTATCTTCAATTATGTCTAATCTGTTTCTAATTCAAACATGCTCCTGTTGTCAGTTCAAATATAGATTTTAAATGTTTTATGCTTCTCCACTGGGAAGGCTGAAAATGTATGCGGGCTGTCTGTCAGGACTGTGCCGGAGGAATCTAATAAAGTTTTAGATAAATTTAAAGGAAATAAAAAAGTACTTAAAACTGAAATGATTCATGGTTCATGAGACGGAACGTGCTTAATGAACGGCAGTTTGGAGAAAGTTATGGTAGAGCCTGGGGGTCACCTGCTTCCCCTCTACAGAGCTCTCCTTGAATAAATACATTGTGCCTTTCAGCTTTACAGGCAGGAGTTCAAAAACCAATTTAGAAATCAGGGCAGAGTCGGGCTTGCTGTACACAGGGCCTCATAAGCATACAGGTACCAGGGCTGTAATCCATGCCATCTCATTCCACACGATGACACTTTCATCTCGGAGAGCAGATTGGAAAACATAGCTGCAGTTTTCAATCACTGAATGGGATGCGGCCGTGGCTGGTAATGGAATCCTTTCTCTGCTGATTTATGTAGATGCGCCGCGGGTCTCTGAGCGCCATAGAATAGCAAAGCAGAAACATGTCTGAGATGATATCGGGCATCCTTAAACCTGAGATGCGGGGGCCGGTGTCAAGGTTTTGTGTGTCCAAGCACTACCCTGACAGACGTAGGGAGAAATGGTAAGAAATGTTTTGTGGAAGCTCAGATGGTCTCTCTTCAACACTGTTGTTTTCCAGCTAGGAGTGTTTCGCTGGGGCTTGAAGGAGAAGGCGATGGTACGGTTTGTTACTACGGATATTTTTTTCTTGGGTTGCTTCTAATCCCTTTTGGAGTGCCAACGGTATATCTCTTGCTGCACTGGGCTGTCTCTCCGGGTTTGGTTTTGGAAGGATTGTACTGGGGTGTTCTTTAAATGTTAATTGGAATTTGTGCTTAAAAGGAAAAGGCTTTGGAGTTTTAAAACCATAATCCTTCTAGGTCCCCAACCTCTCTTGCCCCCAAGTTCTGTTTTGAGAGCCACAATATTTTTCTCTGAGGTAAGACCTTAGTATGATGAAGAACAGTGAAACTGAGCTGATTCCCAGGAGAAAAATAAATTCAAACTACTGCTCCCTTAGCATGGTTTGGCTTGGCCCTTTTCAGAACTGATAGTAAAAAATTTAAAAGGGCATTTCCTCCCTGCATCTTCTGTTTCTCTGAAGTCTTAAGGTCAAATTCCTCTAAACAAGCAATACTTTCTCCTTACCCAGACCCTAGGGAGGCAAGAGAATTCTCTCCCATGCTTGTAGACATGTCCCTTCAGACAATCTGAGGCTGGCTTGTTTTGTAGCCATCTCAAGGTCTATAGGCTGTACAGTTGGGAAGTTCAATCCTGCTCTGCACAGAAATGTGTTTCTTTCTCACAGGGCTTGGCTTATGCCTTTGTGCTTGGGGCTAAGAGGACATTTCACAGAGAAGGTGACAGACTGACTTGAGGGCTGGGCACCACCTCACACACACTCATCCTGGACCAGTGATGCCTCCAGAGCCAAGAAATGTCTCCCCTGGTCCCCCATGAGCCTAGGTTACACTGTGTACAATCCCTCTCTGAACTGTTTCGTCAGTTTGGGCCCCAGCACACGTTCTGTCTCAGAATCAGGCTTACTTTCCTAAAGGTCACCCCGCCTTTCTAACACACTGGGTAAATCTATCTTATCTCAGTTTCTCCCCATATACAAGAACATCTCCTGTGTCCCTCTTGAAAACATAATCCCTTTGGACCATATAGTCCTTATTAAAAAAAAAATAGCAAAGCAAATACCAATTAAAATCTTATTTGCTAATTCTGAAGTTGTCATTTGGGGGAACTTTACCTGGCTGAGGCTTTCTTTAAAACTCTAACCATTGTATGCCTCTAAGAATGCAGAGTAAAGGGGTACAGTAAGGTTGCTTTACTGTTTTTTCAAGTCTCAGTAAGTTTTTCAGAGGAAGCGAGGGATAGAGAAGGGAAAAATAAAGAGAAAGATTTGAGTGGGTGCTTGCTGAAGTCACATTATTGTTAGACTCTGTCCCTAGTAAGGTGAGGAAATGGGAAGGAAAGAATGTCATCAAAATCAAGGGCAAGATGAGTAAGTCACAAATAGCAAACACTGCCTGGAAGTGAGGCAAGGTCACACCAGCATCCATAGTCATAGGGATGCATCGTCCAGGGACTGTCAGACTTCTGACATTAATTGATGCCCCCAAGCACAACAAGGAGAACATATAGATTACATGGAGGGATTTTTTTTTTTGACAAAGTACATTATGCATTGATAAGCCATTTATACTCCCTCCAGACGTGAGTTAATTTGGGGATGTAGGCTGGCTGCTTCAGAAACTTAATGAAATGGCACTCAAAAGTGGAGGCGCTGCTGTTCATCCAGCGAAGGCGAAATGGGAGGGAAAGGCAAAATGGTTCGAAGGTTGAGAGTAGAGAGAGAATTAGGGGTCTTGGTACAGATCCTAACTGTTGTCTTTCCGTTGAAGGCTTATGGAAGAAAGCTACACGCGGGTGGAAACACAGATTGCAAACGGGTGACGTGCGAATGGCATTTGTACAAGGACAAAGGCAGTGTTTTTTGGATTATAAAGAGATTCAGTATGTGTCAGTCTACCTTGTAGCAGATTACCAGAGGCTAGGTAGCTTGTAAAGAAAAGAAATTAATTTCCCACTGTTTGGAAGGCTGTCCAAGGTCAAGATGCTGGCGTTAATAATCACCTAGTGTCATCTGTGGCAGGCGAGAGAGAAGGAGAAGCTAATACTGTCTGTGTCCATTATACATGAGGAACAACATGTTTTTTATTCTCTGGTGTTGGGGATTGAACCTAGCTAGGTCTTGTTCATGCTGATCTTGGGCTCAACCACTGAGCCTTTGCTAATGCATGGGAGACACTTGGGCACTGAGCCACAGCCATAGTGCTGAGTCTTTATTTTAGACACTCAGATCCAGCATCTTCCCCTATTGTGATTATAAAATAGGCTATGTTTATGCCCCAGAGTCTCACTTGTGCCTCTAGCCTCTAGGGAAGGAGGTATGATCAGGGAGTGTTGCTGTGGGGTGTCTTTTTGTACGTTGTGAATATATGTTGCTATAATTGGTTAATAAAGAAACTTCTCTGGACTATGATGAGTCGGGTTATAGCCAGGCAGGAAATTCAAGAGAGAGACAGGAAGAAGAAAGGCAGAGGCAGGAAAGATACCAGTCTGCTGCCCAAGGAGCAACATGCCAGCAGACTGATAATGCCATGGCCACGTAGCAAAACATAGATTAATAGAAATGGGCTAGTTTAAGATACAGGAACTAGCTAGCAAGAGGCCTGCCATAGACCATACAGTTTGTGAATAATATTAAGTCTCCGAGTGGTTTATAAGTGGCTGCGGGACCATAGGGCCAGGGGGGACTGGAGAAAGCTTACAGCTACAGAGTGTGGCCTGTTGTCCCCAGATTATTTCCCACTGATTGTGGTGCTATTTTTGACAGTTATCAATGTTCTTCACATGTTGGACTGTTTATAAGATTTTAATTAATTATTTTTATACCATCTTTCTTAAAGGATGGCTCTACCCTTAATATTTATAACTTTCAAGCCAGGTGTGGTAGCTCACACCTGTAATCCTAGTACTTGGGAAGCAGAGGCAGGAGGATTCCTGTGAGTTTGAGGTCAGTCTGGGTTATATAGGAAGACTCCCACTGAGAAACAAAACAAAAATGAAACGCCACCACTTAATAATAACAATGATATTAAATTTAAAAATGTCTGGCCGATCTCTGCTCTTTATTCTTCTCTGCACACTTGAAGATCACCTTGCCAAGTCTGTGATATGTTCTTTTAGGGTTTTGATTAGAAGCACATTGAATTTGTAGAATGATTTGGGAGAATTATCATTTTTATGCACTGAGTCTTTTTTTTCCTGAGCAGGGTGTATATTACATAGCTCTTCTTTATGTCCTTTGTTAAGCTTTTATAACTCTCCCTTGTATATCTTTTGTTAGATTTATTCTTACATGGCTTAGAGATATACTTTGCTGTTGCAATACATATTCAAAAGAATTACCTTGTCTAATTGATTGTTGGTGATGTTCACTGATGAATTTGTGCATGGCTGAGTATGTTTGTACAATATTGATTAAAATAATATTGTTCTGGGACCATTAATGATTTTCCTTCTTTTTAGCATTTTGTGGTTTTTTCCCCCAGAAAGTGATTCATTTTGCTTAATTTTCAGTGTTATTAGTAGAAAGTCTTCATGCTCACATCTCTTTCTGTAGCTGTGTTCTCCCTTCTCTGCTCCAAAGTGCCACCCTTGCCCAAGGTGGCACAACTCTTTCTTTTGTAGGAGATCTGTCACTTGAATTGGCCTTTGAATAATTTGACACTTGTTTCTTTGAGTTTCTGGTAGTTTCTTCATTTTCTATCTTGCTGCAGGCCACAGGAATATATCATAAGAACTCAGCTGGTTATGGCAAAGTCACTACCTGGAGGAATCAGGGAGTTCCTCCAGAGGAAGCCAAATCCCAAGGAGCTTTTGGTGTTACTTGGCTTGTTATATATCAGCTGTCTTCTGTTATGAAAATCATGTGTGCCTTCAGAGTTTTCCCAATTGACTTTTCCCTAAGAAGGGCTAACAGTGTGGACTGATCACTCTCTGGACATACACATTCCAGATATTTGGAGAACAGCCTCAGGAAAGGCTTTCTCTGGAATCAGATATCTCCCTTGGCCACTTTCAAGGACTAGCAGTAATAACGGTCCACATGCAAGTCTCCTGATTTAAGATAAATTCCACAAGGAGACACCACCTAGGTCAGGTGGATGTTCAGTAATAGCTTTACACAATTTAGCTCAGACCCTCCTTTCTTACAGCTTTACTAACTTTATAGACCTCTAACTCCTTATCTAACCACTTCTAGGAATATTTGGATAACCTTCTACACTGACAGCTATGCTCAGCCAGAACCCCAGTTCAAGCCTCCCTATAATTATCATCATTAGCAGCTTCCGGCCAGGTCCATCCCCAGATGGAGGAAAGTACTTTATCAGAGATACCTCTGTATTCTCTAAGAACAGACTTAACCATCCAGGCTACCTGTTTGAGAAGGCCTGGCAGATGTGCCAATTAAGCCTTATTTCCTCCTTTCCCAAACCTTACTTCCAGTTCCAGATCTCTCTTTAACTATCACCAGAGGCATCTAGCTGTACACAGGTTGCCTAGCAACTGAGCACACTTTCCCCCACCCTGCAGAAAAAACGGCAGATAGCTTGGACAGATAGGAGCCACAGGAAAAAAAGAAGACAGTTTTATTTTCTCCCATTGACCTAGCAACTTATAGATTCTTAACATTTTCTACCAATCATGTTTAAGATTATAGTTGAGCACATAAGATTCCCTCTTCTTAGATATTACCCGAATTTAGCCTTTAGTTAATTCATTTCCCCATTGGTCACTTCCCTTTGGGGTTGCAAATGATAATTAACGGTTATTGCCTCTCAATGTGATTCTTATCATCCCTCCGTTTGACCCTGGAAGCCTGGCTTTATATACCAGGGCTTCCAGGGCATGGAGAGTCAGAGAAGAGAAAAGAGTATGGGAGAACTAGACGGGTAAGAACTTGAGAGGAACAAACTGAGATGGGGAAGAACTAGATTGAAGGGCTAGAAGAGAGTACCAGAGGAATGAGATGGAAGATGAGGAAGAGCCAGATGAGGAAGTACTAGATGGGGAAGAACAAGTTGAGGAAGAATGAGATGAGGAGAGAGAAGGAGATGGGAGAAAAGATGATATGGAAGGAACAAGATGGATGAGAACCTAGAAGGGGCAGAACTAGATGAAGGAATTAAGATAGAACCTAGAGGGGACCGCAGACAAGTGTAGAGAGAAATCAGGCTAAAAATGAGCTAAATATGAGAGCAGAATATAAGCTTGTAACTGACACAGAATAATAAAGTATATGGACTAAGGAGTTTCGTGTACATAGATTCATTTCTTCTCATCAAAGATTAATTATCAGCTGGTTGTAGATTCTTCCTGGACCCTGGGAGGGGACTATCGAGGGCCTGGACCCCAATAGTCCCCGATACTATCTCATTAACTTTTAGTTTTTGTTGATATCGTTATTAGGTTTTTTTTTTTCTTTTTTTTGCTCTCCTAACCTCAGGTTATAAGTTTAGGGACTTTTTTTTTTAAGGTTCTATATTTTATTACTGAACAAACCCATTAGCTCACATGGAACAGCTAATAGAAAATCAGACACCCAATTTAAACCCGAGCAGGACTCCAGAGGTTAAGAACGTTCAGCTCCATCTTGTGGGATGGATGACCACGATTCAGCATAAAGCCTCAGTCACACCATTGTGACCTTCTGGACCCAGCTTCCTCCTTCTCCAGGGTCTTCTGGAGTTGTTACCAGTTTTCATCTGAATCCACTGGGGGATAAGGTGGTTTTATTTTCTTTCTTGGCCAAGAATCTCCTGATTCCAAAGACTTGAGAGAAGACAGATGAGAAGTCAGGTCTCTGGTGCAAGACCTGAGGAAGGAGCTGATTAGGAGACAGCTGGGAGGCGGAGTTTAGCTGCCAAGTGACTTAGAGAGTCTTTTGTCCCCAATGCATTCACTGAACAATGCACTTCTTTATAAATACTGCTTTATCACTCTTATAAATTTTGGAACATTTACTTTCAGTTTTAAGTTCTCATTTTCATCAGAATATTATTTCCAGCTCATAAATTATTTAGAAATTTAAAACTTTCTAAGTATTTAAAGGGTTACATTTCGTTATTCATATTTTTTGGGTGCATGTATGTGAGTGGTGTGCAGATGTGTGGTATATGTGTGCGCGCTTGTGCAAGTGAGTCAGAGACCAGATGCGAGATGTCCTCCTTTCTTGCTCTCTATTTAATTCCTTTCTGTTTATTTATTTGGTGTATATATGTGGTGTGTGAGTGCGAGCCACAGCATGCTTGTGAAGGGCAGGGAGCAACGCTTGGGAGTTGGTTCTCTCCTTCCATGTTGTATCTGAACAGGGATGGGCCGGAAGCTTCGAAGAACTCAAACTTGAGGCACGTGCCTTCACCTGCTGAGCCTTTATGTGGAGCTACCCATGGCATTTTTTCAGACACACTCTCTCACGCGATCAGAAGTTTGCTATTTTTGCTAGATTGGCAGGCCAGCAAGCTCCTGGGCTCTGTCTGCCTTCACCTCCCTTAGCATGCTGGGGTTCCAGGAGTGCCTGGCTACCTCCTGCTTTTATGTGGCTTCTGGGAGCTCCAACTCAGGTCCTCTTGCTTACACAGCAGGTGCTCTTACCCACGGAGCCAGATCCCCAGACCCTCATTATTCATTTTAAACTTCATTATGTTATAGTCAGACTGCACAGTGAGTAGCTAGATTCTTGGAGATGTTGGGACTTGCCTGTGTCTTAGCATGTGGCATTGCTACTTTTAGACTGGGTTGAGTTGATTTATTAGCTATTCAGGGAAGGGTGCCAATATCTCTCATCGTGTCTGTGGATTTGTTTATTTCTTTTTGTAACTTGTCCAGATTTTGCTGCCCATACATGCACATGGGGGAGATAATATTCTATAATTGTTATGTATATTTAAAAATTTTACTTTCTGTTTATGGCTAGTGACATGTTAAATTTTATAGCAATGAGATAAAGTTTTCTTTTTTAAAAATTAAAAAAAAAATTACATTTGTATTTTTGTGTGTACTTGCACAGGTATATGCATGCTATACAGTGTGCATGTGGAAATCAGAGAACAATTTACTGGACTTAGTCCTCTCCTACCATGTGAGTTCTGGGGATTGAACCCTGGTCCTCAGGTTTGGCTGCAAGCCCCTTTTGCCCAAAGAGCCATCTCTCTAGGCCAAGATAAAGTTTTCTTGTAACGTAAAGTGTGTAAAGAAAAATAGACGTTTCAAAGGCCAGTGTTGGGTATATGATGGTCTAAGCGGTAAGGGTCTGCAGAAGACGGTCGGGTAGGTGGAAGAGGACAGCAGGATGCTCCTGTCTCACTCTGCCCTTGCCGTCCACGTACAACACACTGTGTGGTGTGTGTTTGTTTTGCTTTGTTCTTAGTGAAGGGTTCATGTATCCCAGACTGGTCTTGAACTCATTATAAATCCAAGGGTGAAATCAAAACAGCCACATGCCTGGCCCGTCTATGTAATTCTAGAATCACTTTTTTGTAATCCAGATTCCTTGAGCGACATATCCAGGTCTTCCCTCTTTGTGCCCTTCTTGATAGGGTCTGTGGACACATCCAGTTCTGTGACTGCATTGGCTTTGTCTGCCAGGCAACCCTGCAGGACTCAGCCCTGGTGCCTCCTCCAGGCAGCCCTCCAGGCAATCTCACTCAGGAAAATGGGTCCACTCCCTGCTTGAAGTTGGATTCCCCTAAGGTCCTTGATTTGGACTCTGTTCTTTTTTGTTGACTGAACGAGCAAAAGGGAACTGTGTACAGAAAGAAAGCCACACAGTGAGTGGCTGCCAGCAGCCTGAGGGGCCATCTCACTTCTTTCCCCCCAAACTTCAGCGGCCTCTGGAACTTCAGAAGAGGCGAAGAAGAAGGAGCTGACTGCCGGCTTTGCTGAGGTCACAAGGCTGTGTGTGTCCATGAGTAAGCACCAAAGGAAGTCAGCAAGAAGGAAGTCCAATTACACGAAGTCTTGTGAAATGAAAAGCACGCAAGTTTACTAAAAGAATACTCCGCCATTGCTCCAAACCTATCTAGCAGCCTTTAAAATTGTTTTCTGATACTGTTCACTAATTAGCCCCAAGAGGGGGAAATACTCATAATTTCTTCTGTAAATGAAAGGTTGTTATAGTACAACTCCCATAATTCCAGCTCTCAGGAGGCAGTGGCAGGAGGATTACAAGTTTCAGGCCATCCTGGTCTGTGTAGCGAGTTCCTGGCTAGCCAGGGTATATCGTGAGAACTTGTCTCAAAAATCTTAATAAATAAATAAAATATTTACTTAATACTAACCCAGTGTGTGTATAGGAGTGTGTGTATGCAAATGCAAGTGTGTAGAGGCCAGAGGCTAACCTTAGATGTCATCCCCTGTGGCTTTCCATCCTACATGTTGAACCAGGGTTTTTCACTGAACCTGGAGCTTGGCAGTTTGGCTATACTAACTGGGCAATGAGCCCCAATAGTCTTCCTGTCTCTCTCTCCCCAGTGACAGGGTCATAGGCGTGCACCAGTGTACCTGCTTTAAAAAAACATTTATTGGGGCTGGAGAGATGGCTCAAAGGTTAAGAGCACTAGCTGTTCTTCCAGAGGTCCTGAGTTCAATTCCCAGCAACCACATGGTGGCTCATAACCATCTTTAATGAGATCTAGTGCCCTCTTCTGGCCTGCAGGGATACATGCAGACAGAACACTACATAATAAATAAAAATCTTAAAAAAAAACCAAAAAACAAAAAAAAAACCAAACATTTATTTACTTTTAAGAATTTCATATGTGATTAATATATTTACATCATTTCCCCCTCCTTTTCCTTTGTCCAGCTTCTCTCATGGCTCCCTCACTCCCTCTTAGGTCCATAACCTTTATTCTTTAATTTATTATTCACACACACACACACACACACACACACACACACACACACACACACACATTTATAAATAGAACCTGCTGAGTCCTTAATCTCAAAAAGCTCCACCTCTAAATGAAAGGCTACAGGCAATTTGTGGCTTCTTAGAGAGGGAGAATCAGTGTTCTAAAGAGATGAGCCCCTAGAAAGGTTATTCAGTCCCAAGTGGTCATACCGAAACACATACATACATGTCTGCCTCTTTTCCACGTGTGACAGGGATCAAACTCAGGTCCTCATGCTCCAGGGGCAAACACTTTACTGAGCATCTCCCTGGCCCCTATCATAGCTGCCAACATTACTTCTGGCGTCAGAAGAACTTGGGTAAAGCAGCAGCTTTTCATATTTGCTTCCTACTCCTTTCCTGCACAGCACTCGTTCTCAGGAGCTGATACAATGGTCTTCGGAGCAGAACTTTCCAGAGACATGGTCCAGGCAAGAATTTAACAAAGAAAGGCCAACGGATAAATTTAAAATGCTTATCTCTGTCTACCTCCTTTTAAAATTATTTTAGCATATCCCTAGGTCAGAATATAAAATGTGTATCAACTAAGTCCAAGGTGGTCTTTCCTAAACTATATTTCATTGACTATTATTTCACAAAATGTAAATAGGTGTTGGAGGTAAAAAACATTTGAAAAGGGACTCCTTCCAAGATACATTTTAGTACGTTATAGGCTCTGGGAAGTCTGTAGTAAAACCTGGTTGAGTTGCATTATATCTAGTATTTCCTAACATCTGTTTGACTGTAAAAATTTTTTCAAATTAACATGTTATAGAAACATATCATTCATCTCAAAATAGTATTTAAAATAGGCTGATTTTGGGTACATGTTTCATGCAGTAAAGAATGTTTTCTCAAATACAGAATATTAACTCTCTACTCCCAAACAGAGAATTAATGAACATAGTAAAGAACTTGAACTACTGTGTCAGAAACATTTTAAAATGCTGCCAAGAACTCATAAAAATAAACATTAGACCATGTGGCAATATTGCAAAATGCTGCATGATACATTTCAACTATCAGATTATACCCATTACCCTATAATCTTCTACTCATATGTTTATATGTTTTTGCACTGTATCTGCAAGATGACTCCTGTCATAAACATTATGCATGAATTATAGAAATATACTATAACCGGAATGGTAAAGGATTCTGTGAAACAAGATAATGCTTCAGATAATGATGTTACTGGGATTAAAGAATGATTAAAAATTTTACCATCTCTGAACTTCGGAGCAAAGGACAGTGGGGAAGTAATTTTCACCCTAATGTTAGGAAGAAAGAAATTGACATTTATCTCTGAGAACCTTGGGGACAGGAATAAGGACAAAATGTGGCAGTGTTGGGGAATCACTTGGTCCAACAGGCTGCAGGGAAGATGAGAAGTGTGTGAGAAGCTTGAATAGAACATGGCTGGCATGCTTCTCCGTGCCAAGGAGGGGTGTGAGAGATCCGACAAATGACTGATGTGAGCATCCAGAAGCTGTCCTAAGCAGACAAATGGGCTGGGAGAGGGGAGGGTCTTGAAGCCAGCATGCATCTCGACAGCCATTTGTGCTTGACCAATTGCTCAGAAGTAATGGCAAGTTAAGGTAAATGGACACGGATCTCTTCTGGAAATAGCATTGCCCGCTAAGTCCCATCGTGGGCTAGTTCAGCTCAGTGAATGCTCCACACATTGTATGTGCCCTCTGGGGCCAAGGATGTTCCACACAACGTATGTGCCCATCGGGGCCAAGGAGCGTCAGTCAGAAAGGGACACTGGCCGACCTTCCACATCCTCTCCTGTTTGGGGGCATTCTTAGAGGGCTGAAGTGGCCGGAAGAGTTCTGCTAGCTGCCTTGTTCTTCCACAGGGAGGAAGACGTGTTTTCCAGGAAAGTGCAGGCGCGCTTTGCTGTCATGGGGGTCAGACTTGGGACAGATTGGGTAACTGATGTGTCATTCATGGCAACTGTCTTGAAAGTCTCCATCAGAGAGCGAGCGTGGCACGCCCGCTGGACTCAGGGGTTGCTTTTTATTAAAAGCTCGTTGTCAGGACTCTAGCCAGGAAACAGATCAGTGCCGTGCTCGGCCATTATCTGAGAAGCTTCCCCCTGAAGCAGATGGAAGCAAATACAGAGCTGCACAGGCAGGCGATATGCAGAGTGAGAGACTTTGGAACACTCTGCTCTAAATGGGATGTCTCTCCAACAGATCTCTCCCTCTGCTCAGGGCTCAGGGAACCCCCAGGAAGAGGAAGCAAAGAGAGTTTAAGAGCCAGAGGGCATGGAGGGCACCAAGGAAACAAGACCCTCTAAATCAACGGGATCGATGCACGGTGGAGCTCACAGAGACTGAGGCAGAATGCACAGGTCCTGTACGGGTCTGCACCAGATGGTCTGCACCAGAGCTGAAAGGAGAACATGCCCTATCCCCAGCCCAGAAGCTATCTCCAACTGAAAACCACTTGAAAACAAAACTTTAATTTCCTTCAAGAAAGTCTCACTGGGGAAACAAACTACTCTTAAGGGTAGGCGGCATGCCCAGCAGTCGATGGCCAACACAAAACAAACTCAGTGGCGTGTTTGGAGGCTCCTTGTCTCATAATATCGCGTTAGGGGCTCCCCCATCCCCCTTTTTTCTTTTTAAATTTTATATTATTATTTTTAATATTAATTTATATATTTTTCTCTTTTGATCTTTTATCCTATAGGTTCTTTGTGTATACATTATGGCTTCCAGTTTAATGTTTTTATGGGATTCCTGAGTGTGCAAACAAGTGGGTCTCCAATCTCATGCCTTCTCTTGGGCTCTTTCCCTTCCTTTTGCTTTGTCCAATTTCGACGTGTTAGTTTTGTTTTATCTTACTATTATATTATATTATAATCCCATAGACGCCTGGTTGTTTTCTAATGAGAGACAGAAAGGTGGTGGAAGCAGATGAGAGAGGAGGTGGGTAGAAGTTGGGAGCAGAGGGAAGGAAAACCATCGTCAGGATATAGTCTGTGAGGGAAAAAAATCCATTTTCAATAAAAGTAAAAAGAGTAAATAAATAAAATTAAATAAACGTATTGTTAGAAGAATGTTAGCACCCCCTCAGAAGCTATTCTTTCTGGTCAGTGTTAACTGGAAGAGTGTTGGATTCATGAAATGACCTGAGATCCCAGAGGAGTTGAAAAGACACAATGGCCACACAGTGTGCCCAGCATCGGGCAATCCTAATAAACGTCTGTGTGCACTCATCATGCATACATCCAGTTTGGTTCAAGTATAAAGAGGTAGAAAACCGTGACATGTTTGTGGTAAGACTTCTTCAGTATATTTGTAGAGGCATCTAGGTGCCTGAAGGGACAGATATTGAAGACATAAACAATAACCCCTGTGTATGTCTTTTTATTGTTTACGTTGTCCCTGGGAGGTCAAGACAAGCTTAAGGAAAGAGAACTATGGAGGCTGATTTGATGGACTGTCCCCTTCTGTAGAGGGAATACGTTGCTCTGGGTGGCTAGGGTGCTGTCTGCAGATATCCTTGGCTATTGGCTCCTGAGAAGTTGTCCCAAGTATAGAGAGCTGTCTTAACTCCTTAGGGTGACTTTAGAATGAATATATATATATATGAATATATATATATTCATATATATGTGTGTGTGTGTGTGTGTGTGTGTGTGTGTGTGTGTGTAGCTTAAACATCATCAGACATTCACTTCTCATGGTTCTAGAGCAGTGGTTCTCAAACTGTGACTTGCACCCCTTTGGAGGTGGAATGACCCTTTCACAAGGGTCGCCTAAGACCATCAGAAAACACAGATATTTACATTACAATCCATAACAGCAACAAAATTACAGTTATGAAGTAGCAATGAAAATAATTTTATGGTTGGGTGCTGTAGAATAATGCTCTTGTACACTGTACAGATTTGTCACTCAAATTGGTTTAATAAAATGCTGATTGGCCCGTAGCCAGGCAGGAAGTATAGGTGGGATACCCAGACTAGAAGAATTCTGGGAAGAGGGAGGGCAGAGTTAGGAGTCACCAGCCAGACGCAGAGGAAGCAAGATAAGAATGTGGCACTAAGAAAAGGTACCAAGCCATGTGACTAAACATAGATAAGAACTATTGGTTAATTTAAGTGTAAGAGCTAGTTAGTAATAAGCCTGAGCTACCAGCTGAGCATTTACAAGTAATATTAAGCCTCCAAGTCAATTATTTGGGAAATGACTGCTGGGTATTCGGGAAGCAGGAGAGAAATGTTCCCCCTACAGTTGGGGTCACCACAATACGAGGAACTGTATTAAAGGGTCAGGAAGGTTGAGAACCACTGCTCTAGAGACTCTGAGGTATAAGATCAAGGCCCTGGCGGATTCTGTCCTGTCAATAGTGCTTTCTGACTCATAGACAGTGGTCTTCCCGCTGTGTCCTCATATGGGAAGAGGTGACATAGCTCTGTGACCCCTCCTGTTAGGACCTAAGCCAAGTCCTGAGAATTCTGCCTTCATGCCTTAATCACCTCTGATCTCTTAATAACATCACATTAAGGGTTAGGATTGTAGTGAGTTTGGGGAGACATATCTACTCAGCCTACCACAAAAGTCACCTTACCAAGGTCACACCCATATGCCTAGGACAGACATGTACAATTACTGAATGGACAGAAGGGCTAGCCTGCACCAGCTTAGAACTCTGAACTCTTAAATATGAAAACAGAGAAAGCTGAGAATATACACCCAAGATATAATCCTCAGAGTTACCAAATTCTAAAGAGAAATCTCCCAACCCTGCCAGGACTGTCTATGTCAAGGTCAGGAGCCTGTTTAGAACCTGCTAGAAACAAAGCTGGAGACATCTGAGCTGATGGTCCCCAAAAGTTTGAATACTTGTGGAAGCAATTATTGAAGGGACACTAGCCCTCTTGAGCATGTGGCTCTCCCAGGTCTTGCTCTTCTTCCCCATTCCCTCTGCCTTGCTAAAAAACTGTTAGATGAGCTGGGTGGCGGCGGCGGCGGCGGCGGCGGCGGCGGCGGCGGCGGCGGCGGCGGCGGCGGCAGCAGCAGCAGCGGCGCACGCCTTTAATCCCAGCACTCGGGAGGCAGAGGCAGGCGGATCTCTGTGAGTTTGAGGCCAGCCTGGGCTACAGAGTGAGTTCCAGGAAAGGCGCAAAGCTACACAAAGAAACCCTGTCTCGAAAAACAAAACAAAACAAACAAACAAACAAACAAAAAACAAAACAAAACCCCAAAACTGTTAGATTACCTTCCTAAAGCTGTTAGATTACATTCCCAAAGCTACCTTCCCTTATTTGACCACTTCCTCCTCCTGAGACAGGCTACCAAGGTCCAGCAATCAGAAGCCCCCTTTGGCTCATCTAATTAACACTCTCAATTAAAATTGAGCACCACACCCTAACATGGGGTTTCCCCTTTTACCTTTGTAAACTGCCGTTTGCCTAAGTGCCACATCTGTCTCCTCTCCATCCAGAGGCAGTCCTTTGGCCCTCCAGGACAAATACCCCTGCCTCCTTTCTCTAGCCCCCCTTCCCCTTCTCCCTCCTCCCCTGTCTCCTTTACCACAGAATCCCAGCCCATCCTAACACAGACCTCCTCTTCTTCTCTGAAAATTTACACCTGCAAGGTCATTTGCTACTGTTTTCTGCCCGAGTCAGAAAGCAGCCACTTTAATTCCATGCTTAATAAAGGATCTCTCTGTGAAAACAGGTGTTTGGGTGTGGCTTGTGCCTAATCCAGGGCCCGGAGGAAGCACCCACTGTTTCCTCTCCCAGCTAGAGAAATACATGTGGAGTCTACACAGAGCATGGCCAAGGTTTGGAAAATGATTTGTGGACTGGGATCTGGGGGCTGTTCCCTGTCATTGTCCAGTCCTTGATGATGTAACAGATATTTAGTAGCTGGTACAGCTCACACAATGGGTCTTCCAGTAAAGATAAGAGGTTTTGTGATGATAGGAGAGACCCAGTGGAATTTTCTAAACTACCTTCTCTTTCCTGACTCTACCTCATCAATTGAGTAAGTTAAATACAACGTATTTTATGAAGCATGTTGAAAATTAGTGTCGCCCTTAAAGATCAGAAAGCTAGAGATGAGGTGGTCCTTGTTGGATATTTAATCCATCAGTCAGGCCCTAGAAAAGCCAGCATTGCTGAAGAATGACAGGAAGCTACTGCAAATTCTACCGAGAAGTGTTCTCCTTCGAAGCTTCTGTTATTAAATGTAATGTAATCAATCTTTGGCCATGCAGAGTAACATGGCTTTAGGTATGTAGTATGTGGCCATTGATTTGGTGAATGCTTTCCTGTCTTTTTTGATTTTTTTGGGGGGGGAGTGGGGGAAATCGGACCTCATGTAGCCTAGGTTGGCCTAAACTCACTATGTAGCTGAGGGTGACTTCAAACTTCTGAACTTCTGTCTTTTGAGTGCTGGGCTACAGATGGATGCATTCATACCTAGATAACATGTGTTCTTTTCAATCGCAATTAACAAGGTCAGGCAGAGATGGTTTGTGTTCCCATGGAAGGGACCCCAGAATACACAGATCACGCATACACTTTTGCTTAGGTTCATCCTCACTCTTCCAGCCTACATCACAGTATGGTTTAAAGAGACCTGCGCCATCCGGGCATCCTACAGGACACTGCATGGCTCCACTCCATCAACTACATCTGAAAATCGCACCCACCAGTTAATGACTGACTGAGGCCTTGGAATCACACAGGTGTTGTAAATGGTGGGAAATAAACCCTTTGGCAACTTAAGTGTTATGCGTATTTTTTTGCTGTAGTGACAGAATACTTGACAGAAAAAAAAAAAACCAACAACAAAAAACCACAAGGGAGGAAGAGTTCCGAGGTGTCTCCCCCTGTTGCAGAGGACAGTGCATGGTGGAGTTCCGAGGTGTCTCCCCCTGTTGTAGAGGAGAGTGCATGGTGGAGTTCCGAGGTGTCTCCCCCTATTGTAGAGGACAATGCATGGTGGAGGAGTGGCTTTGTCTTGGCGATCAGAGGCTACAGTAGAGACTCCTCAAATGTGGCAGGCAGGAAGCAGAGAGTGTTGGACCAGAGCCAGGGGTTAATATAACCCTCCAAGGCCACCACTAGTGACCAACTTCAATCAGCTGTACCCCGCCTTCTCAAGGTTCCATAGCCTTCCCAAAGAGAGCCACCAGATGGAGAACTTAAAACATGAACCCATAGGCAATATTTCAGATTCCAACTATAATATTCTGCCTCTGGCCTCCAAAGGCTTCTGGAATTTCATAATGTGAAATTCATGTGTTCTGACTTCAGCAGTTCCCAAAGTCATAAATTCATGGTCATAAAGTCATAAATCATAGAGTCATAATCATGTTCAAAAGTCCACTGTCTCTCCTGCTTACCAAGATTGTTCTAGCTGCTGCCACCCTGAACGTCCCACCTGCCAGCTCCTGAGAACAAGGCTAAGTACAGACATGGCATCTCCAGAGAGGTCTAATCAAGCAAGCTGACTGCCATTCATTCTAGTGGGGTATGTACAAAGCTGGTGTTTTAGCTTCTGTTACTGTGAAATAGCTGAGGTAAGCGCCTGATGGGAAGGGTTTCTTTTCAGCTCACGGCTTTGGAGGTTTCAGTCCATGATAGACTTCTTGTTCTTAAGTCTGTGGCAAAGCGCCACATCACGGACCATGTGGCAAAGCAAAGCTGCCTACCTTGTAGCTGGGATGCAAAAGAGGAAGAGTCTGAGGTCTCATAATCCCTTTTGTGGGCACCCCACCCCAATGGCCCAATGTCCTCATACTGGGCCTGAACTCTATGGGGTAGTGCCAAGCTGGAACCAAGCCTTCAATGAGGTATTTAAGATCCAAACTCTGGCCCTGCATTTTCTGTCTGTGAGGTCTCACCCAGCAGTTCCATCTGAGGGCTTATAATGTCAGGGTGGCAGTCCCACTGTATAGAAGAAGACATGTGGTCTGGGCACAGGGCCATGAAGTCTACTGGTTATATCCCATACTGTACCCTCCTGAGATACCTTTCAGAATGGCCTTTAAAAGGCAGAGTCAAAGTGCCAGCCCAGATGTGACACTTTGTGAGAGGAGGTCACTTACCCACGAGGATGGTCATTTTATATGATTCTTTTCACCAGGAACAGGAATCCATCCCTGTGGAAAGGAAGGGGAGAAGCACGTGGTCTCACTTCTGACCGCTTGCAGTAATTTCCTTCTGGAATTTGGACTTTCTGTACTTCTGCTTTGGGGCTCTGCCAGGTGGAATTCCATGATTCCAGGAGGGAAACACTTGTTTCAGGGCACACTGAAAGGGTCCCGTTGAACTATGTGTCACCACTGCTGGCTCAGCATTCCTAGTTCTCCGTGAGGAGTGATTAGCAGCCAAGAAGTGAAGTCATTATCCTGGCAGGGGTAATTGGCTCTGCTTCTCAGCAGTTACACAGACAGGTTCCGCGGAGGTGGAACCCTGCTCCCAGGAGCCCACTGCCATGGGTTCTACTACTCTTGTTTCAATTTTGGTGGTGGGCAGCAAGTGTAAGTTTGGCCTGAAGGCCCGTTCCACATCTTTCCTGCCTGGCAACTTTGGTTGTTACTATGGAAGAAACATAGTTGTTCATCCCAGGGGGCAGCCCGAAGTCCGGATTTTACCAATTGCACCATCAGGATATCAATGAACATGTTCTTCTGGGTTGGTTTTCTCCTGTAAATGGGCAGTTGGAGCACGTTTGATCAAATCCCTGTTTTCTTACTGTATAGATAGTGACTGGTTCCTTCATTAGGACGCTCATGGGGTGGCAGTTCTGTGGGTCAGAAGCCACCAATGATCACATTGTCTCCATTCATTTATCTACTAGACATTGAAAGCAATGATTTTCTTAGTCTCCCATTTGCTCTTTATTATTTAAGTCTTTTTTTTTTTTTAAATAGGAGAAGTTGTCCTGTGTACTGTTCAATTACCCAGTGGTATAGCTTGTATGGGAAAAAGAAGCATAAATACCCAATTCTTTTATCAGTTTTCAAAGTACTGATTAGCTCCCCAGTACCCTTCAAGTGTAACAAATAAGCTAAGGTGATTTTTAAAATGTAATATTAAAAAAAATCCACAGGGCCAGAGAGATGGCTCAGCAGTTAAGAGCACTGACTGTTCCTCCAGAGGACCCAGATTTGATTGCCAGCACCCACATGGAAGCTCACAACCATCTGTTAACTCCAGTTCCGGGGGATCAGACACCTTCTTCTGGCCTCTACCAGCACCAGGCACGCACATGATTCACAGACATACATGCAGGCAAATCACCCACACACATAAAATAAAAACAAATACATCTCAAAAATATTTTTAAAAATCATTAAGTAAGAGGATATCATTGTCTTGCTATGATTGTCATTGTGCTTACTTATTTATATTCAAGTTGTAGACTGCACTGACCCGTGAGAGCTTCTTCAAGTTAGCTCCTGGGTCCTTTTGTTAAGACACTAGGCATCTTTGATAGCTTCTTTGTTCTTGTATGATCCGAGGCTTTAAACTTTAATTCTGTTATCCCCGGAAAGCACAAAGCATATAGTTGTAGCTCCAGCTCCAGCTGTAGAAGTGTGGATTCCGTGGGATTTCTGACTGCTGACCTCATTTGCTGAGAGAGAAGCAAGTGTCCTCAATGAAAGGAAGTGAGAGTACCCTGTCACAGCCTTGAGCTGTGCATGGGCAATAGACCTCACAGCAGTGATATACGTTGAGCTAAAGATCAGGCAGTTATAAACACAGCCACAGAAACACTGATCATTGATTTGTATGGAAGCAGCCAGCTCAGCTTTCCTTCAATATCTCAAATGTGTAGGTTGAATTCCAATGTAGCTCAAGATGCACCCACAGGCTATTTCATCTGTGAACTGTAGGATACCTCCAGTGAAGAGTTCAGACGGGGATTGACTTCCGATCCCTTGCTCAGGAAGCCTGGACTCACCATGCTGACATGCGCAGTGTGTGAGGTGGCATCTGTGGGAATGACAGAGAGGCTTGGAGGAGAATACAGACCTGTCCAGTCCAGAGCCTGGGTACCCACCCTGCCCCATCACACCCAGGAGTGGCAGGGACGCTCTTCGCACATTGGAAAGGCAGGTGGGCTCTTAGGCTGTTTGTCGGGACCAGCAGCTTGCTTCTAGTCCTCCTTTATTTTAGGAAAAGACCAAAAAGGTCAGACTATCACCACCACCACCACCACCCTTTTGCTCTCCTTGTCACTTTTTAAATTGGGTTCTTTTTATGAAAAGAGGTGGTAAGCTCTGAGTGTAAACGCTGGAAGTGGTGGGTACCTCACCCGAGTTAAACCAGTCAGTGGGCAGACCCAGGCCAGGTCAAAGGATCTTGGCTGGAGACCTCAGAAGTGAAGGATGTTCATGTGATGGCCATTCCCACCACGAGGATGAAGAAATAGAAGAAAAGAGATGTTGAGGCGGTGATATGACTTCGAATCCTTTGCAATATTCCAGCTCTTGGTTCTTGCCCCTGGTAAAGCTTGATTTAAAACAAAACAAAACAAAAAACAAAAACAAAACTACTCAAATTCCCTAAACTACCCAAGAATTGTTAGAATGCATCTTGTTTTTTGCTTAAACTAGCTCAAATAAAATTCTGTTTCTCGCAACCAAAAAATACCCCAATAAAATGTGATTCTTCCTGGGGTAGTGGGGCTCTGGGGGCAAGGGGAGTCAATTCATGATCGACTGTACTAGGTCTGGCATGGAGTGCTGATGTGCCTTTTGAGGACAAGGAGAACAAGCTGAAATCCAGGGCTGAGTCTGGACAATGATGACATTTCCCTACTTTGGCCGATATAGCCTGGAGGCCTCCAGCTTGTAGCAAAGAAAGGGGATTTCTGAGAAATTGCAAACCCACCAACTCTTTCTCTGGGCAAACAGGCAAGTTCGTTCTGCATGCCAGATTGCGATCGTGTAGTTTCAAATCTTGAAGTTTCCAAGACTGGAATCCTGAGTGGAAAATTGGACCCCCCAAGGCCCATGGCTGTTGGCCTTGAGTTAAGTACCGCCCTTTGTTCTTACCATGGGAAGTTCAATTTAGAGCAATTTGGAATGATTCCCTCTAGTCTCAGGGCATCATTAGGTATTTCAAGGCTGGTGGTTAGCTTGGTAAAAACCACTTCCCCATATTAGAAGATCACAGGGACTATTGAAAAGACATCACAGAGTGTATGATTTTAAGCAAGTCATAGTTTTCAGATTACCAGTATTTTCAGACAGTTTAAAAAGTGCTTGTATCTTGTATATAAACACAATCTATATAGTAAAGCTCACCTTGACCTTGGAAGATGTCTCTTCAGTATAGCATGGAAATGTTGTGGTCTCCTTGGGTAGCTAACACAGGATATTCACGAACTTTTTGTTTTACTTTGTTTTTCTTCTAGCCCAGATGTAAACCAATTACTGGGAACCTCGGTGAACAAATACGGACCACAGCTTAGGGCTGATAGCTCCCTTAAACCTCCACCGGCAGACGCGGGCAGGCGGGCGGGCGGCAGACACGTTGTTGTTTATTATTGGCAGGCTTCCTGTTGATTGGATCTCCAGCACGACTCTCATTTTAATCCCATCAGATCAGTGTTCTTCAGTCAGATGACAGCAGTGTTGGTGAAGTGGGGGGGGGGGGTGCTAAGCTCTCAATGTGGTGAATGGTGTACATATCCCGGGATGTCAGTAGATTTACGTAGAGAATAGTCCCCGACCCACGGACTGCATCAGCACCAAAACGCTGACTGGCACCGAGCTACGAAGACATGCACATTCTTCTTACTTTTGGGAGTGCTGGGAATGGAACCCAGGGCGTGACACATGCATGGCAGACTAGCACTTACCAGCTGAACTGCATCTCAAGCCTAATATTTGTTTTACAGACAAATATGTCTTTTAAAAGTGCGTCCATCCAAATGAACTTTTCCTCCCCTCCCCTCTTTTTTTTTTTTGTTGTTGTTCTTTGTTTTTTTTTTTTTTTTGAGACAGGGTTTCTTTGTGTAGCCTGGCTATCCTAGAACTTGCTTTGTAGACTAGGCTGACCTTGAACTCACAGAGATCCGCCTGCTTCTGCCTCCTGAGTGCTGGGACTAAAGGCGTGGGTCACCATGCCCAGTATTCCTCCATTTTTCAAGATGTGTTTAGGTAATTAAGGCCACTTTTGAGAAAGCGCTACAGCGAAATCTGCTTAGAGATGCTTTTTCTTAGAGATAAGAATCTCCCTCTAGCTAGTGCTGGCCTGCTGCTGTTCTCCAGGCTAGCTGGGCCAAGAACTTTGGGAAGGTTCTCCAGATTTTGCCTTTCGTCTTGCTGTAGGATTGCTGGGGTTGAAGATGAGCCACCGAATCAGTTTTTTTATGCACACTCCAGAAACTGAACTCAAGTTTTCAGGCTTTTATGGTAAGTGGTTTTGCCGGCAGCGCCGTCACACTGGTGGACTGGGAATCCATCTTCACTGGACTGCTCCACTACTTGCAGAGTGGTAACCCGTATCACTGCAGACCCTTCCAATGGCCTGCTTCTCTAATCTGTGCTGATGGACATGGCCTGCGTGGCGGCGGGGTGTGTGTGTATGTGTCATACTACAATGTAGATTTACCTTCTAGGTCTGAGCCAGAATCTTTGAGTTTCTCCTGAGCTCTGGGCATACTGAAGCTGCTCCTTCACAGTCCACACTTTTGATGCAGGATCTTAAGTCCCAGAAAATATTCTAAGGTCATTTTTATTCTGCTCTGTCTTTTTCTTTCTTTCTTTCTTCCTTCCTTCCTTCCTTCCTTCCTTCCTTCCTTCCTTCCTTCCTTTCTTTCTTTCTTTCTTTCTTTCTTTCTTTCTTTCTTTCTTTCTTCTTCCTTTCTTCCCTTCCTTCCTTCCTTCCTTCCTTCCTTCCTTCCTTTTTCTTTCTTTCTTTCTTTCTTTCTTTCTTTCTTTCTTTCTTTCTTTCTTTCTTTCTTTCTCTTTCTCTTTTTTTTTTTTTTCCCTTGAGGCAGGGTCTCCCCATGTAACCCAGGCTGGTCTTAAACATGTCATCATTTTGCCTCAAGTTCCTGAGTGGTGGAGTTACAGCCTATGCTCAGTATTAGCCCCCTTTTCAAAGGACATTTTTTTGGACAAGGACTCACTCAATAGCTCAGGTTGTCCTGGAATTCATTATGTAGCCCAGGCTGGCCTTCAACTTATATTGATCCTCTTGCCTCAGCTTCTTGAGAGCTGGGATTATATGGGCTTGAGCCACACAACATCTGGCTTTCTTGTGAGAAGCATTTTAAAAGATTAGTATTTAATTTCCAGAACTCTCTAAGTGACATATTATGTGTGATGGTTAATGAAATCAATGCAATATCATTTTTCCATCTGTGCATGATGTTTCTAACCATTTAGAAACTCTTTATTGTTCATTTGATGACACATAGGAGCAGTTACTTCAGACCCATGCAAATGTAAGAAAAGAGTCTGGGTCCTATGGTTTTGAATTGCAATCAAGATCTTATAATTAACAAGTTGTAGAGTTGAAATGCTTAATATATGTCAGTGGCTGAAAAGGCATTCTCTCAAATCTGTGACAATGTTTTTAACTCAGTTTTTGATCTCATTTTGAGATCATAAAGCCAGGTCTGTAAGTGCTGGGTGAACTCACATCTGTGTATATAATTTTGGAGAGCTTTGTATTTAATGACAGACAGGTGAGCTTTCCCCTCTCACAGTACAAAGTTCAATAAAGCTGATTAAACATTCATAGGTGTAGAAAAAATTTTTGTCTTGTGAACTCAGAAAGTTTTCTATTTCTTTTAGTATCTCACTTTTCTTTTCTTTAGACAATTGCTCATACAGAATCTTGATTACATTCCTAGGGGGATGAAAATGTAGGTTTGTATATGGGAAGAGTACCCTGGACAAGTGTGTTTGGTAAGACAGAAGTGGAATGAAGCCTGTTTTTGACTTCCATTGCTCTTTAGAATATATTCGGTGGTGGAGTTTTTGTTGGATAAAAGCTCTGACAGATGTCAAGAATGTTTAGTCACTTAAAAGAGGAGAAAGTCCCACCACTAACTTAAGCCAAAACACAGAGTCTTGACTTAGAAATAAAATCCCAGTGTAACATATAATTATCATTTCAATATATACTGAAAATCAAGACTCTTTTTTTCTGCCCTGGCCACAGGCTGTTCATCATGGGTCATCTACTACTGAGAAGGGATATGGCATCCTCTTCTTTCTCATTCTCCATTTTCTTTCAGGCACCTTGAGGGCTAGAGCATCAGGAGGTGGAGAGAAAAGGGGCAGAGGGGACCTGGGCCTGGCTCCCTTAGCGGAGGCTTCAAGGCTAACCATTTCTTCCTCAGGGTGTTGGCTGGCTCTTTAGAGTTTCCTGTGCAAAGTCTGTGGTGTCAAGCCCGGGAAGGGGGCCCCAACACAGTATTCCTCCTGCAGATGTACACTTTGCATATCTTGTTTCCTAGAGTTTCCGCTCCACAAGGGATGTAGAGTCTTCCAACTCTCGAAGGTTCTCTGGGAGCAAAATGAAACATGGCAGCAGCAGATCTGTTTCCTGATGGGTGATGGAATCAGGAGTATGCAGGGCAACAACTTAGGCCAGAAGAATACCTTCCCTAATTCTGTCCTCTATGCTTTTAACTACTGGATAGCCTCATTGCAGACAGAGGGCTGGCTGCTCAGTTTTGGTAACTGTGAGTCTACCTGGTCGTGGGGTACCTTGGAAATTCTGAATTTGTAGAATCTTTGACGCTTCAATTGTAAGTTCAGCTTTAATATTGTTATCCTATTAACTGAAATTATGATTTGTCTCTGCAAATAGGGCACTTCCTAACCCACAGACCTCTATCAAAATACTCTCTAATGTTTTAGTGTTCTCATTTGGACCCAGTAATTCTTTGCTGTGGGTGGAGGCTCTCCTTGACACTACAGGATGCCTAACAACATGCCTGACCAATATCAAGTACCACTCCTACCCATATTTCCTAGGCACAACAATAAAAATAGCTCCAGACTTGGACAAATGTCCCCAGGGCTGGGGGTGGGGGGCAAAAATCATTCCTGTCTGAGACCCACCACCAGGGCTGAGAACTAATAGGCATCACACACCAGAATGAGGCCCCGAAGCAACCTCAGACCTCTACTTTACAAACCCGGGGACCATTCCGAGAGGTCAAGTGGATGACCTGGTGGCACACAGTCCCTGTCATAGGACTGGAAAGGACCTAGGTTTCCTGACCCACACTCAACTCTCATTGTGAGGATGGGGACACATGATTATTAATTTTCAACAGCACTACTAATTTTAAAGTACCTATGCTTGGAATTTTCTGTGCCAAAATTAGAACATGGAAAAACCTTATCTAATTAGTTAGTGAATAGCATTGAATTAAAATTGGACACTATAATTAATCAATGCTGAATTGTAGTCAAACCCATTACCCTTGAGTAGATTATCTGTGTGACCCACTGTCCCCTCCTGACACCTCGAGCCAGGGCCTGTAGATACTGATTGGAGACCTTGGGGAAGGGGAGGGACCGGGGGCCGAGGGGGCCCTGAGCAGCAGTAAATCACTGTGCTGTCTGGGGTTTGTTTCTGTCTGTGTCCCGGCTCCTGTGCTCGAACAAAGCTAATTGAGAACCGACTGCGGCAGACTTTTGTTAGAGGAGGCTGCAGACAGGAGAACACATTCAGAACAAACAGGAATTATTCAATTGTCTAGTCTAATGCTGGCCAGCTTCAGGTTCGAGGGATCACATTTCCTGTTGTAGGTTTTTTTTTTTTGTAGAAGTGCAAAGTGTGTGTTGTGTGCACGTGTGCGTGTATGTAGTGTGTATGCTCCGGCTACCACAGCACATATACATAAAGGTCAGAGGACAACTTGTGGAAGTCAGTTCTCTCCTTCATCAACCATGTGGGTCCTAGGTGGCAAGTACCGTTACCCACCGATCCATCTCTCTGGCCCAAGATTATTATTTTTTAAATCACTGAACAAAACAAATGCTTTTCACAGATTCCTTTCCAACAGTGTCTTATGAGAAAGAGTTTCAAGGCCAAATTTTGTGATTGGTCCTGCAGACCGCATTTCATTTCTGAACTCTGCTCCAAAGAGTGGTGTCTTAATTGATTGAAGACCTCCACCTAGACGAATGGCCATCAGCCCACACTCACATGTCTGAGTTGGGTTCACTGTGACCTACCTGTGGTGACCCAGTCTCCTCTGCTAGAAATTGCCAGAAGACCTCTTTTTTAATACTAATTAGAGAAACATAAATGATTTTTAAAAGTGCATTTACCAAGCCCATCCTTGGTGTGAGACCCTGCACTAATACATCTGTGTTTTTAATCCTGGCGACAGCCCCTCCTCCCTTTGAAGAAGTCACGTTTCCTTTCTGATACGAGTCAACCCGCCCAAGATCCTCCAGATGTTAAAAGGTGGTTGGGGTTGCCAAGGTCTCTTGATGGTCTATGGAGACTCTCAGTGAGGGATTGCCTGTGGGAATGTCTGTGAGGGATGGTCTTGGTTTCAATAATCACAGTGGGAAGCCCCAGCCCACAGTGGATGGCCCAGTTCTCTGGACTGTAGAGGAGAGGAGAGAGTGAGCTGGGTCAGTGAGCATTCATGGTGTTATGGCCCTCTGTCCTCGACTGTGGATGCGATGTGACTTCCTGGCGCTTTGGCCTCCTCGCTGTGATGGGTTGTGAGCTAAAGTATGTACAGTTCCAGTTATATATTGTAGTCATAAATTAACTTTGATGAGGCTAATACATGTATGCACATGGCTAAAAATAAAAATACTAAATATGGGCAATCCCCTGCTTCCTCCTACTTCTGCTCCATTTCTCCAGAGCCAGCCACATTCAAGTCTCTCTTGTTTCTTCTGTTATTTGTTCTTTTATTTTCCAAATAATATGTCTATACTGTTATTTCATGTTTTTGTCCTACCTCTTCACTTTTGTATGTATTAGGTAACAGTTTAACTTTCTTTCTCTCCTTCCTCCTCTGTCCACACCCCTTAAACTGATGTTGTCTCTTCTAGCTGTTGTAACAACAGAAACATCTTTCTCAGATGGATAGGGTGGCACACGTTCAATCCTAGCACCTGGGAAACAGAGGCAGGAAGAGTAGGTGTTGAAGGTCATCCTCAGCTACGTGGTGAGTTCTAGCCTGGGCTACATGAGCCCCTGTCTCAAAAAGAAAAGTATTTCTCACAGTTTGGGAGGCTTGGAGTCTAAGAGCAAAGTACTGGCGTGTTCAGTGTCTGATGAGGTGTCTTCCTCAAAGATGGCAGACACCATGTAAGTGTCCTAATCTTGTTAAAGAGGAGAACAAAGGAAAGGCCTAAGCTAGCTTTCTCTAGGGCTCCCGTAAGCCCAATCCATTCATGAAGATGCAGCTTCATGACTAAGTCATTGCTTAGGGACTAACTTAGTGATTGCAAAATGATTAATATACCTCATAATGGAGATTAAGCTTCAACACGACTTTTGGAGGTTAACACTTCCAAACCATAGAATATACCAGCATTATTATTTTAATTCAATTAATGATTAGTGCTTACATTGTCAGAACTGCGTATAAGTTATTGTCTGTCTAGTCAAGAAGATGTAACAGGAGCTGAGAGCTGGCTCAGTGGGTTAAGAGCGATCTTAACCTCTTGCTGCGTAAGAATGAGGACCTGAGCTTAAATCCCTAACACTCACCTAAAAAGCTAGGCGTGGCTTTGTGTGCCTGTGACCTCTGTCCCGTGGGCGGGAGCAGGAGCCTTGCTGGGGCTGGCTGGCTGTCAGCCTAGCTCCAGGTTCATTGGAAAACCCTATCTCAGGGGAGAGTGACAGAGCAGGCCTCTTGACATCTTTTGTGAGTGTGCACAGTACGTGCATACAGTGTGCACAGGTACCCCACACTTGCACACATACACACATGCACATAGACAATAGTCACACACCAAACATTTTAAAAATAATATGTAATAACGTCCCATAACTAATTTTTCTCAGGGAGTTTTGGTCAATTCGGCACAAGCTAAAGTCACGGAGAAGAGGGGCTCTCTACTGAGGGACCGCCTCCATCAGATGGGCCCTCGTGCAAGTCTGCATGGCATTTTTTTTATTAATGATTGGTGTGAGAGGCCCCCACCCACTGGGACCTTGGACAGGTAGTGTGGCTAATATAAGAAAGCGTGCTGAGCAAGCCTTCCTCTGGGCCCTCTGTTTCAGTTCCTGCCTTCAGGTTCCTGCCCTGACTTCCTTTCCTGATGGATCACAACGGTAAGCTGAAAGAAATCCTTTCGCCGTCGGCTAGTTGCTTTTGGTCATGGTGTTTAGCACAGTCACCGAACGCATACGACACTTGTCCTACTTGTTATTTTAATTAAATAATCATCCTTATTTTTCACTTGTTTAATTCAAAGGACATACCATCACTATATCTCCGACTCCGCTAACAGAGCTGTCAATCAGTGTCAATCAATAATCTGTCCAGTTCCCAAACGCTCTTTCTGTTTCTTTGCACAGACTCCTGTCACCGGCCTCCATCTTCCATCCAGGATGGACTGGGTGCTCTCTGGGTGTGAGGATTCTTCTTTGTGGAATTCACCACCTCTTGAAGTTGGTTACCTTAGTCCGTTGAGAACATCTTCCGTAAACAGGCACCTAAGGAAGGGTACATGGGAAACAACTATTTTCAGATGACTTGTACACTTAAAAAATTTGTGTCAGCCTCATATTTGATTGAATACTGGGTGAAGTATGGAATTCCAAATGGTGGATGACTGTTCTGGTGAACTTTGACTGTATTTGTCCGTGTCTCCTAGCCTCTAGAAGGAATTTTATATTTTGCTTAGTCTCACTTGTTGTGTGTACTCCCTTTCTAGAATCTCTGTCACAAGGGACACAGCTTAGTTCCACCCTGCCCTTCACTAGGACGTTTCGGCATTGCGGCAGGCCCGGAGCTCTGAGGCCAAGAGACGGAAACCTTTGAAATCATGACCCAAAAGAAGTCCTTAAATGACCATCTCTCAGACTTGTCACGTGACGACTAGACACAGTGGTGACTTATAGTCATTGGTTTTCTGATGTTCTAAGACTTAAAATTGTTATGCCTGTTAAAAATGTCCTGAAAATGGCACAAAGTTTCCAGAACTTCTGAGGCATATATATATATAATATATATATAATATTTATATTATATATAAGTAATTCTGTGACTGGAAAGACAGCTCAGCAGTTAAGATCACTTGTTAGTCTTCCAGAAAACCCGACCTCAGTCCCCAGTTCACAACCATTGATAACTCCAACTCCCTCGTCTGGCCTCTGATGGCATCTGCACTCGTGTGCACATTACCGGTCCCCGCCCCCCTTACACACACAAACACACAAACGAGAGAGAGAGAGAGAGAGAGAGAGAGAGAGAGAGAGAGAGAGAGAGAGAGAGAGAGAGAGAGAGAAGGAGAGAGAAGAAATATTCTTTGGGGGGAAGGAAGGAAGGAAGGGTGCTCATGGAAAAAGTATTGAAAAACAATATAAAACTTTTAAATGTGTTAAAAAATCCTCAAGATATTTTGGTTCCTTCAGAGCCAAGGGCTGTTTTGCTAGGAAGGAATCTTCTGTCCATGCCTGGAGTTGTCTGTGGTTGTCGTGATTGAATAGGGAGGGTGACTCTGGCATCTGACAGGTAGAGATCAGGAGTCATGTTTGGATATGCCATGTCCCCCAAAAGGCTCATGTGTTAAAGGCTTGGTGGCCAGCTAATGGGGTCTGTGACTTTATCCCTGGATTATTCTGCTGATGGCGTCGTCATGGTTGGGAGGTGATGGGATTGGGAGACCGTACTGGTTGGAGCAGCCCTGGGGCGTCACGGGGAGTGTGCCTTTGAAGGATGCCCCTTTGCCTGTAGTTCTCTTGTTCTCTCTGCTTCCAGGCCACCTTGCAGTGAGCAACTTTGCTCCTCTCACACTTGACCCTGCTGCCCTGCCCTGCCTCACCACAGGCTTACAGCAGCGGGGTCACATGATCACGGATGAGAACCTCACAAGCTGTGAGCCCACACAGAGCTTCCTCCACTGCTTTGTGTTCTCAGGTGTTTTGTTGTAGCAGTGAAAAGCTATCCAACTGGGAACGCTGCTAGAAAGCTTCTTGATATATGCTGGGCATAGTGGCACACACCTAGAACCAGTACACGGGCCGCTGAGGCAGGAGGATTGCTCGGAGTTCGAGGCCAGCCTGGACCACATAGCAAGATCCTGTCTCAAAAAAAAAAAAAAAAAAAAAATCCCATGATGCATAGGAGACCCTTCTGCAGCCAACAAATATCAGATCTGAAACATCAACAGAGTGGTGACTAAGACGTCCTGCTTTAAAGATTTCAAATTCCTTTGTTAGTACAAATGCCCCAAATCATGAGGTCGGTTTCCTTTTGCATTCCACTCTCCATTCTCCATACATATAGAATGCCTGGATGTTCTAGGTATCATACCCGCTCTCTCAGACATTGAAATCATTGAGCTTGCTTTTTATTTTTGATTCATGTAGAGGTTCTACAAAATGTAATATTTCCCTGTGCAGATTTAGAATTGCGCAAAGTTCTTAGCATTAAAACATGACCTCTGCAAGCTTTGCTACATGTGAGTCTTGATTCTCACACCAGTAGCCCTAGCCAGTGTCCCTGTGGTGTGAGGCAGGATGATGGCGAAGTTTAACAAAAGGACAGGAACCTCAAAGTTAGCTGTATGTGAGATCCTGGGCCTTGTGGAAGGCCACGGTCTCTGTGTCTCTGTTCCAGAAGCAGGTAGAATCCCAGGTGTAGACAGAGGCTCCTAAGCTCCGTGCAGATGAGAGGAACCCATGTCTCTAGGAGGCGAAGGACACCGTACTGCTTTCTTGCTTTTGGAGATGCCTGGGCTGAGCACAGACTCAGCCCCTGGGCTTCACCTCCAGCCCCCAAACGGCTTAGCGTTGTAGTAAGATCCCCAGGAGAGACTTTACTCACCAACACCTGGGACTCTCTAGCCCACGCTCTGTGGAGTTGTGAAAATGAGCGTGATTATTTGGATTCAGGAGTTCCCTTATATTAAGAATAAAATGAAGTAGCACTGAGTTTAGATCAATTTGGCTTATAGATTGATCCTTTATTAGCTGTATGACATTGATGCAATTAATAGTCCAGTGTCTTTGAGCCCTGATTTCCCTATTTTAAAACAGCGATAGCAACAGACATTCCATAGGATGTGTGTTGGGATCCATGTAAAATGCGTACACAGTCCGGCACACGGTCACTACCCAATATCACAGCTATAAAGAGACTCAACTCTTATGATCTCAAGGAGAAAAAATTTAATCTAACGTTCATGAATTCTCCAGCAAAAGAGAGTGTCTGCAGGTCCACACCCTGCTGTCTGCTGTCGTTCTTCCTGAGAATAGCAAGTTCAGATTGCTGCTTACATTCCTGGAGCTCCGAACCCCCAGACTTAATACACACATGCTCATGTATGATGCACATGTAGGCATACACACACACACACACACACACACACACACACACACACACTGATTCTCACACTCTCACATTCAAATCCATATCCTCATTATCTGTCTGCAACTCCCAAGCAGGTTTTCCCCATAGTGCTTGGCATGGTAGGACTCTCTTTGTTCTGGACAAACTGTGCATTCACACTATCTCCCCAGATCTACTAAATTCAAGCAGTTAGCCTAGCATTTAGTCCCTTCTGGGTGGTGCAGTTTTAACAGTGACAAGTGAGCAGAGTAGGAGCAGACGGTAGAGACGAAAATTGTCAATGTCTTTATTCTGGGTTGGCCAGAGCTGGAACACCCCCTCTTTCCTCACTGTGGCCTGTGGTGCTGGGTTTGGGGGTGAGGTGGGGATGAAGCATCCTCAAGTCTGAAGAAGCATGGAGTGTAATCAGAGGCAGGCACGGAGAGCCCTCCACGGGCTCTTCCAATCACAATGTTGTGATTAGTCACACTTCCTGCTTGGAAAACAGGCAGATATTAGAAAGGGAAATCCTACCGTGAGGTTTGGATGGGATTTCAAATAGGTCTTTTCTGCAAATAAGATTAAAAGCAGAAGGGGAAGGCAAACCAGCCAGAGCTACCTCGCAGACTAGGTCTTGTTGAGCCTTAGAGGAGAGGATGCTGGGAGACCCTAGGGCCCTGGCTCCCTTATTCGATGACCTTGACTAGCACTCTCAAATGGTGACCATTGAGTTGTGGGCAAAGACTTGAAAGGGCTTCGGAGGAAGGAGACTTCAGTTTTGCCACTGTGAATCAGCATCAGCTGCCCTTCCACGGAGAGAGCTAGGGAAATGAGTTGGGTAACCACCTTTGTCAGACTAGTCTTGGTGTCTTCCTGTGTAGACTGGGATGATCACAGGATTTATTTCACAGGATCATTGTAATGTGGGAGCATATGCCTAGAGAGGACCCAGACCAGGGCCTGACCTGTTGCTAGCCTTCAGGAAGCCTAGTCTACAATTCTCCCGAGGACTCCATCAATACTACAGGTCAAATGTCTGTGGTCTGGCTTGCACAAGTTCATGGCTTTCTATTACATTTTTGAGGTTTAAAAGAATGACTTCTTTATAGGCTCAAAATTTCCTGGAAATACAAATGGACCTTTAGAAACTCAGTCCTGACAGGTAGCTGAGGTGTCCCGCTGTGACGGTGCTGATGACCCGCGTGTTGAAAGAGACCGCGTTGGCCTTTAATGCTGAGCTCACAAAGAGCCGCCTTCGCTTGAACTTTAAACTTTACAGAGGAACAATGAAACACACTGGAGCAAAAGTTCCTCAGCTTTCCTGCCACCAACAGATGGGGTCAAAGGTCTGCTGGTTTCTCTTTGGAAGACGTGGACTTTTGGACAACCTTTGTGAGGAGACTCCTCCATATGTTTTTGCCGGAGGGCTTTGGGGAAAGAGAATCCAGCCATATGGACATGGTAAACCCAGAATGTGCAAACAGTTCTGGTGTTTTCTTCACTGGCTGCTGGTTGAAAAGTATGTGTGTGTATTTTATATCTATATCTATATGTCTGTGTTGCTATTAAAGAAGCAATGGGAACCATCAGAAGACAATGGAATGGTCAGACTGCAGAAAAGTTATTTGCTCTGATTAAAAGCACCAATAAAACGTGTCGTGGCTGTGTAACTGCTTCATTTAGCACTTGACGTATAATGGACTTTTTTCACAGCATAATATCTCCATTGAAATATAATTATTTTACAGATCGCTCAACTGAATACTCTTACACACATGCTGTTAGGGGACTCACCCCTGGTGATCATCAGGCTATCATGACAATGTGCACAATTGATGGACACGTGAGGGACGTGGCAGCCACGCTTGGAGCAGAGAGAGGGGTTTGTGGCACAGCAATTACCCTAATGCATTTTTAAAAGCATAAAATAAAGAATCATTTCATTTGCTGAAAATATATTTTAGGTGCTTCAGTAAAGCAGTAACAGAATATTTTGATTGTCAGGTTTTTTTCCCCCTCTTTAAAGTTAGATAATTACATTTACTAGTTAAAGAATTGGCATTTAAAAATAATATTTTGTCTAAATGTTTAAAGATGTCTATTAAAAATGTATACTGAACATGACAGCAGTCTTTTTATGCTGTAATTCTAGTCAGTGGTCTGAAAAGAATTAGGATGGAAAAATGTACATTTATTCAGTGCCTGCTGGAGACTCAGGAGTCTGTGGTGTACATTGTGGTTTTCAAGATAGCTCGATTTTTGCTGATTTAGTGGCTCAGAGGAAGGGTCTGTGGTTACCTGTGTGCTGTGTTTAGTTTCTCTAACCATCTTTCTAGTGGAAAAACCCACCACGGTGGCCTGGGGTGCTGGACACTATCGCATACATAAGAATAGAGGGGAAAGTAGAATAATAACAGGACCGCCGACTGTCCCATCTGTCTAGGACCCTCTTTGTCTGCTGTACGCACAACCAGGTGGCCATGCAGGGTGTCGGAATTCTGAACTGTTTGTTCACCTGCTGGCAAAGGCCCTTCCTTTGACACTGTGTAGGGCCCTAAATCTCTCCCTGAGGCCCTCCAGGTGGCTGGCAGGATCCGACAGTCCAAGGTTGTGGCCTTGGCCTGCCTTCCAGGCTGGCTTCCACTTCAGTGGGTGGCTGTCTGGGCCATCGCTTCTCACCCTCTCACCAGTCGAGAGTGATCTAAATTTAGCACAGGAACAACTGGGATATTGAAAATCACTTGCAGAAGTTGGCATGTGTGACCCAGCAGTCCCTGGTCCTCTGGCTCTAAGCAATGAGAGCACACCCAGACCCATATGGCCAAGGGTGACCTTCTAGAGAACGGAGAAGTGAACCTACAGAGTCACAAAGCCGTGACTGGCTGGGGCGTCGCAATAAGGTTCATTTCTTAATTCTTCCACAAGTAGAGTGGCTTCAGTTGTAGGTCCCAGGGGAAAATGATACCACTGAAACAGCCAGTGTTTGGAGAACCTTGGCTCTGCTGAGAGACTGCCTGTTCTCCAAAGGAGCATTTAGAGGCCCACACCTTCTTTCCTTGGTCTCCAGTGCTTCTCAACCTTCCTAATGCTGCTGCAACCCTTTAATACAGTTCCTCATGTTGTGGTGACCCCCCCAACCATAAAATTATTTTGCTGCTGTTATGGATCGTAACATACATATCTGCATTTTTGATGGTGTTAGGTGACTAACCCCTGTGAAAGGGTCTTTTGACCCCCTCCCCCAAGGGATCATGACCCACAGCTTGGGAACCACTAGACTCTAACACTTTTTCAAACCTCTCATTGTCTGTGAAAACCGAGTAGTCCAGGCTGGGAATGTAAATCAGTGGTGCAGTATTCACCTGGCAGGAGAAGCCCTAGGCTCGATCCCTGTACCCCCAATCGACAGAACCAAAAAAAAAAAGATCTACCAGGTCTCCCCACCTCCCCACTTGTCACTTCTCATTAACCAGCCACCATCCTGCCGGGGATATCTGTCCACCTGTAAGTCCTGCCGGGGACATCTGTCCACCTGTTAAGTCCTGCCGGGGACGTCTGTCTACCTGTAAGTCTGCTCATGGCACTCCAGCCCAAGAGCCTTAGTGTCTTTCAGAGTGAGAGTCCTGGAGTGGAAACAGAACCCCAGTTCTGTGCTTACTTATATATTCTGCATTTACATTTACTTGTGTATATGATATAAAAAAAGCCAGGTGTATTGACACACACCTGTGGTCCAGCACTAGGGAAGCAGAGGCAGGAGGATTGTTAGTTCTGGGCTAGGGTGGGCTGCACAGGAAGACTCTGTTTTCAAAAAAAAAAAAAAAAGAAAAGACAAAAAGCTATAGTTGATAACAATGGAGACGTGCACGTTTTCTGACTCTCTGTGGGATCAGCAATGCCCCATGTAACATGTGCTAGGGATCACCCCAGATCAGGCTAGAAGGCACACTTTGATGAGACTCTGCTCTGACCGCCCCAGGTGGGGCTATGGCTTCTGGTCCTCACATATTCTTCATAGTTATGCTCACGCGTGCTTTTCCTGGTCTTTTGAAAATTGAGTTGTATAAATAATCCTTTTTTTTTTTTTTTTAAAGCACTTCAAACTTTGTGAGTAAATGCTGCCACGGCTAAGCTAAGTGGTAAATGTTTTCCTGTTACTCTTTAACTTCCCTAAGGACAATCACTTAGAATTTATAACAACCTTAATAAAGAATTAATTGAGTACATCGTTGTGACTAGGGAAATTTATTTCAAATTAGAATTTTTTAAGGAAAGTAATTTTTATTTGTACTCATGACAAAGTAATTAGTGATAGTTGTTTGGTGTAAAAGATGGGTTTGGGGAGCTTTGTAAAAAAGGTATCATTTATTACGGTGGGGCTTGTGAGAGGGACTCTTTGTCCTGGACAATAGTCTTTTAGCCTTGTTAGTGTCTTATTCTACACAAATGCGCCTAATTGTTACAGTTGCTAAACAGAACCCATCCCTCGAGTATGCTCATTTAGCTGTGAGGCGGCATAATGGGAGCTGCGTCTGAAATTTCCAGCAATTTCACATTTTCTTTCTGCAGACATTTCCCCCTTGTTGCCAGCGGCCCCGAGGAAGCGCTGCTATTCCTCCCATTGTCAGGGGCAGCTGTCTCTCTGTGTGGATGCTCTGCGCCCACGAACCAGGCAGATGGTGACTGGTAGCTGAGGCATGTCTTCTGCACACAGGACCCACTTTGTTGGCTTTGGGGAGCACAGCTGCCACGCTGTTAGGAGAGTGACGCCCAGGCGCTGCCTGCATTTCAGATGCGGGAGCCCTTGTAAAGAGCCATGTGTTTGGAAAGGGTGCTTGGGGTCTCTGGAGCATTGAATAGGCACTTGCATATTCAAACTGCCAGAGCTGTGTGGAAATATAGATTGCTATTAATTAGAATTTTGGATAGGAATCAGGCAGGAGGTGTGTTGTAAGGACTAGGGCGACTGTTCTGCCGGAGCGGCATGTTAATGGCGTCTTGGTGCTGGAGGCTAGCACAGTACTCTGCAGTCTGTCTCGGACCAGCTAAGGCCCCTTCCCTTCCACCTTCACCTGTGTGGAGCCTTCTCCCTAATCAAACCTACTCTGCAGAAGCTTGGGTAAAGCACTGAGTTACCTGGACTCGGGCTTATTCTGCTTCGGGTGGGGATCCTGATACTCAATGGCCAAACTCATTAGTTCCTTATTACCAACGTGAGCTTCCTTCCACGTTGTGGCTTCAGATCTGTTTTCATACCCTTTCATACCTGTTAATGTCCAAGGACCTCAAAAATGAATATCCATACTTAATCCAGATACATGTATTATTATATGTATGCAAATCATTTCATAATTCAAACATCATGTAACTCACTGATTTGATGTATGGGAGTCAATGGTTTCCAACATATTCACAGATGTGTTCAGTCATCACAACTGGTTTTAGAGCATTTTTATTACCTCCTGTTCTTTCATTTTTTTCATAGCTCTAAGTAACCATCAATGTACTCTCTATCTGTATAGACCCAGAGATTGTGTTGCAGGAAGTTTTAGGGTGTAATAGAGGGTCTGAGTGTGGGGGTATGTAAGTAGAGGATCTGTGTATGTGAGTATGTAGGTAGAGGGTCTGTGTGTGGAGGGGTATGTAGGTAGAGGGTCTGAGTATGTGGGTATGTAGGTAGAGGGTCTCTGTGTGGGTATGTAGGTAGAGGGTCTGTGTGTGAGTATGTAGGTAGATGGTCTGTGTGTCGATATGTAGGTAGAGGGTCTATGTGTGGATATGTAGGTAGGATAGAGGTGAAGAAAAATGGAAGGGGAGTGTTCTAGAACAAATGGGGATGCAGTCCTAGCATGGAAAGTCATTGAGCTCATTTTAAATACTGATAATTTTACGGAGCTAGCACAGCACCTTATCAGCCCATCATTAATTCCCTGCCAATCTTAGTAGCTCCCTAAGCAGCCAGAAGTTAACATACATTTGGAAATGTGAGTGTATGTCATACCACGATGCAGTCTGTTTATGAGGTTTACTTACGTAAGAGCCCACTTAGTTTTCAGAACTGACGCTCGACAAGTTGCCCAGTGAGTCAGAAAGTTCACAAAGTGATAAATCGTCTTCAAACAGGCCAAAGTAAGATTTGATATTCTGAGGGCTTACCTGATAGTCTGCCTATCTTTTGAGAATTTTAATGTCTTGTTTTTATGCTATTTTTTTCTTTATGAGGCAAGCTTTTTCTATGTCTTCCTGGCTAGTCTGGACTCCCTGTAGACCAGGCTGGCCTCAAACTCACAGAACTTTATTTACAGCCCGAGTGCTTGGATTAAAGATGTGTGCTACCACGCCTGGCTATCTTTATGTCATTAGTTTTGACTGTTTGATTTAATAATTTCACTTCCTCTTCATTCACTGCCCTCTTCATTCACTGCCCAACTTTTATAAATTACTTATAGGTTCAAAGAATTTGGAATTGGAAAGGATTTTAGGGACAATGTCATCGAAGCTATTTGTGGACTTAGGTGAGAAAAGACAGTGTGGGTAAGCTGATAGCATTCTCTCATCTCTGTTCACATGGGTACTACTCTATCATGAGACTCCCATTCTCTGATCCGGTGGTGATCAACTCATGGCTCATGACACCTTTGGGGGAGTCAAACAACACATTCACAGGGTTCGCATATCAGATATCCTGCATGCCAGATATTTACAATTCGTAGCTGCAGTTATGAAGTAACATCAAAATAATTTTATGGTTGGGGGTCACCACAACATGAGGAACTGTACTAAAGGGCCACAGCATTAGGAAGGTTGAGAACCACTGTAAACCATCTCTTTGAAGTCCTGTTTCCAAGTGCTATCAAGCTGAGAATCGGAGCTTCCAAGAATGATTTTGTTTTGAGGGAGAGCACAGTTTAGTTCACAAGACAACTCATTAAAAATTTCCTTCTTGTTAACCTGCAATAAAAACCACCTGGTTTCGAGAATCCATTACATTTCTGCAGTGGCTTTTGGAGCTGACAGGATATGAAAAAATACACAACAATTTTGCTGTCTGCTTTGGAGCCTCGTGGTGAGTTTCAGCTGGTGGATATGGCGGAAGGTTCTCAGAAGACATGCTGCAACATGACTGTCACACAGAGACAACGTAGTGATGGGACTCTGATGGGAAGGCTCTCCTGGTTTGCTTCCTGAAGGTGTGCTGGGATGGTGGAGGCAGGATTTGGCTGAGGATAACCTGAGCATGGTCGAAAGGGGAGGAATGGTCTGGGAAT